>NW_016107734.1:1149266-1170657 GCF_001604975.1 Cebus imitator | reverse complement strand
GAGGAAGGGCACTGCTCACAACTGCACTGTCACCCTCGTGTTAAAAGCAGAGAGGAAGGGCACTGCTCACAACTACACTTTCACCCTCGTGTTAAAAGCAGAGAGGAAGGGCACTGCTCACAACTACACTGTCACCCTCGTGTTAAGAGCAGAGAGGAAGAGCACTGCTCACAACTACACTTTCACCCTCGTGTTAAGAGCAGAGAGGAAGGGCACTGCTCACAACTACACTTTCACCCTCGTGTTAAGAGCAGAGAGGAAAGGCACTGCTCACAACTACACTTTTATCCTCACGTTAAACAACCAGAGACCTTGAAAGAACACGCCAACGGTCATTTTTGCACAAGCAGCAAACACTGACATGCTGTTCCAAACAGCAACGCAATTCAAGATGCCGTAAGTTACGTCCTCTTATTGCAAATATCACATAAGGTTGGATTTTCCCTTGACGATCTGGGGCAAACTATGGAGGCCAAACAAGGACTCCAGCTCTCAAGGGCAGCTTCTCCAGTCCCTCCTCATGCTCCCAATCTCATCTCTACCCTCAGGCTCAAAGCATCAGGCACCTCGGCTGGGCCACAGCTTTTCAAATTACGACCACTGCAAACAACAGAGGGAGCCGACAGGTAAGACACAGACGACAACATGCCACCTTGGCCTTCAGTGGGGGACTACATTTGTTCTCAAGAGTGTAAGCCAGTAGCTCACGGAATTTAGAACAGAGAATGGCCTCAAAGGTCTCAGCCTTGGTTTCCCATAGGAGACTCCATCTACTGACATACCCAAGGTCAGAGGGTTAGTGGTGTGATCTTGGTCAATCCAACTAGCAAAGCCAGGTCTAGACGCCAAGCCTCCTAACTGCCAGCCACAGATGCTCCGTCTAAGGAGGGATTCTGCTTCGCCCCACATCTCTGGGTTTGTTGGCTCCACCCTTTGCGAGGTGCTCCCTCCAGGGGCTGCTGTTCACGTCGGAAGAAGGCAGATCTTGGATGCAAGTTGCGTAAGAAATGAAACCAAGGCCTTGCCAGCTGTGTAGTCCTGTGGCAGCTGTTTCTCACAGCCACAAGCTGTCACAGACCTCCAGCTGATGCCAGCAGGGCTGCAGAGGGCACCATGCCAACCTCCAGGGCAGCCCTCATGGCTGTAACAGTAGGACTAGTGATTAGAATGAAAGCACCCACTCTTATCCGGACCTGGTCATTATCTGTGAATGGGGACAACAGATGAGCCCCTCGCAGCACCATGGCAACCGTCAGGAAACACACTGGCTGCTGAGCGCCGGAGCAGTGGTGTTCCTACAATGCACCCCTGCTGGCACGGGCTAACCAGGACGTATGGACAATGGTATGTTCGATCATCTCCATCGCAGATGACTAACACATTTGCAGAGACTAAATCACAAGGACAAGATAAATGTAAAAATGTAGCTGAACACGAGTATTCTTTTTTACAGCTTTGAGATAGAATTCACCCATTTGAAAGCATCACAGTCCAATGGTTTTTAGGATACTCAGAGAATTTGGCAACTATCACCACAACCTAATTTTAAAACATTTTCATCACCCCCAAAAGAAGATCCACACCCTTTAGCTGATACTCCCCAGTCCCGTGCCATCTCCCTGGGTCTCCCACCATCTCCCCCGTCCCTAGGCAACCACTAATCTCCGTCTCTATAGATTTGCTCATTCCAGACATTTCACAGAAACAGCATCATACAATATGTGGTCTTTTATGACTGACATCTTTCTCTTAGCATAATGTTTTCAAGGTTTGTCCATGTGATCATTTTTTTTTTTTTTTTGAGACAAAGACTCACTCTGTCACCCAGGCTGGAGTGCAGTGGTGTAATCTCGGCTCACTGCAGCCTCCACCTCCCAGGTGCAAGTGATTCTCCTACTCGGCCTCCTGAACAGCTGGGACTGCAGGCGTGCCCCATCACTCTCAGCTGATTCTTGTATTTTTAGTAGAGACAGAGTTTCACCATGTTGGCCAGGCTGGTCTCAAACTCCTGACCTCAGGTGATCCACCCGCCTCAGCCTCCCAAACTGCTGGGATTATGGGTGTGAACCACTGTACCCGGCCTGATTATTTATTCTTACCACAACTCTTACAGCATCTTTTCTGTATCTTGAAGTCCTTCTGAAAAGTCCCCAAACATTTTGGTTACTATTGGAAATCAGAAGGAAAACAAAGTCCATTTACCCAGGCATTTAGCGTGCCAGTGCAGGTGGCATTGTGTTACGGCTGAGATACGGTCAATCAATGTATTTATCTGTATCAACAGCCACTAAATACTTGGCTTAAAAAATATTTAGTTGTGCTTTGTGGGTGCAGTTTTCTCATCATGTATAAGTCTAGGGCTTGTGGCAAGAAACAATTATTCCAAAAACAACACACTTTGGAAGACTGACGCAGGAGAACTGCTTGAGGCCAGGAGTTCCAGACCAGCCTGGGCAATGTAGCAAGACCCCATCTCCACAAAAAATGAAAAAATAAGCTGGGCATGATAGTGCATGTCGGTAGGCTCAGCTACTCAGGAGGCTGACGCAGGAGAATCGCTAAGCCCAGGGGTTCAAGGCTGCAGTGAGCCGTGACTGCGCCTGAACTCCAGCCTGGGCAACAGAGCAAGACCTTTTCTCTAAAAATCGGAGTCCCTATTTCACCTGATGAACGTTCATGCCTTGGGGATGCGCAACACTGCCCTCTGCTGGACAGTGTTCCAGGAAGACTAAACAAGTCAGAAGAGCGCAAAGGGGTAAAAGGGCCAGAGGATGCCGGCAAGCTTCCTTTTCTTCGCTCACTAATCAAAGAACATTTAAAGGGCACCAACGGCGTCCAGGCACTGTCCTGGGAATGACGCAAAGATAGGCAGTGACTTGTCCTCCAAGTGCTCCTTGGTTAAAGGAGTTCTTTTTGACACAAGCTGGGACACCAACCCCCTGCGGGAATTCCCTGGGCCTGAACACTGCCAGAACACATGTCTCAGGTACCACGTCAAAGGCAACACAGGCGGGGTGCAGTGGCCCGTGCCTGTGGTCCCAGCACTTTAGGAGGCTAAGGCTGATCACTTGATGCCAGTCTGGGCAACATAGTGAGACCCCATTTCTACAAAAAAAAAAAAAAAAAAAGTGTCTTAATTACCCAGCTGTGGTTGGGCACACCTGTAGTCCCAGCTACTCAGGAGGCTGAGGAAGGAGGATCACTTGAGATCAGGAGCTCGAGGCTGCAGTGAGCTATGATTGCACCACTGCACTCCAGCATGGGGGACAGAGCAAAGTCCTTATATAAGTACCCTCTCAAAACCCTGCCTCAAAAATAAGAAGAAGGACATTGTTCCTCTCCATATGGTCCTCCCCCAAGGGCTGTGTGAGTGCCCCTATGGCATGATGGCTGGCCTCCCCAAAATAACACCTGCAGGCTGCACTGGCTGGATGACCTGGTCTTGGAAGTCACCCCCAGTTACTTCCACTTTATTCTGTGGGCCACACAGCCAGCTCAATTCAATGAGGGAAGCGCCCACACAAGAGCACGAGTTCTGGGCAGCAAGAATCATCGAGGAGCACCTTGGAGTCTGGCCACCATGTGACAATTCTATTTTTCTTCCACTTTTCCACCCTGAAGGTCAAAATCCATATTCCTAATTGTTGTTTGAATCCACCCTTGAAATTCCTGCCAGCGTTCATCCAGTCTCCACCCAAATCCTCCTTGGGCAGGAGCTCAAGGTCCCCTGGCTCTGCCTGGTCTGTCCTCAGATGGCACTGACTCTTGGGCATCTCCTGCGCAGCCTGGGTCAGTTCCTCCTCGTGTGAATCCTTCAGATCGTTAAAAATAGCAACCACGGTCCTTCAGTAAATATTGATTGAGACCTACTCTGCCCCAACCCAGTGTGATAGTGCTGGGACATTGCAGGAAGCAAGGCTCAGCCTTTGTCCCAAGAGCTCATCTTCGTCTGGCACCCCTTGCTCCATTCCAGCAGGTCCATACCACACCCCAGGAGCAAAAGACTCCTGGGCCTGACCTCAGGGAAAACCCTTCTCTGTTGGCCAAGGCTCTTTTGGTGGCGAATGACAGAGAACAAAACTCAAATGGCCTCGAGAAAACAGGGAAGCGTGGACAAAAAGTGAGCTAGAAAGTGGCTTGGAATCTGAGGCCAATCTTAACGCTTCTGAAATATACTTTAAAAGATGTGAAGCCGATAGACAGAAAGCAACAGAATTTTTAATATTGCCCTGATACCCAGCACCCCTCCTGAACTTTTATTTTAATTAAAATTGCTTCTGCAGATTCTTTCAGTTTTGTGTATCATTGGCAGATAATTCCACTTCTGATTCTTCCATTCCAATTTGGTTGGTTGGTTTGTCTGTTTTTGAGACAGAGTCTTGCTCTGTTGCCCAGGCTAAGGTGCAGTGGTTGATCTTGGCTCACTGCAATCTCCACCTCCTGGGTTCAAGAGATTTTCCTGCCTCAGCCTCCCAAGTATGTGGGACTACAGGCATGCACCACCACGCCCAGCTAATTTTTTGTATTTTTAGTAGAGACGAGGTTTTGCCATAATGGTCAGGCTGGTCTTGAACTCCTGACCTCAGGTGATCTACCTGCCTCAGCCTCCCAAAGTGGTAGGATTACAGGCATGCACCACCACGCCCAGCTAATTTTTTGTATTTTTAGTAGAGACGAGCTTTCGCCATAATGGTCAGGCTGGTCTTGAACTCCTGACCTCAGGTGATCTACCTGCCTCAGCCTCCCAAAGTGGTAGGATTACAAGCATGAGCCACTGTGCCCAGCCTCATTCCAATTCTTATATCTTTTCTTTTATGCTTATTTCTGCACCTGTTAAGACCTCCAGTATACTTCAGAGTGAGATGAAGGCATCTAGTGAAAAAAATAAAATATAAAGACCTCCAGTATAATGAAGAATGGAAGTAATCATAGTACACATCACTACTTTATTTTTAAATACTTCTTTCTTCTAACTCTGATAACGGCAGGATCATTTGTATCAGAGAAAACCACCTGTTGACAACAACTGTAAACTATGGACAAAATATTAAAACAACTGTATCATGTCCTTGGAAAGCAGCCAAAACCAGGCAGAAATTAGGCACCTGTAAGCCTTAGGGAAGTGGAAGTACGTGACGTGAGATTTAGGCACCTATAAGCCTTAGGGAAGTGGAAGTACGTGACGTGAGATTTAAGTTTAACCAGCTTTTCTTCTGAAGGCACTCCTCAATTTGGGACCTAGGGACTGGAATTCACTCAAAAAGCAACATTTGGGTTGGGTATAGTGGCTCACACCTGTAATCCCAACAGTTTGGGAGACTGAGGGAAAGGATTGTTTTAAGACCTGGACAACAGAGCACGACCTCATCTCTACAAAAAAAAAAAAATTTTTAATTAGCCAGGTGTGGTGGTGTGCACCTGTACTCCCAGCAACTCGGGAGGCTGAGGCAGGAGAATTGCTTAAGCCCAGGAAGTTGAGGCTGCAGTGAGCTATGATCATAGCACTGTATTTCACCCTGGGTGACAGGGCAAGACTTATTAAGCTAAAGTGTTATTAGGACTTATAGTCTTATTAGGCTAAAGAGTCATATGTGAGCATTTGGAGCTGCCACAGAACTGGAAGTGAGAGATAGGGAATGTGGAAAAAGGAAGGAGTCACAAAATCCTTCTATAAGTCCCCTCTCAAATCCTTGGCTGAATTTTAACATCTATGCATGGAGGAAAGATTCCAATGAGCCCAGAGGAAGGAATAGCTGACAGGGAAAAAAAAAAAACTGAGCAGAGATTTTAGCAGGTGCTCACTGCTATTAATAGAATGACAGACTTCACAGTTAAAATCTCACCAACTTAAAGTGGTGTGATAAACGCTTCAAGATTTTTAATGACACCTCAAAGGGCCATGCCCTGAAATTAGGAAGCACATGCTAAGGTTAAGAGCTGCAACACCCTACAAATGAGCAAAATCAAAACAGACGCATGAAACAAAGCTTTCAACTAAACCTCCAGGTAATCTGCCATTGGGTCTCCTAGATCTGCTAGAACAGAATTCAACACTCTGCAGAGGAAGATAACAGAATGCAGAGTCTCTACAATGTGTCATCCACAAGGTTGTTATACAATTAAAAAAAATACCAGACACATGAAGAAATAACCAAATGTGATGGCTAATAAAGAGAGGAAAAAAAGCAGTTAATAAATAGCATCCACAAGCAACTCATGTGTTGTCATCAAGAGAAAGGACTTTAAGATAATTGATAACTATAGGTTAAAGTTTTACAGAAAAGAGATTGGATGTAATGGATAAAGAGAGAGAGAATCTCAGAAAAAGATGTGGAAACCCTCAAAAAGTACCAAGAAGAAATCTTAGAACTGAAAAATACAATATGAGAAATGTTTAAAAACCGTTACACAAGATTCACAGAAAATTGGATATGGGGGAGGGGGGAAGAAAGGTTATTGATTTAAAGACAGATAAACAGATACATTATCCAAAATTAATCCAATGTATTAAAAAAAGATGAATGCCTCAATATCAAGTAATACCAAATATATCCATAACACCAAACCTCCAAATGTGTAATTGCCATCTCAAAAGGAAGAGAGTTGAGAATTTTTAAAATTTCAAGAAATATTGGCCAAAATTTCTCCAAATTTGGTTATAAACATCAAATCCTATTTATAAGCAGCTTAACAGGCCTCCAAAAAATTAATTTAAAAAAAATCTTATACTTAGCCACATCATGGATAAAAACCAAAAGTAAACAGAAAATCTCAAAGGCAGTCAGGCAAAAAGGACACATTACATACAGGGACACAATAATAAAAATAACAGCCAGCTTTGTACTCAATAAATGGAACCTGGAAGACAATGAAATTCCATCTTTAAAGTAGGAAAAGAAAAAAACTGTCAACTTAGAAGTCTATGTCCAGTAAAACTATTCTTCAAAAATAAATGCAAAGACAACAAGAGATTTTCAGATAAATTCAGCTGAGATCATTTTCTGCCAACAGATCTTCATCACAAGAAGTGCTAAAAGAATTTTTCAGGCTGAAGGGAAATAATATTATTTGGAAAAGGAATATTATAAATTATTAATTAATAATTGATTCATGAGTTTTGTTTTCATCACAAATGCAAAATGTTATTATGAACTCATTCCTCATTATGACAAATAAATAAATAAAGTAATAATTTAGGTACTATTCTTCTGTTTTAATATAAACTTTCTTATGAATTAGTCACATACTTATTTTGCAAAAACAAAACAATTTAAGATAAATTGACTCATACACAGACTTATATGCAAATAATTGTTCCTTGAAAAAAGGAACAATACTATTACAAAAAGGAATGAGTAGTATTTGAGATGGTTAATATTTGGGCAAATATAAAAGAATAATTATCTAAGAGGAATACTTAATTTTTTTTTTTTTTTGAGACAGAGTCTCACTCTGTCACCCAGGCTGGAGTGCTGCAGCAGCGTGATCTCAGCTTACTGCATCCTCCGCCTCCCATGTTCAAGCAATCCTCCTGCCTCAGCCTCCCGAGTAGCTGGGATTACAGGCACTTGCCATGACACCTGGCTAATTTTTGTATTTTTAGTAGAGATGAGGTATCCCCATGTTGGCCAGGCTGGTCTCGAACTCCTGACCTCAAGTGATCCACTTGCCTCAGCCTCCCAAAGTGCTGGAATTACAGGCATGAGCCCTCATGCCTGGCCAGCTAAAAGAAATCTTTTAGGCTGAAAAGGAACAATATTATTTAGAAAAGGAACACTACAAATTATTAATAAATGATTGATTCATGAGTTTTGTTTTTATCACAAACGCAAAAAGTTATTACAAACTAATTCCTCTTTGTGATAAATAAATCAAGCAATAACTTAGGTACTGTTCTTTTAAATGTTTTAATATAAATATTCTATAAATTATTCATTTAATTATTTTGCCAAATATCAGTTTAAGATAAACTAACTCATACGCAGACTCATACACAAATAATTATTCCTTGGAGACAGGAACAATGCTATTACAAAATGGAATGAGTGCTATTGGCCAAATATAAAACAATCTATAAAAAATTATTTTTTAAGAATTTGCCATTAATTATGATTCTTGATGCATACTTCCAGCTAAAACTTTCTTTTATTTTTCTGAGAAAGTGTCTCACTCTGTCACCCAGGCTGGAGTGCAGTGGCACAATCTCGGCTCACTGCAACCTCTGCCTCCCGGGTTCAAGTGATTCTCCTGCCTCAGTAGCTGGGATTTTTGTATTTTTAGTGGAGACAGGGTTTCTCCATGTTGGCCAGGCTGGTCTCAAACTCCTGACCTCAGGCCATCGCCTGCCCCAGCCTCCTGAAGTGCTGGGATTACAGGCATAAGCCAGGACACCCAGCCTCAGCTAAAACCTTCTATGTCTCTCTTTTGTGGGCCTCATGAACTTCTGTCCTTTCCTCCATTTTTTTTTTTTTTTTAAAGACAGAGTCTCACTCTGTTGCCAAGCGGGAGTGCAGTGGTGCCATCTCACTTCACTGCATCCTCAGCCTCCCAGGTTCAAGTGATTCTCCTGCCTCAGCCTCCCGAGTAGCTGGGATTACAGGCACCTACCACCATGCCCAGCTAATTTTTGTATTTTTATTAGAAACGGTGTTTCACCATGTTGGCCAGGCTGGTCTCGAACTCAGATTCCTGACCTCAGATGATCTGCCCACCTCGGCCTCCTAAAGTGCTAGGATTACAGGTGTGAGCCACCGCACAGCTCTTCCCTTCTCTATCGTTCTCTCTCCACTGCTTATATAACCTGTTCAATTTCTGTGATTACTAATGCTTATTTATTTTATTTAATAAGCAACAATTATTTCTTAAAAATTTTTTAAATGCCTAAAACTAATATGAAAACGTATACCCACCATTCTGAGCGGTGAGGCACTGGTGTTCTCTTATTCTTTGTGCAGTTCTACTTTTGATTATTTTTGTGTACAATGTCCAGTTAATCCCATTCCAGACTCACTGTGTATGAATCAATGTCTCCTCAATTGATTTTTTGCAAAATAATTATGTGAATAATTTATAAGAATGTTTACATAAAATTACTCAAAAGAATAGTACCTAAATTGTTGATTATTTATTTATCATAATAAGGAATTAGTTAATAATAAAATTTTGCATTTGTAATGAGAATAAAACTCATTAATTAATAAATATTCCCAGGATTTTTCTCTTTTGTTGCCTGCTGAAGACAATTCTGTCCTTCGTCTCTGCCCACATCTTCCAAGAAGAGCTTTAGTGATACAAAATCAGGAGAATGGGTAGAAAGACACCAGAACTGGAGATAAACTACTCAGAGATAAGTGGTGGTAACAAGTGAGTAACAGTTTCAAGGATGAGTGGCTTCAGACATCTGAAAAAACCACAGACGAGTCTAGGTGTGATGATCCAAGCTTGTAATCCCAGCACTTCGGAAGGCCAGGGTGGAAGGAGTTCAACAGCAGCGAGGAAGAGGAAACAGGAAGAGGAAGAAGGAGGAGGAGGAGATGAAGAAGAAGGAGGAGATGAAGAGGAAGAAGGAGGAGGAGAAAGAGGAGGAGGAGTGGGGGGGGAGAGGGGAGGGGAGGGGGAAGGGGGAGGGGGGAGGAGGAGGATGGAGGAGGGGAGGGGGAGAAAAAGAGGAAAAAAGGAAGGAAGGAAGGAAAGGGAGGGAGGGAGGGAGAGGGAAACCACAGAGGAGAAGAAAGAACATTCTAAGAACCACAGCTAAGAGTTAGGAATCGAATGCATTATAATATTCTTTAAATGAGCTCAGTGCTAAGGGCCCCAAGATTTCTTTGAGTTACATGTTCATAAGTAACTGAAATTTATTTTCCTGCTGCAGTATTAGAGGAAACCTTAGGCGTGACAAGGTCACAACATTACATTCTTGTTGCTGAATGGCTGTGGGGAAGGGAGGAATTATTTCATTTAAATACAGTAATGGTAGAAAGGATTGGCTTTAAAATCTTCAGAAAAATTTTTAACTGAATTCCGAAAATATAATTTCTTAAACATCTGCGCACTTTGACCTGTCTTTCAAACTGTGACATCTTCTCCAACTTTACTAAAATATATTCCATATATATACAATGTATATTATATATAATTCTGCAACCTTACCATGTCTCTATTAACTACGTAGGCATTTAAATATTTAAAATAGATTTCCCCATCTGCCATTCTTACTCACAAAGTCATCACTTTCACCATATTTTAGCTGTGCAGGTACATGTGTTTACCTTCGCATTGCGGAATTTCCTATTTATACTACTATTTCTTGATTTTTCAGTCTTAGATATTAACTATTGACTTCCTGCTATGAAAGGTGAATATTCTGCTTTCCTACACCCCTTCCCTCATCCTCCCAATATAGTTATACTTCTTGGTTAAACCCATATTCAGTGCCTATGTAAATATTATTCATGGCAGAATGGCACACTAGGAAATCAATTTCTCTCTTATACTGCATTTTATTTTCCTTGGACTTCATAATTGTCTCATTTTTTCCTTTATTTTCTATAACTATAAAAAAAAACTGTAGGCTGGGTGCAGTGGCTCACACCTATAATCCCAGCACTTCGGGAGGCCAAGAGGGCCAGATTGCTTGAGGTCAGGAGTTCAAGACCAGCCTGGCGAACATGGCAAAACCCCGTCTCTACTAAAAATACAAAAATTAGCTGGGCATGGTAGCCTGCACCTATAATCCCAGCTACTCAGGACGCTGAGGCAGGAGAATCGCTTGAACCTGGGAGGTGGAGGCTGCAGAGAGCCGAGACTGTGTCACTGCATTGTAGCCCAGGAGCCAGAGTAAGACTCTGTCTCAAAAAAAAAAAAAAGAAAGAAAGCAAGAATTGTGTATAACTGCAAACCTCTGACTGTGAGTTGTTCTTCGTGTCAAACGGGCGTCGGGCTGGGACCCTGCACTATTCAGGATGGTCATTTGGTCCTTTCTACCTAATTCCCCTGTTTCCATTGCAGTATGCTGACCCTCACCCGGGTCCAGTGTTTCCCAGCCAAACTTCATGGAGGTCAAGCCCTTTGAAGACGACTCCTTCAACGCTCGGCCACCACGGGCAGTCACTGAGGTTGTAGGGCTCTCAGGGGGATTTGGGGATCCAATTGCTGCTCATAGAATTTCCACCAATTCTGTTTTGCACTCAAGCAATCTTACACTTTCAGAAATACCTGCAGCCTTCCAGGGCTCAGCTTGCCTTTCGCTTTTCCCTTCTGCAAGCTTCAGTGGCTCCTTTCTCCAATGTGCTAGTCATTTCTTATCTATTTCCTTCTTATTTCCAGCTTCCCAAATTTTGTTTCTAGCCTAACTTTACTTGAAAACTGAGGAAGCCGGGCTGGCCATGGTGGTTCACGCCTGTAATCCCAGCACTTTGGGAGGCCGAGGCGGGCAGATCACCCGAGGTCGGGAGTTCGAGACCAGCCTGACCAACATGGAGAAACCCCGTTTCTACTGAAAATACAAAACTAGCCAGGCATGGTGGTGCACGCCTGTAGTTGCAGTGAGCTGAGATCGTGCCACTGCACTCTACACTGGGCAACAAGAGCAAAACTCCATCTCAAAGAAAAAAGAAAAGAAAAGAAAACCAAGGAAGCCAGTACCAGTTACCTTCTCTGAGTCTGTCTTCCTAAGCTATTAAACGAAACAGCCATGCTCGCCTCTGCAGCACCTGGAGTTGAATCCCAAAGCATCCTTGGTTTACACACCTCCTGGCAGCCTCCGTTTGCAGCAGAGATCTCTGAGGGCACCCTGGCCAGAGGAGGATCTGCAGGAAATGCTAATGCTTACCCGAGACTGTCAGTTCAAGGTGAGAATGCCTTGGTTTTTTAACGACTCCCAGGGAATTTCACAGAAACATTGTTTTTTCATCTTTTTTATGACTGCCCCTATTTTCAAGAGCTGTAGCAACAAATCACTCCTTTAGAGGAGTAAGTGTGGGAGGAAGGGAGAGAGGAAAATAACGAAGAGATACGGAAACAAGACAAATTGCTCTATCCCAGCTTTCATGCACACGCCCCTGTCCCAAAGCTGGGAGACTCACATCAGAGTGACTGCAGCAGAGGCTCAGGCTGAGAATTCCGCAGCATAAAGGTTGACAGAGGCAGACGGATTGCTGTGCCCGGCTTGATGGGCAATAAATCCCATGCGTCTTTCATCCTTCCCACCCTCTCCCTGGTGAGTCTATTTCCATGATGAAATACCATTCCCCAAGCCCAGCTGGCTGATGGATTATGAAACATATAAGACTAGCTCCGGTGAGCCCTTTGAAGTGTATTGAAACATGGGCTTTGTAAAAATGTATGTCACCCAGGCTCCCTGTTTCAAGGTTGGCAGCATAATTTCCTTTTTTTTTTTTTTCTTTTTGAGACAAAGTCTCACTCTGTGGCCCAGGCTGGAGTGCAGTGGTGCGATCATGGCTCACGGCAAACTCCGCCTCCCGGGTTCAAGCCATTCTCTGCCTCAGCCTCCTGAGTAGCTGGCATTACAGATGCCCACCACCATGCGCAGCTAATTTTTGTATCTTTAGTAGGGACGAGGTTTCACCATGTTGGCCAGGCTGGTCTCGAACTCCTGACCTCGTTCATGATCCATCTGCCTCAGCCTCCCAAAGTGCTGGGATTATAGGCGTGAGCCACCGCGCCTGGCCATAATTCTCTTTCTTAAGTGTAGGTCTCTGCTTGGTACTTCAGATGGCTTTACCTTGGCCTGAACATGAATTTCCCGCTTCCTCCCGGCAAGTCACAGCTCTCTCATTTCCTCTCCCTCTTTCCACACACACAGCGGTGAGGGGAGAGGCCAGCCCCATGGCCCTGAAGTCACGGAAGGAGACAGAGCAACGAGGCCATTCACCCCAGGCCACCCCAACCTGGAAATTCAGGGGAAAGATTCACAAAGCTTTCGACAAAGGAAAAGAATAATAAAGAGGTAGCAGTTGGGAGCTGAGAGTGGGGATGACAGCTCATTCTTCCAGATCTGTGGTCTTCTGGGGCATTAAACGTCAGTATTGTGGGCCAGGCACTGTGGTTCACGCCTGTAATCCCAGCACTTTGGGAGGCCGAGGTGGGTGATTCACCTGAGGTCAGAAATTCGAGGCCAGCCTGACCAACATGGCGAAACCCCATCTCAACTAAAATATAAAATTAGCCGGGCATGGTGGCGCATACCTGTAATCCCAGCTACTCAGGAGGCTGAGGCAGGAAAATTGCTTGAGCCCGGGAGGTGAAGGTTGTAGTGACCTGAGATCACAGCATTGCACTGCAGCCTGGACAACAAGAATGAAACTCTGTCTCAAAAAAAAAAAAAATACTACAAAGCTTTGTTAATTAAAATAGTGCAGTATCAGCACGTGAATAAACAGGCAGGTCAATGGAGCAGAACATCCAGAAACAGATTCAATACATGTGGGATTGTATTTTATTTACTTTTTTTTTCTGAGACTGTCACCTAGGCTAGACTTCAGTGGCACAATCTTGGCTCACTGCAGCCTCTACCTCCCGAGTTCAAACAAGACGCTCATGCCTCAGTCTCCCAGTTCGCTGCATGCCACCACGCCTGGCTTTTTTTTTTTGTATTTTTAGTAGAGATGGGGTTTTACCATGTTGGCCCAGCTGGTCTTGAACTCCTGGCCTCAAGTGATCCACCTGCCTCGGCCCCCCAAAGTATTGGTATTGCAGGCTTGAGCCACCACAGCCAGCCAGGAATTTTAGTGTGATAAAGGTGACAGCTCAAATCACTGGGACAAAAATGAACTTTTAATATAAATTGTGCTAAAAAGATAACATTAGATCCATACTTTCACCATTTATAAAAATAAATTCCCAACAGATTAGAGATTTAGTCTGAACCTGTCTAGCTCCATTTAAAAATCTTGTTTGTATTTTTCATTGGGATTGCACTGAATTTATAAATCTGTGAGTGTGTATACATATATATCCATGTTAAGAAAGTGTTCAGGCCAGGTACAGTGGCTCACGCCTATAATCCCAGCACTTTGGGGGGTCAAGACAGGAGGATCACTTGAGCCCAGGAGTTGGAGACCAACCTAGGCAACACAGTAAGACCCAGTCTCTACAAAAAACTTTTTAAAATTAGCTGAGCATGGTTGCACACACCTGTTGTCGCAGCTACTTGAAGGGCTGAGGTGGGAGGATCACTTGAGCCCAGGAGGTTGAGGCTGCAGTGAACCATCACTGTATTACTGC
This sequence comes from Cebus imitator, assembly GCF_001604975.1. Classification (NCBI taxonomy): domain Eukaryota; kingdom Metazoa; phylum Chordata; class Mammalia; order Primates; family Cebidae; genus Cebus; species Cebus imitator. Next base: position 1,156,413 of record NW_016107734.1, on the reverse strand, counting down.
ACTCCAGCCTGAGCCACAGAGCCAGACCCCATCTCAAAAAAAAGAAAATAAAAAGTATCCATCTGTTTCTATTTTCCTGAGTGTATTTATTAGGAAAGGCTGTTAAATGTTGTTGAAAGTATTTCCAGCACCTATGGAGACAGTCCTATGATATTTTCCCGTCTATTTCTTAATATGGAATATTTTGTGTGGAATTTAAATATTGAATTTGTATACCGTTTTTGACTACAAATTCCTGGAATCTATATTCAAATTGCATTTGTATTCCTGGAATAAATCACGCTTGGTCATGATGTATCATTTTCTTAATGTAGTACTGAATTCTATCTGTAAGTATTTTATAGAAAGTATTTAAATATTCATAAGTGATACAGGTATATAATTTTCTTATTTGTACTGTCCTTAGCACATTTTGGTGTCAATGTTATACTTGCTTCATAAGATTAATTGGAAAAGTGGGGGAAAAAAAGACAAATGACAAATGTGTTACGTAAATGCATCTTTCTCTTTCTGGAATGCCTAATAGAAGGGCATTGAACTTCCTGGATGGCCTCTTTAGAGGTGAAATACGTATCAGGTTTTTAATTCTCTCATTCCTTGCTTTTCTTGGCAGACTGTTTTAGTTTTACGTTCTTATTACATCTCCTCTAGTTTCTCTGATAATATTAATTAGAATTATATAATTTCTCCTTCCACTCAATGAATTATTTCTTCTGGGTCCTCATGTTCTATTTATTCATTTTGATCCTTGTGTTTTATGCTATGGATTTTCTTCAAAAATGCAGAGATTCTTAATAGTCATTAACACTTACAGAGAAGGGACTGGACTGCTTGATCGAGGAAGTTGATCTGACTTCTTCAGGCATTGGTTTCACAATCTGTAAGTAAAAAGGCCTTAAGCAAAGAAGCGATTTGGTTCCACATGTGATTGCTCTGCAGAAAAGCCCATTTCCAGGGCAAAGATGAAAAATGAAAACCAGGTAGCATTCTAACATACATGTTCTTTTCTTTTTTCTTTCTTTTTTTTCCATACATGTTCTTTTCATGTTTTCTTTTGCTTTTTTGAGACACACTCTCACTCTGTCACCCAGGCTGGAGTGCAGTGGCACAATTTCGGCTCACCGCAACCTCCACCTCCATGGTTCAAGTGATTCTCCAGCCTCAGCCTCCCAAGTTTCTAGGACTACAGGCATGAACCACCATGCCCAACTAATTTTTGTATTTTCAGTAGAGACGGGATTTCACCATGTTGGCTAGGCTGGTCTCAAACTCCTGACCTCAGGTGATCCACCCGCCTTGGCCTCCCAAAGTGCTGGGTTTACAGGCATGACCACCGTGCCTGGCCTCTTTTCATGTTTAAAGTCAACGTGCATCTCTAGTTGAAGGCTCACAATTACCCTCAGCAAGTGGTCCACATGGCTTGGGTGTCCTGCCCGAACATACTCAGACACTGAAAGTGCCTGCATCAAGCCCTATTCAAAATAGCAGAGACATGGAATCAATCCACCTGGGTTGATTGATTTCATGGTGGATTGATTCCATGGGACCAATCAATAGTACACTAGATAAAGAAAATGTGGTACACAGACACCATGGAGTACTACGCCGCCATAAAAATAATAAAGTCATGTCCTTTAAAGCAGCACAGATGCAGCTGACAGCCATTATCCTAAGAGTGAAAACGCCTTTGCAAAATTATGACTGTGACAGTGAAAGAGATCTAACTTAACTGACTCCATCCTGCTTCCAACCTCCAAGCTGAACGTGTTCATTCCTGGGCATAGGCTAAACTAACTTTGGGAGAAACTGTATCGTTTAAACAAAGACAGTAACAGCCCTTTAGCCAAGCAGACGTCTTCTTGCCTGGGGAACAGATTGCCTTTGTAGGACTAACATTAACCGCAACATTAAGAATTATGGTCTGGGAGTCACGCAGCTGGAGGCTACAAGATTCTGACCCTCCCTAAACTGCTCCTAAGATCAGTGCTTGAGATCTTTTGCAGACCCTGCACTTGATGGATCAGTTGACACCACCCAGATCAGTAAACTGGCTCATGTGATCTTGTGACCCCCACCCAGGACCCAGGAACTGACCTAGCACAAGAAGACAGCTCCGACTCCCTACGATTTCATCCCTGACCCATCAGCGCTCCTGGCTCACTGGCTTCCCCCCACCCACCAAGTTATCCTTAAAAACTCTACAACCCAAATGCTTGGGGAGACTGATTTGGGTAGTAATAAAACTCCGGTCTCCTGCACAGCTGGCTCTGCATGAATTATTCTTTCTTCATTGCAGTTCCCCTGTCTGGATAAATTGGCTCTGTCTAGGCAGTGGGCAAGGTGAATCCATTGGGTAGTTACAAATTTTTTTTTAAATTTTTTCATAAAAGTAAAATTATATAGTTTGGAGAAAAAGTGTCTGCATCAAAACTTCCAAATCAGGAAACAAGAGTTTATAAGAAAATTCTCATAAAGCAACAGGGATGTAATGAAGCAAAAGTGTAAGAGCATTTGGCTAGGCACGGTGGCTCATGCCTGTAATCCCAGCACCTTGGGAGGCCAAGGTGGGCAGATCACCTGAGGTTAGGAGTTCAAGACCAGCCTGGCCAACATGGCAAAACCCTGTCTCTCCTAAAAATACAAAATTAGTGCATGCCTGTAATCCCAGCTCTTTGGGAGCCTGAGGCAGAAAAATCACTTGAACCTGGGAGCCAGAGGTTGCAGTGAGCTGAGATCATGCCACTGCACTCCAGCCTGGGCAACAAGAAGGAAACTCTGTCTTAAAAAAAAAAAAAAAGAAGAAGAAAGAAAGAAGAAAACGAAGTGTAAAAGCATTCTAAATCAGGAGTCAAAATTGTGCCAACTCAGCTGACTTTTTGGCAGAAATAAACAACTGATCTTAAAACTCATGTGGAAATGCAAGGGGCCCAGAATAGACAGTCTTGGAAAAGAACAAAGTTGCGAGACTCACATCTCCTGACTCCAAAGCTTACTAGAGGAGTAAGTTTTTCCAGTAAGTGGTACTAGCACAAGGACAGACCAATCAACGGAACAGAACTGAGATCACCAAAATAAATTTAAACATTAAATTGTTAACATTTACTGTCAATTGATTTTAGACAAAGATGTCAAAAAAATTTTTATGAGAATAGTCTTTTTGCAACCCAGTATGTTCGTTTTTCTTATTTATTTATTTAGAGATGGAGTTTCACTCTTGTTAACCTGGCTGGAGTGCAGCTCACTGCAACCTCCGCTTCCTGGGTTCATGCGATTCTCCTGCCTCAGCCTCCCAAGTAGCTGGGACCACAGGTGCGTGCCACCATGCCCAGCTAATTTCTGTATTTTTTAGTAGAGAGGGGGTTTCACCATGTTGGCCAGAATGGTCTCGATCTCTTGACCTCGTGATCCGCCCGCCTCCACCTCCCAGTGTGCTGGGATTACAGGCGTGAGCCACCGCGCCCGGCCTAGATGCTATACTTTTAATGACTTGCATCTTTTTTGAACGTATTGAGTCTTCTGGCCCAGAATATGGTCTGTCCTGAAAAGGATGTCATGTTAAATTCTTCTACATTCTCATTGATTTTCTATCTACTTGTTTTTCAGTTATTGAGAAGGTGATTGAAATATTCAACTATAATCGTGGCTATAGTCATTTCTGCTTGTGTTACTATTTGCTCTGTGTATCTGGAAGCTCTCTGTCTAGATGCATAAATATTTAGGATTGGTGTGTCCTACTAAATACTTGAACTCTTTATCATTATGAAATGACCTTTTTCATCTCTGGTAATATTCTTTGCTCTGAATCTACTTTGTTTGATATAAATATAGCTACATATATATATATATATATAAATACATACTTTTTTTTTTTTTTTTTGAGACAGAGTCTCGCTCTGCCACCCAGGCTGGAGTACAACGGCATGATCCCGGCTCACCACAACCTCCACCTCCCAGGTTAAAGCAATTATTCTGCCTCAGTCTCCTGAGTAGCTGGGATTACAGGCACCACCAAACCCGACTCATCTTTTTTTTTTTTTTTTTTAAGAAGTCTCAATATGTCACCCAGCCTGAAGTGCAGTGGCACGATCTCAGCTCACTTCGATCTCTGCCTTCTGGGTTCAAGTGATTCTCCTGCCTCAGCCTCCTGAGTAGCTGGGATTACAGGCATGCACCGCCAGGCCCCTGCTAATTTTTTTGTATTTTTAGTAGAGATAGGGTTTCACCATGTTGGTGAGGCTGGTCTCGAATTTCTGACCTCATAATCTGCCTGCCTCAGCCTCCCAAAGTGCTGGGATTACAGGCATGAGCCATTGCACCTGGCTTTTCTTTTTACTTTTAACCTATTTGTGTCTTAAAGTGAGTTTCTTTCTTTTTTTTTTTTAAGATATGGGGTTTCTCCATGCTGGCCAGGCTGGTCTCAAACTCCTGACCTCAGGTGATCCACCCACCTCGGCCTCCCAAAGTGTTGGGATTACAGGCGTGAGCCACCGCATCCGGCCTAAAGTGAGTTTCTTGAAGGCAGCGTAGAGTTGGGCCACCTTATTTTCTGGTCCAACGTGATAATGTCTGCCTTTTAATTAAAAGCATGTTTCTGCATGCTGTATGGACTAAATGTTCGTAACCCCCCAAAATTCATATGTTTCAGTTTTAACTCCAATGTAATGGTATTGAAAGGTAGGGCCTTTGGGAGGTATACGTCATGAGGGTGGGGCCCTAATGAATGAGATTAGTGCCCTTATAAAAAGAGATGCAAAAGAGCTTGCCTCTCGATCTCTCCATGCCCCGCTCTGTCCCTCAACCTACCTTGTGAAGATACAGTAAAAAGACACTGTCTGCAAACCAGGAAGAGGGACCTCACAGACAGCAGGTCTATGGGTGCCTTGATCTTGGACTTTCCAGCCTCCAGAACAGTAAAAACAGATGCTGCTTTGACCACCCAGCCTATGGTATTCTATTACAGCAGCCTGTACTGATTAAGACATGTGCCTTTTAATTACGCAGATGTTTGTGCTCTTACATTTAATGTAATTCTTTTTTCAAGATATGGAGAATTCAATTTGTTCATTAAACATCTGTTATTGCAAACTAATTTATACAGACAGAAGAAAGATCTGCCACTTGTTTTCTATTCATTCCATACAGTTTTCATTCCCTTTTTCCTCACTGCTAAGGTAAAACCCTTAGTATTCTATCCAATTTTCTTATGGCTGGCAGGAACAGGAACCATGCCTGGTCCTGTCTGAACTCCGAGAATTTTCCCACAAATCTTGTCAGGGATTCTTTTCCAGCGTCAGGTGGTTCCTCGTATGTACACAGTGATTCAGACGCGGCTAAAGACCAGTTACCCTCCACAGAGCTCAAGCGTTCTCTCTCTATGCTCTCTTCTTTCTAGTGCTCTGCCCTGAAAACTCGACACATGCTGTCTTCCCTGGTCTCCCAGCCCTGAATGCTCACATGGGGAGGCTGCTGAGCTGTGTCTGGGTTTCCCCTATGTATTAGTCCATGCTCACACTACCATAAAGAACTACCTGAGACTGGGCACAGGAGGCGCGGCTGAGGAGGCCTCAGGAAACTTACAAGCATGACAGAAGGCTAAGATACGGCGGCAGGAGAGAGAGACAGGGTAAGCAAAGGGGGAGGTGCCACACACATTTTTTTTTTCTGTTCAAGATCGAATATATCCAACCCAACACATACTGCATTTAGAAGAGTTATATGTTGACTGTGTAAAAATTATTTAATTACTTATTAGAAAATGCAAAAACAAAATAGGGGCCAGGCACAGTGGCTCACGCCTATAATCTCAGCATTTTGGGAGACCAAGGCGGGTGGATCAAGTGAGGCCAGGAGTTCAAGACCAGCCTGGCAAACATGGCAAAACGCTGTCTCTACCAAAAAGACAAAAATTAGCCATGTGTGGTGGCGCATGTCTGTAATCCCAGCTACTTGGAAGGCCGAGGCAGCAGAATCACTTGAACCCAGGAGGCGGAGGCTGCAGTGAGCCAAGATTGCGCCACTGCACTCCAGCCTGGGCGACAGAGAGAGACTCTGCCTCAAAAAAAAAGAAGACGAAGAAGAAGAAATGAATAAACTGAAAAAAAATAATAATTCTACGGAATGGAAAGATCAACAGCCTAAATCAATTAGTCCTTAAAAATCAATACGTAAAATGCTAACCCATCCATTGAAAAACAGGCAAAGAACAAGAACAGGTAACTCAAAACATAAGAAATTTTACTGATGGGGTAATGAATATAAAGAACTTTGGACCTTCACTAGGTATCAAATTTATTTTCAACCTATCACACTGGCAACAGTTTTAAAAACAATACTAGTCAAATGTCATTAGACACCTTCCCTCATATGCTGATGGGGAGAGTCTAATGTTACACGACTGTTCTGGAAAGCCTTAAAAATGCAGCCTCTTGCACCCTTAATGCATGTCTAATGCATGTCAGATTTCCTGGCATGTATTAAGTATTTCTTTTTTTTTTTTAGACAGCATCTCACCCTGTTGCCCAAGCTGGAGTGCAGTGGCACCATCTCTGCTCACTGCAACCCCTGCCTCCCATGCTCAAGCAATTCTCCTGCCTCAGCCCCCTGAGTAGCTGGGATTACAGGAGTGCATCACCACACCCGGCTATTTTTGTATTTTTAGTAGAAACGGGGTTTCACCATGTTGGCCAGGGTGGTCTTGAACTCCTGACCTCAGGTGATCCACTCACCTCAGCCTCCCAAAGTGCTGGGATTACAGGCGTGAGCCACTGTGCCTGACCCTTGGCGTGAATTAAAATTCAGATTTCCAGGCTCTACCACCCAGAGTTCACCTGTGGTAGATCTGAGATGAGGCTCTGGAGGTTGGCAATCTTCAGGAATTAATCAGAATGTTGGGCAAAAGTGGCAGGGCACACGGCCACCAACCATCCATGTGACACCCCAACTTTCTTCCCTGCTTCTACAGCCACTGGGGACACCCCACTAGTGCCTCCATCTCCCTTTGTTGGTCGGCTTCCTCAAATTAAAAGAGAACACAGGAAGGAAAGAGAACGTGAGCAGAAGAGAGAAAATGGGAAATTTACATTTAAAAGAGAAGAGAAAAGTCAGAAATAATCTAGATATTCACCAACAGGCAGATGTTTGATATATT
>NW_016107734.1:1145621-1147609 GCF_001604975.1 Cebus imitator | reverse complement strand
ATGAAAAAACGTTTTACATTACTAATGAGGAAAAAAAAAAAAAAAAAAAAAAAGAGAGAGAGAATCTTCTGGTGGTGCTAGTTCAAAATGCCAACCTCCAGAGCCTCATCTCAGATCTACCAAAGGTGAATCTCTGGGTGACGGAGCCTGGGAATCTGAATTTTAATACACACCAAGAAATCTGACATGAATTAGACACTGAGAATCATTTCTCCATATTCTGCTATTACTCATCAACGGAGGAAAATAGGCAAGGCTAATGAGAGAGGTAGAGAATTTTAGTTGTGCATGCATCGCTCCGTACAAATGCATAGCAGCAGCACAAATGTATAGTTACTACTATATGTCAGGCAATGAGTCTACTCCCATTAGGTCATACGATAGGAGAAAATCACATATCTGCTCATAGCGTGGTGCCATTAGCTTTGCCTGGGGAGGTTGTATCAGTGAAGATGTATTCAGCTGCAAGTTATGGAATATGCAACCAGAAGCAGCTTTAAATTACAGACATTTAATTGTCTATTACATTAAAAAGTATAGCTGGAGACAGTTCTGGATTTGGTGAGCAGATCAACAGCCAAGCTCTAGCCTCTTCCTAGCACACTGCTTGCCATCCTCAGCAAGCTGCCAGAGTGTTGCCAATGTCACCTCCTCTGTCCTAGACATAGTATTTCTTTTAATTCAGCCCGAAGTCACACTGGCACTTTCTGCTTTTTTCTTTTCTGGCAGCCACATCAGCTCTGACTCATTTGGAGTCAACTCGTGTACTCTTAGTTTTTTTAACGTGTTGCTGCTGCTAAGCCATTTCCCACTGACAAGTATTTTGCACAGATTTCACTTTATTTTGCTGTGTTGCTTTTGAGAGGTAATGATTTCCCTGGCATGGTAGCTTTGCAGAAAGGGAATGACTCTCCTGCAAAGGCGCACAAACTACAGCAACCCACCCGTTCAGCCACAAGGCTTGGATCTCAAGCCCCCGATCATGGAACAGAGGAGGAAGCACTTCCTCAGCGATGAGCTCGTACGCGGCAAATCCTGTGGATAGTAATCCCCACCTCACGATCACGCCAGGGGCAGGCTGATTCCCATTCCCCCAAACACACATCTCAAGCTGGTAGGATGGGGCTGAACCCAAGATCCCGTCATGTCATGTGATTACTTTACCTTGCCTTCTGACTACATACAGGGCCTGTTGGGACCTAATGTCTTTATTTTGTTTTTGTTTTTGTTTTTTGTTTTGTTTTGAGACAGAGTCTTACTGTCACCCAGGCTGGAGTGCAGTGGTGCGATCTTGGCTCACTGCAGCCTCCACCTCTGGGGTTTAAGCAATTCTCCTGCCTCAGCCTCCCAAGTAGCTGGGATTACAGTTGGCACCATCACACCAGGCTAATTTTTGCATTTTTAGTAGAGATGGGGCTTCACTATGTTGGCCAGGCTGGTCTTGAACTCCTGACCTCTGGTGATCCACATGACTTGACCTCCCAAAGTGATGGGATTATAGGTGTGAGCCACCACCCCTAGCCCCTAATGTTTTTCTTATCCTGCAGCTTCAAAGTCCCTCAGCTTGTCAGTGGGAATGAAGGTAAACCAGGGTACAGGAAAGGAGAGAGCTACACAGAAAGAGAGCCCCAGAGAGCCTGAGAGGGTTTGGCCGTGTCCCCACCCAAATCTCATCTTGAACTGTAGCTCCCATAATTCCCATGTGTTGTGGGAGGGACCGGAGGGAGATAACTGAATCATGTGGACGGGTCTTCCCTTTCAACACCTCCACACTGTTCTCGTGATAGTGAATAAGTCTCATGAGATCTGATGGTTTTATAAGGGGCAGTTCCCCTGGACACACTCTCTTGCTTGTCACCACATAAGACGTGGCTTTGTTCCTCCTTCACCCTCCACCATGATTGTGAGACTGTGAATCAATTAAACCTCTTTCCTTTTTAAATTACTCAGCCTTGGGTATGCCCTTTTTTTTTTTTTTTTTTTTTTTT
>NW_016107734.1:1130233-1145403 GCF_001604975.1 Cebus imitator | reverse complement strand
GGGGTTTCACCATGTTGACCAGAATGGTCTCGATCTCTTGACCTCGTGATCCACCCGCCTCGGCCTCCCAAAGTGCTGGGATTACAGGCTTGAGCCACCGCGCCCGGCTGGGTATGTCTTTATTAGCAGCATGAGAACAGACTAATACAAAGGCAAAGAAAATTCCCCTAGAGAGTTCACCCAAATATTGATTAGCACATCAGTGTGATGAAAAGTGCCTAAAGCCGGGCACAGTTGCTCACGCCTGTAATCCCAGCACTGTGGGAGGCTCAGGCGGGCAAATCACCTGAGGTCAGGAGTTTGAGACCAGCCTGACCAACATGGAGAAACCCCGTCTCTACTAAAAATACAAAATTAGCTGGGTGTGGTGGCACATGCCTGTAATCCCAGCTTCTAGGGAGGCTGAGGCAGGGGAATCACTTGAACCCAGGAGGCAGAGGTTGTGGTGAGCTGAGATCGTGCCATTGCACTCCAGCCTGGGCAACAAGAGCAAAAAAGAAAAAAGAAAAAAAAAGAAAGGAAAGAAAAGTGCCTACAGCCAGGGCAGAAAAGCTGTCTGACAGGGTTAGCTTGAACCATGCCCAGCACTAACACAGAGCCAGGAAGAACGTCTGCTCCCACTAACCAGACTGGAAACAATTCATAATGCATGACGTGTCGGGTAGAGCATTAGCACAGGTCTTACCCACACCACTCTGGTTCCACCTAAGAAGTCTTATTTTTTTTTTGAGACAGAGTCTCACTCTGTCGCCCAGGCTGGAGTGCAGAGGCGTGATCTCAGCTCACTGCAACCACAGCCTTCCAGGTTCAAGCGGTTCTCCTGCCTCAGCCTCCTGAGTAGCTGGGATTACAGGCACCTGCCACCATACCTCGCTAATTTTTGTATTTTTAGTAGAGATGGGGTTTTGCCATGTCACCCAGGCTGGTCTCGAACTCCTGCAATCCACCACCTTAGCCTCACAAAGTGCTGAAATAACAGGCATGAGCCACTCGGCCCGGCCCTACCTAACGAATCTTAAAAGCAAGGCTCAAAGTGTTTCCAAGGTACTTAACTGTATGCCAGAAGCAATGTCATGAATATAGTATTACAAAAAAGCCAGCATTCAATAAGATACAATGCACAATCTCTTGCATATAATCAAAGAATGGAAAGCCAGCAAAGAAGCAGGTAAGGCCAGGCTCAGTAACTCGCACCTGTAATCCCAGCACTTTGGGAGGCCGAGGCAGGTGGATCACGAGGTCAGGAGTTAAGACCAGACTGGCCAAGATGGTGAAACCCCATCTTTACTAAAACTGCAAAAATAAGCCAGGCGCGGTGGCACACGCCTGTAATCCCAGCTACTTGGGAGGCTGAGGCAGGAGACTAGCTTGAACCCAGACAGTGGAGGTTGCAGTAAGCCAAGATTGCACCACTGCACTCCAGCCGGGGTGACAGAGTGAGACCCTGTCTCAAAAAAAAATTTTTTTAAAAACAACTTTTGCTGAGATGTGATGTCTGTCATGTCTCCTCACAGGCCATTGGCCACAGTAAGACAAAAAGCCATGCCTGATACCACTGGAATAAAAAGAAAGTATATCATTGCCCTAGGGGAGGCAGCAGGGATGGTGCAAGTGATTAGTCCAGAGAGGGGCAGTGAATATTTGGGACAAATTAACTAAACTACACTACCGCAGGCCGGGCGCAGTGGCTCGTACCTGTCATCCCAGCACTTTGGGAGGCTGAGGCAGGAGGATCGCCTGAGGTCAGAAGTTCTAGACCAGCCTGGCCAACATAGTGAAAGCCTGTGTCTACTAAAAATACAAAAATTAGCTGGGTGTGGTGGTGGGTGCCTGTAAACCCAGCTACCTGGGAGGCTGAGGCAGGAGAATTGCTGGGACCTGGGAGGCAAAGGCTGCCGTGAGCCGAGATCACACCACCGCACTCCAGCCTGGGCAACAGAGCGAGACTCCATCTCAAAAAAAAAAAAAAAAAAAAAAGCCAGCTTTGGTGGTGCCTGTCATCCCAGCTACTCAGGAGGCTGAGGCAGGAGAATCACTTGAATCTGGGAGGTGGAGGTTGCAGTTAGCTGAGATCGCAACAGAGTATGACTCCATCTCAAAATAAATAAATAAATCAGCTACACTACTGCAGATTGCAGGGAGCCTTACACATTTGAAAGGGGCCGGGTCCGCTGACATCACATCACAGACAAAAATATCAAAGATACAAAAATATTTTGAATCCGCTAGAAGAAAGCTGTGATATAGATATTATGACTCATTCCGAAATGTTCTCGTAGCAGCTTGGTATACCTTAAAAGGATAAATCAATCCTGCTCAAACTCAGAAAACCATTTAGGGCCTTTCAAAACCAAAAGAGGTGCCAAGGCATTTTGAAAGAGGCCATTAGTGAGAGATGTGGCAAGTTACCTCTGACTTATTAAAAAAGCAAATGATTTTCTAAATGAGCCCATTACGAAGTATTCACAAGATACTGGAGCTCTGAGAACCGGCTGAATAGGAGGCAAGGGAGGATAATTGGGGCAGTTAGAAATCTGTTATTTTGGGAGTTTGCCAAAGGAAATAATCCCTACATTCGTTCTTGGGCAGATAGTTGCGATGGCTTTGCAGAGGGCCTGAGTGCACAAACCCGGCACTGCCAAAAAAAGAAAAAAAAAGGGTGATGAGGACACCACCCCTGACTCAGAGAGTCACATCTGGATCGAGGAGGGGAAGCTAATATTTACACCACTAAACTGCATTACCATGTGCTATGGTGATACTGGAAATATGGGCCAGGTGCAGTGGCTCATACCTGCAATCCCAGCTCTTTGGGAGGCCAAGGTGGGAGGATCAGTTGAGGCCAGAAATTTAAGATCAGCCTGGGCAACATAGTAAGACTGCCATCCCTATAAAAAAACTCCAAAAATTAGCTGGGCATGGTGGCGTTCACCTGTAGTCCCAGTTACTCGGGAGGCTGAGGTGGGAGGATCGCTTGAGCCCAGGAATTGGAGGCTGCAGTGAGCTATGATCACACCACTGCATTCCAGCCTGGGAAACAGAGTGAGATCCTTTCTCTATTTAAAAAGAAGGAGGCCGGGCACAGTGGCTCAAGCCTGTAATCCTAGCACTTTGGGAGGCCAAGGTGGGTGGATCACCTGAGGTCAGGAGTTCAAGACCAGCCTGGCCATCATGCTGAAACCCCATCTTAAATAAATAAATAAATAAAAATAAAAATAAAGAAGAAGAAGAAAGAGAAGAAGAAGAAGAAAGAAGAAGTAGGGCCGGGTGCGGTGGCTCACGCCTGTAATCCCAGCACTTTGGGAGGCCAAGGTGGGTGGATCACCTGAGGTCAGGAGTTCAAGACCAGCCTGGCCATCATGCTGAAACCCCATCTTAAATAAATAAATAAATAAAAATAAAAATAAAGAAGAAGAAGAAAGAGAAGAAGAAGAAGAAAGAAGAAGTAGGGCCGGGTGCGGTGGCTCACGCCTGTAATCCCAGCACTTTGGGAGGCCAAGGTGGGCGGATAACAAGGTCAAGATATCGAGACCATCCTGGCCAACATGGTGAAGCCCCGTCTCTACTAAAAATACAAAAATTAGTGGGGCATGGTGGTGGCGCGTGCCTGTGATCCCAGCTACTCAGGAGGCTGAGGCAGGAGAATCGCTTGCACCTGGGAGGCGGAGGTTGCAATGAGCTGAGATTGCGCCGCTGCACTCCAGCCTGGGCAACAAGAGTAAGACTCCATCTCAAAAAAATAAGTGGGTCACTCTGGCTGCAGGGAGGGTGTGGGGGGCTGAATATGGTCCCCTGAAACAGCCAGGTCCTCATCCTGAAAACCTGCATTGCCAAAGGGGTTTTGCAATGTGAGTGCGTAGGCATCATCCTGGATTATCTGCCTGGGCCCAGAGGAATCACACGAGTCCTTATGAGAGGGAGGCAGAGAGAGAGTCGACGACAGAAGAGGAAGAAGCTGACGTGACAGTGCACGCAGACGGAGATTTGAGGATGCTTCGCTGCTGGCTGTGAGGACAGAGGACAGGCCCTGAGCCAAGAAGGGCAGCTCTACCAACCAGAAAACGCAAGAGCCTCCAGAAAGAGCATGGCCTGGGGATACCTGCGTTCGGGACCAAGGAAAAAAAAACCACTTCCAATTTCTGACCTTCGGAAGGGTAAGAGGATAAATTTGTGCTTTGAGTTTCGTTTTTTGTTATGTTTTGTTTTGTTTTTGAGACGGAGTCTCACTCTGTCGCCTACGCTAGAGTGCAGTGGCGTGATCTCAGTTCACTGTAACCTCTGCCTCCCAGGTTCAATTCTCCTGCCTCAGCCTCCTGAGTAGTTGGGATCACAGGTGCCCACCACCACACCCAACTAATTTTTGTATTTTTAGTAGAGAGGGTGTTTCACCTTGTTGGCCAGCCTGGCCTTGAACTCCCGACCTAGTGATCCACCCACCTCAGCCTCCCACAGTGCTAGAATTTCAGGCATGAGCCACTCTGCCTGGCCACATTTTTGTTTTGGTTTGGTTTGGTTTGGTTTTTGTCTTTTGTTTGAGATCAAGTTTCACTCTTGGGGCCTAGGCTGGAGTGCAATGGCGCGATCTCGGTTCACTGCAACCTCTGCCTCCCGGGTTCACGCTATTCTCCTCCCTCAGCCTCCTGAGTAGCTGGGATTACAGGCGCCCGCCACCAGGCCTGGCTAATTTTTGTATTTTTAGTAGAGACAGGGTTTCACTATGTTTGTCAGGCTGGTCTCAGACTCCTGACTTCAAGTGATCCGCCCATCTCGGCCTCCCAAAGTGCTGGGATTACAGGCATGAGCCACTGCACCCAGCGGCCAAAACCTGGATTTTTATCTACTTCATATTGCATGTTTTGCAGGTCTATTTTGGTAAATCTTTTAGCGTACACTAGTAAAAAGCTGATGCATATGATGTATAAATACACACATATGAGGCCGGGCGCCGTGGCTCACGCCTATAATCTCAGCACTTTGGGAGGCCACAGTGGGCAGATCATTTGAGGTCGGGAGTTTGAGAGAGAGCAGCCTGGGCTACATGGCAAAACTGTCTCTACCAAAAATAATTTTTTAAAAATTAAAATTAAAAAAGAGAGTGGGTGGGCGTGGCGGCTCACACCTGTAATTCCCCACACTTTGGGAGGCCAAAGCAGGCAGATCGCCTGAGGTTGGGAGTTTGAGACCAGCCTGGCCAACATGGCGAAACCCCGTCTCAACTAAAAATACAAAAATTAGCTAGGTGTAGTGGTACCTGCCTGTAACCCCAGCTACTCGGGAGGAGGAGGAGGCGCAGAATCACTTGAACCCAGGAGGCAGAGGTTGTAGTGAGTGAAGGTTGCACCACTGCACTCCAGCCTAGGTGACAGAGTGAGACTTCATCTCACAAAAAAAGGGAGAGAGAGTGATCAGGGCCTGAGCAGGCCAGGGAAGGAAACTAAGGTCACAGCATGGGGAAAGGAGAGAAAGAGGAGCAGCTGGAGACGGGGAAGGAAGCCTATAATCTGGCCAGAGGAGCAGGCAGAGAGGAAGCAGACAAGGAATGTCTCCAGGGACCACAGGAATTTAACCAACTTGAACAATCGGCCCTTTTTTTTTTTAGACAGAGTTTCAATGGCGAGATCTCGGCTCACCACAACCTGAGCCTCCTGGGTTCAAATGATTCTCCTGTCTCAGCCTGTTGAGTAGCTGGGATCACAGGCATGCACCACCACACCCGGCTAATTTGTACTTATAGTAGACATGGGGTTTCTCTATGTTGGCTGGGCTGGTCTTGAACTCCCGACCTCAGGTGATCTGCCCTCCTCGGCCTCCCAAAGTGCTGGGGTTACAGGTGTGAGCCACCATACCCGGCCCTACAAACAGCCCATTTTACAGGTTCCTGCCTGCAACCTGTTTCTTCCCAAACCCTTTGCAGAATGCAGTCACCTTGCTGGCTTAAACCAGCTCCTGAAGGATCCCAGCAACTTGGAGAAGAACCTCTAAGAAATGAATGAGAGGTTGTTTTAATGAAAAGGGTTTTAGTCCTTCCCTTTGTCCCCCCTCTGCCCACTGCAGCCAGCACTGAGATTCCACCTCTCCCAGTCATTAACTTTCTCAGGGTGGCACCAAAGTCGCCCCCCCAGGGGAGAGCTACAGCTCTGCTACCATCACCTGCGCCTCTGGGACCCCTCCCCTACAGGTGATGATGCACCCTCCCCCCTCTCCCGTGGAGACACTGCTTTGGAGGATACTCTCTGTGCTCTCCCTACTCATGACAAGTGGAGAAACCCCTATTGTTCAAAAGCTTCACTAGTCACAAAAGCAAAGACATGGAAACAATGCAAATGCCCATCAGTGACAGACTGGATAAAGAAAATGTGACAGATATGCACCATGTGTTAGAAGTAGAAGTTAGAAATAGATGCTCCGTGCCACAAAGGAAAATTAGTACTGAGACAAAGGTTCTCTCAGCAAAGCAATTCTTTTTACTTTCTGCAGAAAGGGTACTCCCATAGCAATCCTGCCATGACAGTACAAAGAACAAAGGAAAACACACAAATTTATCCCTTATGCATTTGGGGTCATCCTTACTGCTGTGTCTGATCTCCATTGGGTGGAGCCAGACCTCACAATCTAAACTCAAACCTGATTGGCTAACAACTTAAAACTTTTCTAAACAGGTAAAAGCCATGGAGAGCTGGCACATGCCTGTGACCACATCCAGCACAGACAACTTGGTTAAAGTACAAGGACATAGAATGTGCTATGTGCCTGTAAGCATGGCATGTCTCACTGCTACATAGGACAGGGCTTAACAAAGTTATTAGCACACTTATTCTTTAACAAGAAAGGAAACTTTAAAAAGTAACTTTTCTACTTCCCACACCATAGACTACTATGCAGCCATAAAAAAGAATGGAATCATGTCCCTTGCAGGGACATGGATGGAGCTGGAAGCCATTATCCTCAGCAAACTAACACAGGAACAGAAAACCAAACACCACATGTTCTCACTTATAAGTGGGAGCTGAACAATGAGAACACATGGACAGAGGGAGGGGAACATCACACACTGGGGCCTGGAGGAGGGATGCAGGGGGAGGGAGAGCATTAGGAATAATAGCTAATGCATGCTGGGCTTAATACCTAGGTGATGGGTTGATAGGTGCAGCAAACCACCATGGCACATGTTTACCTATGTAACTAACCTGTACATCCTGCACATGTACCCCAGAACTTTAAAGATAAATTCAGATTAATATTTTTTTTAAGATGGAGTCTCACTCAGACTGGAGTGCAGTGGTACAATCTTGGCTCACTGCAACCTCTGCCTCCCAGGTCCCGGTTCAAACAATTCTCCTGCCTCAGCCTCCCTAGTAGCAGGGATTACAGGCACCCACTACCATGCCCAGCTAATTTTTGTATTTCAGTAGAGACAGGGTTTCACCATGTCGGCCAGGCTGGTCTTGAACTCCTGACCTTGTGATCCAGCCTTCCAAAGTTCTGGGATTACAGGTGTGAGCCACCGTACCCGGCTCAGATTAATTTTTTTAGAGAAAACCTGCATTCTCCTGGAGAGTCATTTGTTACTCACCAGGCATATGAAACTTGTTTTTTTTTGGGGGGGGGTAAAAGGGGGGCACAGGGGACCGGGGAGGGCAGAAGAGGAATGAAGGGGTCCCTGGTGCCAAACGCTATGGAGAATCAAGTGGGCTTAAAGCAGGAACGGCTGCAAGAAACCAACCTCTCCAACACCGAACTGGGAAGGAAGGGATGATTTATTCGGCTGGGAACAAGGCAGCATAGCTGCCTAACAGCTAAGCTCCTTTAACAAAGAAAATTTCTGTCCTCATAAAGGCTCACAACTCTAGAAATTACACGTGAAAGGGCCCTGGGTTTACAGCTTTAGAAATTACCTGTGAGAGGGTCTTGGTCCATGGAGTGGGCGTGGGGTACGTGGCTTAAGTGGGAGTTTGAACTTGTTTAAGTTAAAACAATTCCTTGGGAAAGACTCCTCCATTCTATGCCTGCCATCTATAGCGGGCGATTAAGGTGGCACCCCATCTATTGTGGAAGTGAAGGGGGAGGTTGTCTTAGATGCTCAGGTCTCCCTCTTCAGGCCGATTTGAGGCTTTGTGGTTGGAGGGTCAATGCGGACCTTGGCTAAGGGGTAAGTATTTGGTGGCATGGCTGGAATTGAAGCCAGGCAGGTGTGGTCTCAGCAGGGAACTAACTGGAGGTGAGAAAGACGATTTTCTAACCTTGCCTGACTTTTTTGTTGATGGGAATGGAAAAAACAAAGTTCCCTCTTCCAGTTTTTATTAGGCAAGATGGGGGCCAGGGCTCATGAAATGGAGAATCTGAAAGATTTTCACAACAGAGGGAGGCTGGCGGAGGGACGCAGCGCCCCAGGGAGAAGGGGGCTCGCCTCCGTCCCGCAGCTCTGGCGCACGAGCTGCCCCCCAAAGCCCACTTCCTCGTCCCCATTTGCATCCAGAGAACTGTTAGGATCCCACCAGGTCAGGGAAGTGGTTAGTTGATGAGCTAAATGGCTGGGTGCGGTGGCTCACGCCTGTGATCCCAGCACTTAGGGAGGCCAAGGCGGGTAGATCACTTGAGGTCAGGAGTTTGAGACCAGCCTGGCCAACATGGCGAAACCCCGTCTCTACTAAAATACAAAAATTAGCTGGGTGTGGTGGTGCACGCCTGTAATCCCAGCTACTCAGGAGGCTGAGGCAGGAGAATCACTCAACACAGGTGGAGGGTGCACTGAGCTGAGATTGTGCCACTGCAGTCCAGCCTGGGCGAGAGTGCGAGACGCCCTCTCAAAAAAAACGGGATCAACACTACCTGCATTGTAAGTGCACCCTTTATTTTAGTTTGTGTTTGTGTCTCTGTGTCTGTGTAGCATTTTCTTATTTTCTGGTAAAATTAAATGAAGACTTATTAGCTTTAGTAAACAGACACAAGGAAATGAGTGTGCAGGGATGAGAGGCTGTTTTAATGAAAAAGGCTTCAGTCCCTCCCTCATCCCCTCTGCCCACTGCAGCCAGCAAGGAGCTGCCACCTCCCACCGTCATCTCCGAAATATGGGAATGACATCAGCGCCCCTTCTTCCTGGAACGACAGGCTGACTGTCTTGGAGGGACACTGGGAAGACTGGGACAGGATGCAATGGCCACAGAAATGGCCAATTTAAGATTCTGATTCATGAATTGTCATAATTAGAAGGCAGACAGAGTGAGTGGCTGTTGCTGTATTTGCTGCCTGTTCTCTGTAAAAAGCTTCGGGAATTAAAATAATAGCCTTTTAAAAGAAGCACCACGCAGGGCTTTACTTAATGGTCCCCACACGGAGCATTTGCCGCAGACAGACCCAGGCAGACGGTGGTCAGATTCAAATGTCAGCTCTGGCAGTGGCCCCCACCCCTCAACCAGAGCAAAGGAGTGAAAAGGGAACCCTCATTATTCACTAGAACAGGCTAGGAAAGAGTCCCTGAGAATCTGCCTGCCTGGGTTAAGGAATTAGGGTGACCTATTGAAGAAGTACAGCTTTGCAATTACAAAGTGAATCACTTGGTCAGGCGCAGTGGCTCACACCTGTAATTTCAGCACTTTGGGAGGCCGAGGTGGGTGGATCACTTGTGGTCAGGAGTTCGAGACCAGCCTGGCCAACATGGTGAAACCCTGTCTCCACTAAAAACATAAAAAAATTAGCCTGGCATGTGGCATGCGCCTATAATTCCAGCTACTCAGGAGACTCAGGTGGGAGGATCGCTTGAACCTGGGAGGCAGAGGCTGCAGTGAGCCAAGATCGAGACACTACATTTAGCCTGAACGACAGAGTGAGACTCCATCTCAAAAAAAAAAAAAAAAAAAAGTCCCAGGGAATCTACAAAGTAAGAGTAAATTTCTTGGTCAGTGCAGTGGCTCATGCCTGTAATCCAGTGCTTTGGGAGGCCAAGGTTAGATGCTCAGCTGAGACCAGGAGTTCAAGACCAGCCTGGGCCACACAGCAAGACATTAGCTCTGCCAAAAGAAAGAAAGTCAATTACTCAAGGACAATTACAAAGTACCCAATCCTAGCCATCCATCTGTGACAGCAGGGCCTTGGCAGGAGGTGGGAAGGCTCAGGATGGAGAGAAACCGGCTGAGGGAGGGACGTCCTACTCTGCAAATAGGCTCCTCCATGACATCAGGAGGTCCCTGTGGCGTCAGCCACACTCAGCATTCTTCATCTGCAAGAGCCTGCCCTGGCTCAGCTTATCACAGGATCAGCATTTCCTATTTGGACATCCTGAGAAGAGGAAGGGAAAGAAAGCAGGCTGGAGGGTGCGGTGGGGGTAAGCTCAGACCGTCCTGCCTATCAGGCCTGCATACACGTCCCCACTACTCACTCCAAGTCCGTGGATGGGCCCTGATGTTGATCTTGCCAACCCAGGTTTCTAAGGAGTCACATTGGGTGATCCATCTCCTCTTGATCCCCACGGTGGACTTCCCCCTCAGGGCATTAAGGAGTGCAAGCAGCCAGGCATGGTGGCTCATGCCTGTAATCTTAGCACTTTGGGAGGTGCATGCGGGTGGATCACGAGATCAAGAGATCGAGACCAGCCTGACCAACACGGTGAAACCCTGTCTGTACTAAAACAACCAAAATTAGCCAGCTATGGTGGTGCACACCTGTAATCCCAGCTACTCAGGAGGCTGAGGCAGGAGAATTGCTTGAACCCAGGAGGTGGAGGTTGCAGTGAGATCGTACCACTGCACTCCAGTCTGGGCGACAAAGTGAGACTCTGTCTCAAAAAAAAAAAAGTGCAAGTGATCCCACCTCTGAGCTGCATCCCTGCCTTCCCTCCAACTTTTCATACCTGTCACTTCAAGAATGTACCTTCGGAAGAAGAATGAATAGAAGGGGCGGTGTTGTTGTCTTCTCATTCGCCAGTGGTTGCCCTGGGTGGTGGCCACTAACCCTGGGTCTCCCCCTCCGCCTGTCCACAGAAGCCTGATTCTGCTCAGGCGGAGGAGTTCTTGAGCTCAGGAGTTCAAGATCAGCCTGGGCGCCATAGTGAGACCCCATCTCTACAAAAAATTAAAAATTAGCCAAGCACGGCAGCACACAGCTGTGGTCCTGGCCACCTGGGAGGCTGAGGTGGGAGGAGGCTGTGGTGAGTGAGCTAGGGTCACACCATGGCACTCCAGCCCGGGCAACAGGGTCAGACCCTGTCTGAAAACAAAAACTAAAACAAAGGAACCTGCAGTGTTGCTGACATTTTTTCTTTTTTTGTGAGACAGTCTCGCTCTGTCACCCAGGCTGGAGTGCAGTGGCACCATCTCGGCTCACTGCAACCCCTGCCTCCCGGGTTCAAGCGATTCTCCTGCCTCAGCCTCCTGAGTAGCTGGGATTACAGGCATGTGCCACCATGCTTGGCTAATTTTTTGTATTTTTAGTAGAGAAGGGGTTTCACCATGTTGGTCAGGCTGGTCTCGAACTCCTAACCTCAGGTGATCCACCTACCTTGGCCTCCCAAAGTGCTGGGATCACAGGCGTGAGCCACCTCAGGCTGGTTACTGTGTGGGAGGGTTCAACGTCTTTCATGCTTAAGCCACTACTGACATGGGATCGTTACTTGTAGCCAAATGCACGCACTAAGACCTTGTGGTCTCCATCAGTGTTACCTCGTCAGTGAGGGGTGCACTCACTGAGTCCCCAGCCTGACAGTTCGCCTGCCTCCTGGATCAGCCAGCTTTCAGAGGCGGTGGCAGCAGGTCTCAGCGTTGTAGAGCCCAACACTGAGGTCCGCGTCCCGGATTCACGGTAAGGCAAACATTGACACATCAGCGCTCGGAGCAGAGAAAGACATGTTCGACGTGGCCAAAGCAAGAGGGCAGGAGGCAGGAACTCTCACATCCGACTGCCTTTGAACACGACTGCAGGCTTTCATGAGTGAGGCAGGCATATGGGAGGTGACGTTCCCAGTGATCAATGCTGTCTGCACCCCTTGGTCAATCAAACTTCTGGATGCCATCAAGGAGGTCTGCATGACCTAAAGATCATTGTTCTTTAGAAGAAAGGCAAGTTTATGAATCATGTACGCAACCCCTGGGGGTCGGGATGTAATGTTTCAATGATTAGTGACTCCCCTCTACCGAAATGAATATGAAATGAATCTTGCACAGAGAAAGAAAAGGACAAGGCCGGGTGCGGTGGCTCTCACCTGTAATCCCAGCACTTTGGGAGGCCGAGGCAGGCGGATCACCTGAGGTTGGAAAATTCAAGACCAGCCTGGCCAACGTGAAGAACCCTGTCTCTACTAAAAATACAAAATTAGCTGAGCGTGGTGGTGCATGCCTGTGATCCCAGCTGCTCGGGAGGCTGAGGCGGGAGAATCACTTGAACTCGGGAGGCAGTGGTTGCGATGAGCCAAGATCACACCACTGCACTCCAGCATGGGCAACAAGGCCAAACTCTGTCAAAAGAAAGAAAGAAGGAGGGAAGGAAGGAAGGAAAGAAGGGAGGGAGGAAGGAAAGAATGAAGGAAGGGAGGGAGGAAGGAATGAATGAAGGGAGGAAAGGAGGAAGGAATGAAGGGAGGGAGGGAGGAAGGAAGGAAGGAAGGAAGGCAGGTAGAAGGGAAGGAAGGAAGGAAGAGGGAAGGAAATGTGGAGCAGAATGATCATTTATCTGATAATAGGATAATCTTATTATGGGAAGCATAGACTCTTGGCTTCCTAAATTTTCACTAAAAATCACTGACTTGAGGCAGTTTGATAACAGGAGAAAAGACACACAAATTTATTTAAGGTGTATACAGGGGAGCCTTCAAAGGAGACCCAACCTCCCAACGAGTTACAGAAACTTAAATGCCATCCTGAGGCCACAGTAAAAAATGCAGACTCAGCCGGGCGCGGTGGCTCACACCTGTAATCTCAGCTCTTTGGGAGGCTGAGGCGGGCGGATCACCTGAGGTCTGGAGTTCAAGACCCGCCTGGCCAACATGGTGAAACCCGGTCTCTACTAAAAACACAAAAAGTAGCCAGGCAGTGTGGTAATCCCCGCGGGCACCTGTAATCCCAGCTACTCTGGAGGCTGAGGCAGGAGAATTGCTTGAACCCAAGAGGCGAAAGTTGCAGTGAGCTAAGATAGCGCCATTGAACTCTAGCCTCAGCGGCAGAGCAAGATTCCATCTCAAAAAAAAAAAAAAACACATACACACACATGCAAATTTCCCCCAAACACAGCTTTGCAAGGTCCCCACATTGCCCCCACCACAGCCCGCCTTCTTAGAGACAAGCTCTTGCCATGTTTCCCAGGCTCCAGTGCTGTGGCACAATCATGGCTCACTGCATCCTCAGACGCCGGGGCTCAAGCAATCCTCCCACCTCAGCCTCCCAAGCAGCTGGGACCACAGGCATGTAATTCCATGCCCAGCTAATTTTTAATTTTTTTTTACATAGAGACAGGATCTCACTTTTTGCCCAGGCCAGTGTTGAACTCCTGGCCTCAAATGATCCTCCTGCCTTGGCCACCCAAAGTGCTGGGATTACAGGCGAGAGCTGCCATGCCCAGCCCAAGTGGTTTTTACTGGCCAAGCAGCAGCCATTTCAAAATGTGTCAAAAATATAATTTGGGGGTAAAATATGTTCATTTCTTTCACTGTTAAAGGCTCTGAAAAGCCCCAGCTGGGGTTGACTGCCTGAGGAAAGAAACTCATGAATCCCACAGAAGTGGGAGAGGCGCTGATGGTGCCCGGCCTCTGTGCTCTGGCTCTGAGTCAGCTGCATAATGAGCTCCCTGGAGCTGACCCCGAGCACAGCAGGAAGGTGTGAACGCTTCCTCCCAAGGGAGTGAAAAGGTGGAGGGAGTTTTGTCACCTGCCACAGGCTCCAGCTGCTCCCAGGGGTGATGGCATGGGTGGCATTCACACCCCCACGTAGCTGTGGGCAGGAAACACAGCCAGGCTGCTGGGACCAGAGGAGCCACGTGACCGCGTGAAGGGAAAGGGAGCCAGAGGAACGACTTTGCAGAGATGAGAAGACACACACTAAAGCAGCACTCGCAAGGAATTATTTTCTCCCTCCTTCCAGACCCAGCAGGATGGAGGGAAAGTCTCACTGCAGACAGGGACACAGGCGGGTGAGGTGGCAGCCAGGCAGCAGACAGCTTTGGCTGCGGATGTGCTATTACGTTAGTCAAGACTTTCCTGCAGGTGATAAAACCCAGTTCCAATAAACCCAAGTGAAAAAGGTGATTTGTGTTTCCCGTAACTGGGTGTATACGGGCGACGCCGCACACTGGAATGACTGAGACCTGACTGCATATGCGCTCCCTCTCTCAGTCAGCCTCTGCGCGCGCTCAGTGTGGACAAAAAGAGTCAAACTGTAAATCCTTTGAAGAGATTCATTCTGAGCCATGACTACCAGTGACCACAGCCCGTGATCCAGCCTCAGGAGATTCTGAGACAAGTGCCCACCGTGTTAGGCAGCAGCGTGGTTTTATGCATTTTAGGGAGACACAGAACAACCATCAATACATGTGAGGTGTCCATGGGTTCAGCCTGGAAGTGGGACAACTTGAAGCAGGAGAAGGAGTGGGGGAGTTCGGGGTCATAGGTGGATTCAAATGTTTTCTGCTGGGCAATTGCTTGAAAGAGTTAAGTTATTGTCTAAAGACCTGGAATCAACAGAAGGGAGTTCTATTGATTTTTCCCAATATTGAACCCAGACGAGGTGTTGTAGAGACCAAGGTTCTTATTACATAGACGAAGCCTCCCAGTAGCAGGTCTCAGAGAGAACGGGTTGTAAATGTCTCTTATCAGCCTTAAAAGGGTGCCAGGGGCCAGGCGTGGTGGCTCACGCCTGTAATCCCAGCACTTTGGGAGGTCAATGCGGGTGGATCACGAAGCCAAAACATCAAGACCAGCCTGGCCAACAAGGTGAAACTGTCTCTACTAAAAATAGCTGGGTGTGGTGGCGGGCACCTGTAGTCCCAGCTACTCGGGAGGCTGAGGCAGGAAATCGCTTGAACCTAGGAGGCAGAGGCTGCAGTGGGCTGACATCACACCACTGCTCTCCAGCCTGGCAGCAGAGCGAGACTCCATCTCAAAAAAGAAAAAAAGGCCGGGCGCAGTGGCTCAAGCCTGTAATCCCAGCACTTTGGGAGGCCGAGGAGGGTGGATCACAAGGTCAAGAGAT
>NW_016107734.1:1128365-1130133 GCF_001604975.1 Cebus imitator | reverse complement strand
AGGAGGCTGAGGCAGGAGAATTGCCTGAGCCCAGGAGGCGGAGGTTGCGGTGAGCCGAGATCGCGCCATTGCACTCCAGCCTGGGTAACATGAGTGAAAACTCCGTCTCAAAAAAGAAAAAAAAAGAAAAAAAATAAATAAAGGTGCCAGACTCTTGGTTAATTCTCTCCTGGATCAGGGGAAAGAGGTGGGAAGGGAAGGGGATTCTCTACAGAACGTAGATTTTTCCACAAGAGACAGATTCGCAGGCCCATTTCAAAATATGTCAAAGAAATATATTTTAGGGTAAAATACTTCCATTTCTTTCAGAGCCTGCTGTCCATCATGTGACGTTATAACAGAGTCACGTTGGAATGTGATATCTTACTACTCCAAAAAGTCTGTTTTGTCAGTCTTAAGAGCTGTTTGAATGGTTAATGCAGGTCAGCTGTGACGGAATTTCAAAAGGCTGAGGGTATAATGAGGTATGCCCACTTCCGTCAAGACCTAAACTATATGTTCAGGGTTACTTTGGAATGCCTTTGCCAAGGGTTGGGCTGGGGAAGGTGGTCCATCAGTCAGTTGGGGGCTTAGAATTTTACTTTTGGTTGATACCAGGCATAAGGGAGTGGGCAGTTCCGACCTTTCATCCTTAGATTGCGTGTCCAAAGAGGAAACAAAGCCCCCTTTTTGTTTTTCAGTGTGATTTGAAGAAATCCAGGTCGGGCCTCCAGTCGGTGCTGCCTGAGTCCTGCACACACACGCCTTGCAGGGGAAGGGAGCGCCCAGCTGACTGAAAAAAAGTTTTGACCTTTCAACAGTCCAAGTTATTTCATCCAAATTCTACTAAGCCAATAATCAGAGTACAAATTTCTGGTAGTCCTCAGTAAGAGACAATTAATTAGCTACCCACCTAATTAGCTTCCTCAATAAGTGGGGAGGCAAAGACATTAACGGAGCCTTCAGTGTCTTTGATAAGTGTTTTCAAGTAGAAGAAGCCCAGAGAATTGCAGAATGTTTGCCTGTTATGATTTTTCTGTTTTTTGGGTTTTTTTTGGGCGGATCACTTGAGGTCAGGAGTTCAAGACCAGCCTGGCCAACATGGTGAAACCCCCCCTTTTTTTTTAAACAAAGCAGCACTGTCTTTGTTCCCCCAGAAATGGGTCGTTTCCCTGGCAGTCAGATGTGTCCCTACCTGCCTTAAACGAAGGTCTGTGATCACCTTCTCTAACATCAAGGCCAGAGTCGCTAAAATCAATGAAAAACTCTAAACACACAAGGATGCCTTTCAAACACATGGGCCATTTTGTTCTCCAGAAAAATGCATTGAATTTAAAACACTGTACCAAACATCTTCAAAACCTAGTCACGAAAGTAACATACTTTATTACATTAAAGGAAATGAAATCAGTAGAGGAAAAATGCACTAAGCAAGCTAATGGCCAACACGATTAGTCACCGCTAACTTGCACTAAATCAATAGTCACCAGGAAGAGTTCATCAATTTGCACTGAAATAAAAATGGAGAGAAGGCCGGGCATGGTGGCTCAAGCCTGTAATCCCAGCACTTTGGGAGGCCGAGATGGGTGGATCACGAGGTCAAGAGATCGAGACCACCCTGGTCAACATGGTGAAACCCCGTCTCTACTAAAAATACAAAAATTCAGCTGGACATGGTGGCGCGTGCCTGTAATCCCAGCTACTCAGGAGGCTGAGGCAGGAGAATTGCCTGAACCCAGGAGGCAGAGGTTGCGGTGAGCCGAGATCGCGCCATTGCACTCCAGCCTGG
>NW_016107734.1:1121706-1128355 GCF_001604975.1 Cebus imitator | reverse complement strand
AAAAAAAAAAAAATGGAGAGAAGAACCCAGCACACTGGAACAACAACAAAAAAGATTAAATAATCTTTTAGCTGGGAAAAAATATGTTGTTTTGAATATTTTGAGTACATTTGAACTCCAACAATAGGCTGAATTCCAATTTCTGGATATTATTTAAGGAAAAGCTTAGAAGCATACTCCACAAAGAATTAAGAAACACATGTCCATTGAAGCACTGTTTACAACAGCAAAGAGTTGGAACCAACCCAAATGCCCATCGATGATAGACTGGACAGGGAAAATACGGCACAAATACATCATGGAATACTATGTAGCCATAAAAAACGATGAGTTTGTGTCCTTTGTAGGGACTCGGATGAACCTGGAAACCATCATTCTCAGCAAACTGACACAAGACCAGAAAATCAAACATCGCATGTTCTCACTCATAGGCAGGTGTTGAACAATGAGAACACGTGGACACAGGGAGGGGAGCTGGGGTCTGTCGGGCGGATCTAGGGGAGAGACAGCAGGGGTTGGGGAGTTGGGGAGGGATAACATAGGGAGAAATGCCAGATACAGGTGATGGGGAGGAAGGCAGCAAACCACATTGCTATGTGTGTACCTATGCAACAATCTTGCATGTTCTTCACATGTACCCCAAAATCTAAAATGCAATTAAAAGAAACACATGTCCTCATAACTTTTATTATGTTCTTTTGAATCAAATGATACATATTCATTCATATATGCTCCTTCATATTACAGATGATTTTTATATCATGATCTGAGCTCACTGCAACCTCCACCTCCCAGGCTCAAGCGAGTCTCCTGCCTCAGCCTCCCAAGTAGCTGGGACTACAGGCATGCACCACCACATCTAGCTGTTTTTTTGTATTTTTAGTAGAGACGGGGTTTCACCATGTTGGCCGGGCTGATCTCAAATCCCTGGCCTCACGTGATCTGCCTGCCTCGGCCTCCCATGGTGCTGGGATAACGGACGTGAGCCACCGTGCCTGGCTGATTGGTCTTCTCGATCCACTGCCCTCATTGGATTTCTGTGACTCCACAGCCTGGTGTGTCTCCTGAAACTGCCTTTGCAAAAAATTCTAACGGTAAGAAAATCGCGACAGTGAGAAGTTGGTTCTCACCGATCCCCAACTTGCCCTTACACATCCAAACTGCCCTTAATTATAGCTGGGCTTGAGCCAAGCTAACTCTGAGAGACATTTAGTTTATAGTTTAAACGATAATATCTCTAAACTGCCTGTGTAAAGCTAATGAGAGACCACCAGGCTAGGAGGATGAGAAGAGCCTGAATTCTGCTGCGATGCAGACAGACACATCCGAGAATGTCACCAGCCATTGTCCCGGAGGTCACTGTCAGGCCTCCACCTGGAAGCCTGGACCCAGAAAGTCTAAAGTCCTGCCTGCCTGGGCTGATCATCCCCCATCCCCCTGCCTGTGTTCGCCATTATCCCTAATCGCCCAGTGGAGCCTCTCCCTCTGGACAAGCCTCTCACCCCACCCTGCCATCTTAGCTGCTCTTCCGTCTTACCCCGCCCGCCACTGTAACTAAACTTATGGTCATGTATACACTCCTTGCCCCTACCCCCCCACCACTGTAACTGATCTTTCTCTACAACACCCTCACCCCCCAAAAAAATTGCCTGAACTCATAAAACCAATTCCCACCCTTATCCCCTTCACATGTCCTTTATTGGATTCGGCCCGCCAGCTCCCAAGTGAGAAATAAAACGGCCTTGTCACCACACAAAGCCTGTTTGGAAAATCTCCTTATTAAATGTGTTTAATATTCGGTACTATGACGGACGCGAATAACAGTCACAAGATTTGCAGTCCCCCAGTAACTCCTGCAGATAACATCACTACTATAGAAACTAAGATTGGCCTTCTGAGATAAGGTTTCAGGTTTGTGAGTTTCTGACAAGCAACGGCTCCACCTGGACCCGCCAAACTCCTGTGGCCCCACCCAGTGTGAACTCAGCAGACAAGGACCATTTTTCACACCCCTAGGATTTCACCCCAACCCATCAGCAGTACCCCTGCCCCAGCCCTCTGCCCACCAAATCATCATGGCCTCTGAATTTCCAGAGACCGAGTAAATAATAAAACTCCAGTCTCTCATTCAGCTGGCTCTATATGAAGTAAGCTCTTACTCTATTGCAGTTACCCTGTCTTGGCAAGTCAGCTCTCTCTGGACAGCCGGCAAAACGAAGTCATTGCACGGTCCACTCCCACCTCTAGCCCTGCAGTCTCGCCTCCTCTCTTGGAGCTCAAGGCTGGGTCTCTCCTGCTCTCATTTCATTCTCTTTTCTCAGGTGATCTCAACTTTTCTGCAGGCTCGATTAAAACTTACAGGACTGGCCGGGCGCGGTGGCTCACTTTGGGAGGCCGAGGCAGGTGGATCACAAGGTCAAGAGATCAAGACCATCCTGGCCGACATGGTGAAACCCTATCTCTACTAAAATACAAAAACTTAGCCGGGCGTGGTGGCGCGTGCCTGTAGTCCCAGCTAGTTGGGAAGCTGCGGCAGGAGAATTGCTTAAACCCTGGAGGTGGAGGTTGCAGTGAGCCGAGATTGTGCTCACTGCTGCACTCCTACCAGCACCATGCCTAGCAACAAAGCGAGACTCCATCTCAAAAATAAAAATAAAAAAAGTACAGGATCACGATTCACACATTTCAGTTTCCATTCCAGGTCCCTCCAGACCTGTCCATCTGCCTACTATGTTGACTTTTCCCTTGGGAGTCTTGAGGCAGCTGCAAGCTTACTGACCGGAAATGAACTCAAGCTCTCCCCCAAGCCTGGTCCTCTTCCAGGATCAATCAGCCAGCCTGAAAGACGGCACTGTCTCCACCCTGTCCTCAGGACAGCCACCCAGGAGTCATCCTTAGCCCCATCTCACTGTCAGAGGCGTTTGAACCAGAGCGACTCCATCTTGAGTACAGGCTGGGTAAAATGAGGCTGAGCCCTGCTGGGCTGCATTCCCAGACGGCTAAGGCAGTCTTAGTCACAGGATGAGACAGGAGGTCCGCAGGAGACAGAGATCATAAAGACCTTGCTGATAAAACAGGTTGCAGTAGAGAAGTTGGCCAAAACCCATCAAAACCAAGATGGTGACGAGCGTGGCCTTTGGTCGTCCTCACTGCTGCACTCCCACCAGCGCCATGACAGTTTACAGATGCCATGGCAGCATCAGGAAGTTACCCTACATGGTCTAAAAAGAGGAGGCATGAATAATCCACCCCTTGTTTAGCATGCCATCAAGGAATAACCACAAAAATGGGCAACCGGCAGCCCGCGGGATGTTCTGTCTATGGAACAGCCGTTCCATTCTTTTGTTCCTTCACTTTCTTAATAAACTTGCTTTCACTTTCCTCTACGGACTTGCCCTGAATTCCTTCTTGTGCGAGATCCAAGAATCCTCTCTTGGGATCTAGACTGGGACCCATAATCAGTTTGGTGCCAGATGCATGAAGTGTTATCCTCTGGGTCCCTCAGACCCATCCACTGCTCTCCATCCAGGAGCGCGTCACCAGGGCTGGGACGGCTGGCTGCACACTGCTGAATGGCCCCCACCCAAGCCATAACATCTCACTTGCTCCATGAAAACACCAACTCATCTCCTTCCCTTGTGGCCTCTCCGAGTCATTTTCCAACCCACGGCTAGAGTGATCTCATTAAAATGCAAATCTAATCGTGTTGTTCCTTTGCATAACTGCTCTGAGGGCCCAGCCTGGCCTCTGTCTCCCTGAGTCATCACCTGTTGTGTGTCCCTGGTGTCCCTGTGTGGCCTGGCTCCTGCCTTCGGTTTCCACATCATCCTTCAGCTCCAGCCACTGTGGTCTGCCTGCAGCTGCCCAGGTGTACCGCGCTCCAGTATGAGTCCATTTTCATGCCGCTGATAAAGACACATCCGAGACTGGGTAATTTAAAAAGAAAAAGAGGCTTAATGGACTCACAGTTCCACGTGGCTGGGGAGGCCTCACATTCATGGCAGAAAGCAAAAGGCATGCCTTACATGGCGGCAGACAAGAGAGAATGAGAGCCAAGTGAAAGGGGAAGCCCCTCCCTCATAAAACCATCAGATCTCATGAGACTTATTCACTACCACAAGAACAGTATGGGGGAAACTGCCTCCATGATTCAATTACCTCCCACTGGGTCCCTCCCCAAACACATGGGAATTATGGGAGCTATAGTGCAAGATGAGATTTGAGTGGGGACACAGCCAAACCATATCAGCCCCCACTGCCTACCCGAGGAATTGGGAGAATTCTTCTCTTAGGGGCCAGCATGGCCAATGCACACCTCCTCCAACATCTCTGATGCCATCTCTCCAATGACACACTCACACAGAGACTGTCCCTTTCTTCTGTGGCTCTTACTATCACTTGTGGATCTTTGCCTTTGATGAATTTCTATCAGCATTATAATGATAGGAAATATCCTTTCTTTTTCCTATCCTCCTTTTACTTATCATTAAATCTCCAGTAACCAGAACAAAATTGATATTCAATAATCATCTGTTGAATGACTTGAATTATCTAGCCAACAGTGTACTGTAATAATTTTGCCACGCTTTCCAGAAATATTAAATGCTTATGTTATACTGGGCTGAGCATAGAAAATTAACACCAAGACAAAAGTATGCCAAATTTCAGGGTCTTTATTATGCCGGCGACCACAGAAGACTCACGTCTCTCCAACCTGTGGCGTCGAACTCAGGGAGAGCAGGGTTTTTAAGCTGAAAAACCAAAACCACATCCTGGTTTTAGGACCCAGAGGGTGAGGAGCGGGGATGGGGATGAAGGGCTTCAGACATTGTGAGGGCTAGTGGATTCTGTAAATCACCTCCTGGGTGGAGACGAGGGTGAGGGCCAGGGGACTTTTGTCACTCCAATTGTTACTTAAGTGGTTTACAGAAGTCAAGATAAATGTTAGTTTACACATTATCTGGGTAGGGTGAAAATGACAGACCTTAGTTACTTACTACAAGTTGCAGGGGCCAAGATGGCATTAGCTTGGGCTGCTTATTCTGGTACTGATAAGAAAAGGTAAGCAGCTTTACACAGTGGGCATTTTGCAGAGCAAACTAGCAGTTTTATTTACCGAAGCCAAGGCCAGCAGTTACTGTGAGGCGAATGGGACAGCCGTTACAACTTATTTTTTTTAAAAAACAGCTTTTTCATTTTATAAAATGGTGTTGTTCAGGCTCTAACTCTAGGCTAGCTATAGCACAATATCACACTTACTGCATTTTGTTTTATTTTATTATTTATTTGAGATGGAGTTTGCTCTTGTTGCCCAGGCTGGAGTGCAGCGGTATGATCTTGGCTCACTGCAACCTCCACCTCCCAGATTAAAACAATTCTCCTGCCTCAGCCTCCCAAGTAGCTGGGATTACAGGTGTGTGTCACCACGACTGGCTGATTTTGTATTTTTAGTAGAGACAGGGTTTCGCCATGTTGGCCAGGTTGATCTCAAACACCTGACCTCAGGTGATCCACCCACCTTGACCTCCCAAAGTGCTGGGATTACAGGCATGAGCCACTGCACCCAGCTGCCTACTGCATTTTTCATTAAAGTTTCCTGGGTTTTGTTATTATTAAATGCTTTAATAAATATCTTTAAATACAATTTTTTTTCTTTAAATCGTTTAACCCAAAGGTAAAGATAAAAGTTCTTGGCATATATTGCCAAACTGCTTTTGAAATATCTGTATTCGGCCAGGTGCAGTGGCCCAGGTGGGAGGCCAAGGTGGGTGAATTGCTTGAGCCCAGGAGTTTGGGACCAGGCTGGGCAACAAAGTGAAACCCCGTCCTTACAGAAAAACACCAGGTGTGGTAGTGTGCGCCTGTGATCCTAGCCACTTGAGAGGCTGAGGTAGAGCACAGCTTGAGCCTGGAAGGTCAGGGTGGCAGGAAGCCATGCTCATGCCACTGCACTCGAGCCTGGGAAACAGAGTGAGACCCTGCCTCAAAAACGAAGTCTGTATTTTACTGTAATAAATAACTTTTAAAATTTTTGCTAATTTTATAACTGCCTAACAGGTTCTTTCTGCCCAACTGCACAAACAAAACAGACCATGGCATTGCAGTAAAGAAAGAGCTTAACTCACACACCAGCCACATGATGTAGGAGACAAAGTTACTACTCAAACCAATCTCCCTGAAGGCTGAGAGATTAGGAGTTTTTCAAGGATGGTTTGGTGGAGGCCAGGCACGGTGGTTCACACCTGTAATCCCAGTAGTTTGAGAGGGGAGGTGAGCAGATCACTTGAGGCCAGGAGTTTGAGACCAGCCTGGCCAACATGGCGAAACCCTGCCTCTACTAAGAACACAAAAACTTAGCTGGGCGTGGTAGTGCATGCCTGTAATCTCAGCTACTTGGGAGGCTGAGGCAGGAGAATCACTTGAACCCGGGAAGTGGAGGTTGCAGTGAGCCAAGATCGTGCCACTGCACTCTAGCCAGGGTGACAGAGTGAGACTGTCACTCAAAAAAAGGATGGTTTGGCCGGGTGCGGTGGCTCACGCCTGTAATCCCAGCACTTTGGGAGGCCGAGGCGGGTGGATTACGAGGTCAAGAGATCGAGACCATCCTGGTCAACATGGTGAAACCCCGTCTCTACTAAAAATACAAAAA
>NW_016107734.1:1108126-1121541 GCF_001604975.1 Cebus imitator | reverse complement strand
AAAAAAAAAAAAAAGGATGGTTTGGTGAGCTAGGGATGAGGGTGGCTAGGCAATGGGTACTTGCTGCTGACTGGTTGGGTGAGAGATGAAATCCTAAGGAGCTAAAGCTATCCCCTTGTGCTGAGTCACTTCCAGGTGGGGCCACAGGAGCAGCTGGTGGGTCCAGGCAGAGCCAGGTGTCAAAAAGCTACTTCAAAAGGCCAAGCTTAGGTTCTACAATAATGATGTCACCTGCAGGAGGAATTGGGGAAGTTGCATATCTTGTAACCTCCAGAATAATGGCTGGCAATTGTTTACATCTTCACTTTGTAGAAATTAGGCTTCTTCCTCCTCCTTGCCCGATGGTCTCTCATTAGCTTTACAAAGGCAGTTGAGTTTTGGGGAAGAGCTATTATCATTTAAACTATAAACTCAATGTCTCCCAAAGTCAGCCCACACTATTCCCAAGAATAATTAAGGCAGCTTGAAGGCTAAAGTCAAGAGGAGGGGTGGCGAGATGAGATCTCCCCTGCTGCCATAATTTTCTCGCTGATATAATTTTTGCAAAGGTGGTTTCAATTTGATGGATAAGATATTCCTTTAATTTGCATTTCCTTGGAGAAAGTGAACAGCGAGCAGTGCCTGTTTTGTAGCCATCTGCATATCCTCACTGATGACACTTTATGTCCCGTGTCTTTTATTCTTTCAGCCAGGCAAGTCTTAACATTTTAAAAAATCAACTACATGAGGTTTTTGAGTGAGGATTTGTCATACGAGATATTTTTCCCAGTCTTTGCTTTTTCAGTTTATGTGATGTTTGATATATCAATGATACTTAAACACATTCTACAGCCAAGGATTTTTCGACCTGTCCTTTATGAGTTCTTACATTGGCTTGAGATCAACAATGGTTTTGAAAGTGTGGTCTCTGGGCCAACAGCATTAGCAGCATGTAGTGAAACCACCTTTACAAAATTATGACTGAGATAGTGAAAGAGATCTAGCTTAACTGACTCCATCTTGCTTCCAACCTCCAAGCTGTCCTTGTTCACTCCTGGGCATAGGCTAAACTAACTTTGGGAGAAATTCTATAGTTTAAACAAAGACGGTAACAGCCCTTTCCCAAAGCTGATGTCCTCTTGCCTGGGGACCCCTGCCTTTGTAGGACTAACATTAGCCATAAGATTAGGAACAATGGTTTAGGAGTCATGCAGCTGGAGGCTACAAGATTCTGACCCTCCCTAAACTGTTACTAAGATCAGTGCTTTAGATATTTTGTAGACCCTGCACTTGATGGATCAGTTGACACCACCCAGATCAGTAAACTGGCTCATGTGATCTTGTGGCCCCCACCCAGGACTCAGGAACTGACTGAGCACAAGAAGGCAGCTCCAACTCCCTAGGATTTCATCCCTGACCCATCAGTGCTCCTGGCTCACTGGCTTCCCCCCACCCACCAAGTTATCCTTAAAAACTCTGTTCCCCAAATGCCTGGGGAGACTGATTTGAGTACTAATAAAATTTGGTTTCCCGCACAGCCGGTTCTGTGTGAATTACTTTCTCTATTGCAGTTCCCCCGTCTTGATGAATTGGCAATGTCTAGGCATCAGGCAAGGGGAACCAACTTTCCCTTAATAGTTATTTTTTCTAAAATTTCTTAACTATTGTCTGTTTGGCTAATTTTTCAGTTGAATGTTAGAATCATTTGCTTATGCTCTAAAAAGAAATTCCGACAGAAGTTGGGATGTTATTTTGCAAACAGATCACCTTCTTAGAACATATAGGACTCCCATTCTCTCCCACTTTTATACTGTTCAGCAAACTTACTGAATGCTTTCATGGAGACTGTAATGTGTTTTCCTTAAACATTTTAAATTTTCTGTTGTGACTGTCAACTGGGTTTAATGTGCTATGTTATTTTAAATATTAATCAATACATCCATATATTTTTTTCTGGGATGAAAGAAAAATATTCATTTATATAACTTAAGTTAATGGAATCAGGAGGATTCACTCTATAGATAAGAGGTTTGTTTTTTTTTTTTTTTTCTTCTTTGAAACAATAAAATATCTTTGTTCAATTTAAGTCTTGAGGCCCAGTCCCATGGCTCATGCCTGTAATCCCAGCACTATTGGGAGGCCAAGGTGGGCGGATCACTTGAGGTCAGGAGTTCAAGACCAGCCTGACCAACATGGTGACACCCCCATCTCTACTAAAAATACAAAAATAGCCAGGCATGGTGGTGGGCACCTGCAATCCTAGCTACTCAGGAGGCTGAGGCACAAGAATCACTTGAACCTCGGAAGCGAAGTCTGCATGAGCCGAGATCTCACAACTACACTCTAGCCTGGGCAACACAGTGAAACTCCATCTCAAAAAAGAAGACCTGGTGATTTCAAGAAAGATAACACTTCTGTGCTACTTTGCCGCTATCCCATCGGTGATATAATTATACATATATATTTGGTTTTTGGTCTCTGTCCCTGGTACCTGGCACAGAACTCCTGATCTCCTGAGTGACAGGGGTGCTGGGTGCATCTCTTATCCTCATATTTGCTTTCTGCCCCAGCTCCTGCCGTAGAGCTCCGAATCCTCTTGGCATTTCCTGTGTTACAGGAGCATCTTTTGTGCTAACGAAGTGGGCTTGTTCTTGGTGGGCTCATGGATGAAGACTGGTTGCCAGGAGGACCAACATGATGAGAAGATTGGAACTTTCAGCCCACCCCTCATCTGCTAGGATGTCTACATGATGAAGCTTCTGTAACCACCACTAGCTATGGCACGTACGGAGCTTCAGGACGGGTCAATACATCAATAAGCTGCGAGGGTGGTATAGCTCAACTCCCCAGGGACAGAAGCTTCTGTGCCCAAGATCTTCCCAGACCTCCTATCTTTTCATCTGACTGTTCGTTTGTATCCTTTAAAATATCCTAATCAGCTGGGTGCAGTAGCTCACGCCTGTAATCCCAGAACTTTGGGAGGTCATGGTGGGCGGATCACTTGAAGTCAGGAGTTCAAGACCAGCCTGACAAACATGGTGAGACCCCCAACGCTACTAAAAATACAAAAATTAGCCAGGCGTTGTGGCTCATGCCTGTAGCCCCAGCTACTCGAGAGGCTGAGGCACAAGAATCACTTGAACCCGGAAGGCAGAGGTTGCAGTGAGCTGAGATTGTGCTACTGCACTCAAGCCTGGGCAACAGAGTAAGACTGCAACCTCCGGCTCTCGGGTTCAAGTGATTTTCCTGCCGCAGCCTCCCAAGTAGCTGGGATTATAGGTGCCCGCCACCAAGCCCAGCTAATTTTTGTATTTTTAGTAGAGATAGGGTTTCACTATGTTGGCCAGGCTGGTCTCAGACTCTTGACTTCAGGTGAACCACCCGCCTCAGCCTCCTTAAGTGCTAGGATTATAGGCATGAGCCACTGCGCCTAGCCTTAAATAAATCTTTAAACATGGGAGGATCTCTCGAGCTCAGGAGTTCAAGACCAGCCTGGACCACATAGTGAAACCCTGTGTCTACAAAAAACATCAAAAAAATTTAGCTCTGCAGTCCCAGCTCCTCAGGAGGCTGAGGTGGGAGGACTGCTTGAGCCCAGGAGATGGAGGCTGCAGTGAGCCATGACTGCTACTTGCCCTCCAGCCTCAGCAACAGAGCGAGACAGTGTCTAAAAAAAACAAAAGGTGCCCAGTTTTCAACTGGGTAGGTAGATTATATTACCTATGAATTTTAATTCAGCATAGAATAGAGAATACAGTTACAAAACTGCTGATATGTAAGGAGAAGGTGGGTCTCACAGGGTTTAGAACTACAGGTCTGGCTGGACGTGGTGGTTTACGCCTGTATTCCCAGCACTTTGGGAGGCCAAGGTGGATCACCTGAGGTCGGGAGTTTGAGACCAGCCTGGCCAACAGGGTTAAACCCTGCCTGTAGTAAAAATACCAAAAAAAAATAACCAGGTGCGGTGGTACGTGCCTGTAATTCCAGCTGCTCAGGAGGCTGAGGTAGGAGAATCATTTGAACCTGGGAGGTGGAGGTTGTAGTGAGCCGAGATTATGCCATTGTACTCCAGCCTGGGTGACAGTGAGACTCTGTCTCAAAATAAATAAATAAAAATTAACTAAAAGAGCATAATTGGATTGGTTTTAGCACACAGGATAAAGGCTTGAGGGATGGATACCCCATTCTCCATGATGTTGTTCTTACGTATTAGATGCTTGTATCAAAACATCTCATGTACCACATAAACATATACACCCTATTACGTGCCCACAAAATTAGAATAAAAATTTTTAAAAATGAAAGTTCATACTGCAAGTCTTTACAAAAGATTATTTTATTAATTCAGCTTTTGCATAAAAGACTGGTAAAAGAACTTGATAACCTGAAAACAATTTTGAGTGTTTCTGATCTCTCCAACTTGAAAACACTTGAAGCTTAAAGAACAGACTATGGAAAGCAGCGAGGGCCACCAGAGTGAACGAGGATGGAGACCTGCCTGCTGTTGCATCATGATATGAGGCCTGGACAGGGACTTCCCACACAAAAAGCAAATGATCCCCTTCAGTGCAAAGTGCGCTTGTGAGACTGCAGGCTCCAGACCCTGACACGGCAGCTCCTCTGAGAACAGACAGCTGTACTGCGCCCTGTGGTCCGTGGTAATTTACAAGGGAAAGGGATGAGATCTAGCACAGTTTTAGATCCGATGCAATTTCGTGAAGTGTCGGTAACAAGCCAAAACTCAATCTATGCAGTATTTAAAAATAATTGAGAGTTGTGACAACCTAGATTCTTTCAGGAGGTGCTGTCTTAAGATGAAAGAAAGGGATCAAGCTTTTATCTTAGAAGGAGCAGATGTTAAGTTTAGCTCAGGGCAGTGCAGGTCAATGCGAAGTAGCTACTCCATGAAAGGCCAAGGGCCAGGGAAGAGAAAGAGAACCAGGCGTTTCTTCCTTGTCTGCTGCTCTCGGGACGAGCATTCTGGCAGGTCTTAAATGTTATAATATAAAACTATCAGTTAAATTCTAATAGCGACGGTGTTGTTCCCCCCCAAATCATTTTCCTTTTAGAAGTAAAATTGGGAAAGGGGTTGAGATCTGAAAAAAAACAT
The DNA here is from genome assembly GCF_001604975.1 of Cebus imitator. Taxonomy (NCBI): domain Eukaryota; kingdom Metazoa; phylum Chordata; class Mammalia; order Primates; family Cebidae; genus Cebus; species Cebus imitator. Next base: position 1,116,452 of record NW_016107734.1, on the reverse strand, counting down.
AAGGGCTGTGGCCCAGGTCTGTGTCCCCGTGTTTACTGTCTTGTCGTATCCTTTGCACGAAGGTATAATTTACGTAACTCGTCCTCAGAAGAATCACAGTGGTGTTCAAGGACCTTTTGGGGCCATTCAAGTTTTTCTCCTTCAGTACCCTGAAATCAGATAATCTCAACATCCAGAAATAGCCTTTGATTTGTTCTTTCTCTGATGTCTTGTGTCCTTGGGATCAAAGCCTCTTTCACTGGCACCAAATAATGCCCAGTGAGGAGTTCTGGCCATATAATCCTTTGCGCTGAATGTCTTTGATCCACCACTATCTTCGTATTCCTGGACGAGCTCCTGGAAGCGGTTATAATCGATCCAGGTCCACCATTCACTACCAACCTTAAACTGCAAAGAAAAAAAAAGTGTGTCAAGTCAGAAGCAAAAACATCCCTAGAAAAAAATATATAATTTTTTTTAAAAATCATGACCACATCTGATCTTTTCTCCCCATCACGTCAAAAAAACAAAACAAAACAAAGCTCATGTGACTTCCTATCAAAAGCAAGATGTGCTCCAATCACAGGAGGGCTTCCTTTCCCTTGGGCCTGATGTCACGCTGGGCCCAGAAGACAAGTCAAGTTTGTCTCAAGCAGTCCCACTGACACAAGGTCAAATGTTTCCATGTCACCACGTAGCTAATTCAAACTAATTCTAATTCCTGCCTTTGCCGCTTTTGATCGGTTACAGATTTTCATGGCTGTGTTAACAGCACCTTGTGGAATCCTTTTTACAACTCAACTTGGCTTATTAGTGAAGGTTTAATCAATAACTTCTAATTCAAAAATGCTAACTAAATGACTGGAACTAGCTTTTTTAGCCTAACATGGATACAATATCTCATTAGTGGAAAGCCTGAAGAATTTCAATTCAGTAAGAGGGGATAATTCAATTTGTACTCTCTTAAGAAAATTGCTTCTCAAAAGTCACTGTGGAATAATGACCTGGAATGAAGAAAACAGAAAGAAAGTTGAAGAGGCTCGGAAGGAAGTACTAATTGAACTGTGAAGGCTTTTCATTCAAAGCATTTGTTTGGCATTCATTTGTGTAAATGTATTAACTAATACACTGATACCTGACTCATAAAGAGACAAGTACTTGTCATGCCACTGTCTTTTAAAAATCCCTTTCAAGAAAGAAAGAAGAAAGAAAAGAAAGGAAAGAAAAGAAAGAAAAGAAGAATGAATCCCTAATGGCCGGGTGCAGTGGCTCACGCCTGTAATCCCAGCACTTTGGGAGGCTGAGGCAGGTGGATCACCTGAGGTCAGGAGGTTCCAGAGCAGCCTGGCCAACGTGGAGAAACCCTGTCTCTACTAAAAATACAAAAATTAGCTGGGCATGGTGCAGGCGTCTGTAATTCCGGCTACTCAAGAGGCTGAGGCAGGAGAATCACTTGAACCTGGGAGGTGGAGGATGCGGTGAGCCAAGACTGCTCCACTGCCCTCCAGCCTGGGCGACAAGAGTGAAATTTCATCTAAAAACAAACAAACAAACAACAACAAAACAAACAAACAAAAAAAACCCTCCAACTAACTAAAGGAACTAAGGAACAATTTCCTGTTCTAGCCACACACACACACAAACACACACACACACACACACACACACACACACACACACAAAAGGAAAATACATAGGTTCCTGGATTTAAAATATTAAAATATGCTGAATTTAAATGACATCTGATTTTTTACACCTAATAGCTAAGAGCTTTCTAGGGGGAAAACGCTGAATATGTGGAAAAGCTTAATTACTCTGTTTGTGAATTAGGGGAAGTTTTCTTGTAATGAGACCATTCTTGGAAATGATGCCTTGGGGGCTCCGTGAACTCTACAACCCAAGATATAAAATTTATATCTTGGCTGAGCAATCCAAGCACTTTGGAGGCCAAGGCAGTCCGATCACTTGAGGTCGGGAGTTCAAGATCAGCCTGACCAACATGGTGAAACCCCGTCTTGAAAAAAAAATAAATAAATAAAAAAGAAAAAAAGAGAAAAAAAATTTTATATCTTACCATCATTTTCTCTCCCAGGCCAGACTGTCCCTGAAGTGCTGTCTACTGTTGTGGAACCAATCATTGTCATTCCCAGGCTTGGAGCCTCAAAACTGCAGAGTCAAAGGTGACCTCCTTTTCCCTGGCCCCTCACACCCCCGTCGAGTCTCCCTAAGCAGTTCTTCAGTGGCGTGACGTGGTCACGCAGGCCCTTCCTCTGGGGCGCGGCCACCATCTTCTAGACGACTGACCTGATTCCAGCTGTGGCTTCCCTTAGCTTCCCAAGGACGGCCTGAGACTGTGCCTACAGCAGAACTGATTCCCATGATCCTGAACGCGAAGTCTGAGTATCAAATCTGATCTCTTCGTGAGCTGCAGCCCTCTCAGGGGATGCCCATGCCGCTCCCTCTAACTCACGTGTCCTTCATCCTTTGCTCTGGGAAGTCTTCCTAAATCCCGTGAGTCCGGTTCCCGTGAGACATTTTCCTGTTGACAGTTTCTGTCAGTTCTGCTGCTGCTGGACCTCACTGTCCTGAACCTCCGCAGACACTACACCGGCCCCTGCAGTTCCCTCCTGCACTCCACCCCACCAAGCCTGCTGGCTCTGTGAATACACGGAACTTAACAACGTACGCCGCCATCCGGGACATGTGACGGCCCAGCCCTTCTTCCTCACCTCTGAACAAAGAATCAAAATTCCGCCCGTTCTACTGACATCTTGAGACATGATACAATTTTGCTGCTCCGGGCCCCATAGAATAGAAGGGACAGCTTCACTGTGTATGCATGACAGAGGCACGACACTCACACTTGACTGAGCCTGGGGTGAATTCCTAACCAGTGCAAGAGTAGACACGGCATTTATATGCAATTCAACATGTATGGCAGCCAAATGAGGCCAAAAATGATGCCATTTATCCCTTCATCCATCAATAGGGGCCAACTGGGCCAACTATGGACTCGGCCCAGCCACACACATTTAGAAAATAATTACAACACAGCGTGGTGTGTACAGTGAGTGAGGTTATGTACGAGGCACTGGGGAGCGCAGGGACAGATGTGATGACTCACACATGCCTGCCCTGTAGAGGAGTCTTTTGGGGACTCCTAGTTTCACTTGCTGAAAGAAAGAGATGACCACACTGTCTTCTTCCCTATTTCTGTCTCTGAAGTCTGACCCCTCTGGTTCATAATCCTGATGCTCCTTCACCTTCAAACTCTTAACAATAATCATTTGCCGTGGATATTCTAAGAGAGAGTAAAGGATGCATTTGAGCAATATAATAGACTTAATATTTTTTTATCATACCTACAGTCAAAAATATATGTGATATCTCAATCTAGTACACGCAAACACACACACACAAATATACCCACACGGGCTGGAAATACAGCTTTCACAAAACTGCAGGCAAAGAATTTCATAGAAGAACTGGTGGCTGCAACTCGCAAAACCGATTTCCTAACTTCTAATGCAGTTTGAAAACTTCTGCACTAAAGAACCTGGTTTCTTTTGACTCTAAAACTCTACTCTGGCTTAAAACGGAAAAAATTTAAGTTGCACAGGTAGGACAGTTGTAAGCTAAAATCTGACAACTGACCCCTCTGATTCCCAATGTCTAAGAAAACTAGCTGGAAGACCAGACCAAGTAAATGCAGCATGATGTGGGAGCATCAGCTCAGGCTGCCATAGCAAAATGCCACAGTGTGGGCGGCTGAAACAACAGAAAATTCTCTCACAGTTCTGGAGGCTGGCAGATCTGGCTAACTCAGTTTCTGGTGAGGGCTCTCTTCCTGTCTGGCAGGCGGCAGCCTTCTTGCTCTGCCCCACGTGGCCTTTTCCTGGTGCGTGGCCATGGAAAGTGAGTGAGCAAATGACCAGAGCCCTCTCATGTCTCTTCTTCTTCTTCCTATTTTTTTTAAGAGACAGGTTCTCACTCTGTCACCCAGGCTGGAGTGGAGCCGTACGACCAGAGCTCACTGCAGCCTCAACCTTGTGGGCTCAAGCAATCCTCCCACCTCAGCCTCCTGAATAGCTGAGACTACAGGTACATGACACCATGCCCAGTGAATTTTTAAAAATTTTCTGTAGAGAAAGGGTCTTGTTATGTTGCCCAGGGTGCTCTTGAACTCCTGGCCTCAAGTGATCATCCAACCCTGACCTCCCAAAGTGCTTGGATCACAGGCGTGAGCCACCACACCCAGCGCTGATGTCTCTTCTTATAAAGACACGGGTCCTATCAGATCAGGGCTAACCCTTATAACCTCATTTAATCCCAGTTGCTTCCTTCGAAGCCCCATCTCCAAACACAGCCACACTGGTTGTGAGGATGGCAACCTGTGAGTCTGGGAGGGGAGGAGGACACAAACATTCAGTCCTTAACGGTAAGTTATTCTGAAATGAACAGAGCCACTAGAACCAAAAGACAGAATGGAACCACATGTGCCTCCTCTCAGGACAATTGGAGACTAATACTGAACAATCGCAGCCCAGCAAAAGTCAAAGTGTTCCATGTAAAAGGCAGAAGCTGAAAGAGCAAAATTTGGTATGATTGACACACAAGAAGTGCTGAGAGACAGCTGCATAAACAGAGGCACGAAACCCCAAATCACAAAATCTGAGGTTAAGTATCCTGAGACACCAGGTCACTCTGCTAAAAGCATTCCTCAAATCCAGCAGTAAGGGAAGAAAGGAAGCGATGCAGAATTACAAATAAACTCAAAAGGTCATAGATGATCTTAAAAGCACACAAGCGCAAGAAGGTACAGTTCTGACTTAATAAAGCCAGGCTGCTAAGGGTCTGTGGCCTTGCTGGCCAGATGAGGCCACACAGGCTCCTGCTCTCTGCAAGAATCACATTGCTGCACAAAGCGCCTTGTCCTCATTATGTTCTCATCTTCCACACAGGGAGAATTTCACTAAACAATAATAATTGCATAGGTTCTTGGTTCAAAAAGATACTATTAAAGATGGTAGATTAAATGCATGCATGTACTGTTACTTCCTCTTGAAACCCCACTAAAATGACAGTAAGAACATTTTAAAACGATACATAACATAAAAATAAAGCTATTAGGAGAGGAGAAAACAGTATCGGACTTTGAGAAGCTGAAAACATGAAGGGTGAGCAAACTGGTTTAGCAGACCCAACAGAGCTGAATCCTAAGCCAGCAAATAGAGAAATCCAAGAGTCAACCCAATTTATGGTATAGAATTGCTCAAAGGCTCAGAAACCGGCTACACCAGTCCCCCCACAGGAAGCCCAGACTGAGGAGGTACCAAACTCACTCCCCACAAAAAACCCAAAGGCAGGTTTATATTCTGTGTAAGACATTATGAGAATCTCCAGTTCCTGGCGCCCTGCACATACTGACAGCGGAGCACCTGCCTATTCCATGCCAACAGACGATTGGAGGTTTCTTCTCAGAAAACAATTCAGAAAAGGATCTGTGGTCTCTGGGGCAGCAGGTACAGCTGAGGACAGAGCTGCCGTACTAAAACTATTCCCCTTCCTGTTTGTGGACCACCAGGGACCACTGCAAGCTGCAGAAGTTGAGCAGACCCTTCTGACCAGCCCGAGAGGACAGATTACAAGACACTGAGTTTGGGATTCTCTAAGGAAATGATCCAGTAGATCACTCCAAGAGAGTCCAGACCACACCTTTAGGGTGCTCTTTATTTATTATTATTATTTTTATTTATTTACTTTTAAGACAGAGTCTCGCTCGGTCACCCAGGCTGGAGTGGAGTCACTCTCTCGGCTCACTGCAACCTCCGCCTCCCAGGTTCAAGTGATTCTCCTGCCAGCCTCCCGAGTAGCTGGGATTACAGGCGCACACCATCACGGCTGGCTAACTTTTGTATTTTTTTTGTAGAGACGAGATTTTGCCATGTTGTCCAGGCTGGTCTTTAGTCTCCCACTCTCAAATGCAAGCATATAACCAATGGCCATCAGCCACCTGAGAAAAACTTCTAACATGATAGAGGAATAAAAGTAAACAAAAGGAAAAACGTAAAAATAAACTGAGCCTTTGAAGGAGAAAATGACACAAATGATAACCAACTAAACTGAAAGAACTATTATTGATATCCTCAAAGAAATGAAAGAAAATAGTGCATTTATTTTAAAGCTATGCTATAAAAGAAACAAATAATTTTTGAAAGATCTTCAATTTGGCCAGTCACGGTGGCTCACGCCTGTAATCCCAGCACTTTGGGAGGCTGAGGTGGGTGGATGACAAGGTCAGTGCTCGAGACCAGCCTGACCAACACGGTGAAACCCCGTCTCTACTAGAAATACAAAAATTAGCTGGGCATGGTGGCATGCGCCTGTGATCCCAGCTACTCAGGAGTCTGAGGCAGGAGAATAGCCTCAACCCAGGAGGCAGTGCTTGCAGTGAGTCAAGATCATGCCACTGCACTCCAACCTGGGTGACAGAGTACAACTCTGTCTCCAAAACCAACAAAAAATTCTATTTTTAAAATTTGGGAGCATAAATGACGGATTCACAAGAAAGTTAAGAAACAAAATTAAGAACATTTCCTAAAGGGTAGCATAAAAAAGACAGAAAATAGAACATAGAAAAGATTTTTAAATTTAATTTTAATTTTTTGAGACAGACTCTCCTCTGTCACCCAGGCTGGACTGAAATGGCGCAATCTCAGCTCGCTGCAACCTCTGCATCCCAGGTACAAGTGATTCTCCTGCCTCAGTCTCCTGAGTAGCTGGGACTATAGGTGAGCGCCACCACGCCCAGCTAATTTTTTGTATTTTTAGTAGAGACAGGGTTTTGTCCTGTTGGTCAGGCTGGTCTTGAATTCCTGATCTCAGGTGATCCACTTACCATGGCCTCCCAAAGTGCTGGGATTACAGGCGAGAGCCAACGTGACTGGCAGAAAAGATTTTTTTTTTTAATTAAAGAACTAGTCCATAAGACCCAATTTAAAACTTTTCTTTTTAGGAGTTCTAGACAGAAAGGAGAAAAAAAAATAGATGAGAGGATATATTCAATGAAATAATGCTGGAAATGTTAAGAAGTGAAGGACATGAGTTTCCATATTAAAGGTGTCTACAATGGATAAACCCAGACACACTGAGGCACATCACAATAAAATTTCAAACCAATGGAGACAAAGAGGAAATCTAATAGAAAAGCACAGTCCTACACAGAGGATTAAGAATCTGAATGCCTGTTAAGTCCTCAATTACTGCAAGGAAAGCTGAAAGACAGCTGCTCCAACCTCAAAGGGGGCATAGTTTCCAACCAAGAATTCTATATCCAAATCAACTGTGTAGGGAGAATGAAAACATGTTTAGATGTTTAAGGTCTCAAAAGATCGTACTTTTTACATGTCAGTTTCTTAGGAATCTCCTAGAGGATGCGTTTCTTATGAACGAAGGAGTAACTAAAAAGGAAACATGGATCCCAGGAACATTTCAGTCAAAACAGAGCTGTTGATCCCAGGATAACAGCTGTGAACTAGGTTGCAGAGAGTGAACTGTCCAAGGTGGGTAGCTAAGAAAGTGCCCCTGCAGAAACGTCTTCAAAAAGATGAACTTAATAGCAAATCCAACACATCCGAAAGTCTGAGAGACAATGTATTTGCAATGGCAGAGTTTGAGAGTTGAATTAGCAAAAGAACACAGAAATCTAGATGAAGAAAGTAATAAAATAATTATTAAATACAAGAAAACCAAAGGTGGCACTGGAAACAAACAGCAATTGTAGGAGATGGCATGAGTTGGCAGCAGGCAGTTCACATGGTCATAATAATGCAAAAAAACCCACAATCATCTAAATAAAAATCTGGTATGTGTATGTTGGGAGGGTGGCGGAATGGGAAAGGGTGTTTTGGGAGGAGGTAGAAAAGCAAGCTCAATCCTCACCTTCCATAGTACACAGTAAAGATAAGCGGCCGGGCGCGGTGGCTCACGCCTGTAATCCCAGCACTTTGGGAGGCTGAGGTGGGTGGATCATTTGACGTCAGGAGTTGAGACCAGACTGGACAACAGGGTGAAACCCCGCTTCTACTAAAAACACAAACATTAGCTGGGCGTGGTGGTGGGCTTCTGTAGTCCCAGCTACTCAAGAGACTGAGGCAGGAGAATCGCTTGAGCCCAGGAGGTGGAGGCTGCAGTGAGCCATGATTGTGCCACTACACTCCAGCCTGGGTGACAGAGAGAGACTGTGTCTCAGAGGGGAAAGAAAATTCTGTTTACAAAGTACATACTGTATTAATTCTAACCTTCCTCTTCCCCCGCTTTAATAATCTTAAAAATGGTTCAGATACCA
>NW_016107734.1:1101712-1107891 GCF_001604975.1 Cebus imitator | reverse complement strand
GTTCAGGCAATTCTCCTGCCTCAGCCTCCTGAGTCGCTGGGATTACAGGCACGCGCCACCATGCCCAGCTAATTTTTTGTATTTTTAGTAGAGACGGGGTTTCACCACGTTGACCAGGATGGTCTCGATCTCTTGATCTCGTGATCCACCCGCCTCGGCCTCCCAAAGTGCTGGGATTACAGGCTTGAGCCACCGCGCCCGGCTGCTTTTCTTTTTTTAATTAATAAACTTGGACTTCTAAACTGTCCACATAGAATTTTGACAAAACCAAAGATAAGGTTTAAAATAGTGGTGACTGTATCCATCCAAGAAAGGAAAAAGCACATCAACAACCTCAGCCAAAAAATGTAGGGCAGAGGAAAGGAGAGGAGCAGTGACAAATCCCTGTGAAGTGCCCTAGGTACTAGGTGCTATGTTTGGTTCTCTATGTTGTGTAATCCACGTAACAAACATGTTGTGGTTAGATTTCTATCTTTAGAATGAGAGCAAAAGTCCAAAAACGCTAAATGATAACTGTGCTGAGGTCATATCCTCAGGAAGAAGTAGAAGGGCCAAGATCCAAACTGGAGGGTGCTAAGGAGACCGCGGTCATTACATGATTCCACGCGACTGGCCGCTTTCAAACTGGAAAATCACAGAACTAATCATCATGTCTTTCAAATATTTCTCAAGGACACTGCAAAGAGAGGATTTTTGTTTTGTTTTGTTTTGTTCTGGAGACAGGGTCTCGCTCGATCTCCCAGGCAGGAGTGCAGTGGTACAGTCACAGCTCACTGTAGCCTCATCCTCCTGGGCTCAAGGACCCTTTCCCTCCCTCCTCAGTCTCTGGAATAGCAGGTAAATGACACCATATCCAGCTAATTTTTCAATGTTTTCTAGAGAGATAGTCTTGCTATACTGCCCAGGATGGTCTTGAACTCCAGGGCTCAAGCAATTCTCCTACTTCAGCCCTTAAAGTGCTGGGAATGCAGGTGTGATCTACCTCACCTGGCCAGAGAGGTGTTTTTTTTGTTGTTTGTTTTGTTTTGTTTTATCCCTGGACTTATTTGTGTGCAATATCTGTAAGTTAACTCCCTTTGTTTAACTTATCTAAAAGTTACAGAAAAGTGTATATTCCAATTTTCTTTTTTTTTTTTGAGGTGGAGTCTCACTCTGTCGCCCAGGCTGGGGTGCAATAGAGCAATCTTGGCTCACTGCAACCTCCACCTCCCAGGTCCAAGTGGTTCTCCTGCCTCAGCCCCCTGAGTAGCTGGGATTACAGGTATGCACCACCACACCCAGCTAATTTTTGTATTTTTAGTAAAGACGGGGTTTCACCATGTTGACCTGGCTGGTCTCAAACTCCTGATTTCAGGTAATCCGCCCTCCTCGGCCTCCCAAAGTGCTGGGATTATAGGCGTGAGCCACATGCCTGGCCTGTATTCCAAATTCTTAAGGTACTTCCAGTTCTCTCAGCATCCAGTCTAAACAATGACCATACTGAGAAGAATACTATCTATTAATTATTTCTCTACTCAAGTACAGCACAAAAGAGGCCTCAGGCAAGCGAGGGGAGCTGAAAGCTTTTTATGCAGACCTCTAAAGTCAGTGTGCTTTGCCTTGGATAAGTTTGATTTTATTTACACAGCTTCCATCCCTTCTGACAAAATAATAACTAAAAAAATAAAACTGCCACAGTGAAGGCTATCCTTCCCATTACATGTACTAGTTCCTAACAGTTACAGGCAAGAAGTTGCAGATGAAGAACTGACTTCCTATCAGTTTCTCTTGTACCTTCTCCATAGACTCATCTATAAGGGAGATCCAGTCACCTCCAACTGAAAATGTTACAAACAAAAAATTTGTATCATTTGGCTGGCCCCTAGCCACTGCCTCCACCAGGTTCTGCTGAAAGTTGCTGTAGCTTTTGTTATAAATACTGCAGAGTCACTGAAAAAGTTCTAATCTTTCAAAGGTCTCACAGTTCTACACATTCAAGAGTTAAAATAAGAAAGAAATCCTATATATAAGCAGAAAAAAGAGGACCCCAAAAGCTATTTATTAGAATCAACATTGGAGGCAGTTTATATAAATATTCTTCCATGTAACAATATACCATTCTTTATTTAAAAAGCAAATGGTCAGAACTTTTAGCAAAAAGCGTTTATTAAGAAATTTGTTAATACGGTTTGGCTCTGTCCCCACCCAAATCTCATCTTGAATTGTAGCTCCCACAATTCCTATGTCTTATGGGTGGGACCCAGTGAGAGGTAAATGAATCATGGGGACGGGTCTTTCCTGTGCTCATGATTGTGAATAAATCTCACGAGGTCTGATGGTTTTATGAAGGGGGGTTTCCCTGCACAAGCTCTCTTCTCTTGTCTGCCACCATGTGAGATGTGCTTTTCACCTTCGGCCATGATTGTGAGGTGTCCCCAACCATGTAAACTGTGAGTCCATTAAACCTTTTTCCTTATAAATTACCCAGTCTTGGGTATGTGTTTATCAGCAGCGTGAAAACAGACTAATACAATGGCCTTAATTTCCAGCCCCTCCAGAGGCTGAGCTAATAACTGCATGGCCCAAAGCCCCAACCATATGAAATAATTTGGTTGGCAGAGAATATCTGGTGTGGGGGCCGGGCATGGTGGCTCATCAAGCCTATAATCCCAGCACTCTGGGCAGCTAAGGAAGGTCAGGAGTTCGAGACCAGCCTGGCCACCATGGTGGAACCCCATCTCTACTAAAAATACAAAAATTAGCCAGGTACAGAGTGTGAATCCACACCATACAGGTATGGATTTACACACCTGTAACTCCCAGCTGCTCAGGAGTCCGAGGCTGGAGAATTCCTTGAACCTTGGAGGCAGAGGTTGCAGTGAGAAAAGATTTTGCTACTGCACTCCAGCCTGGGCGACAGAGTGAGTCTCCATCTCAAAAAAAAAAAAAGAATACCTGGTACAGCTCAAGGCCTACAAATAAACAAAGGTACTCTTATCAGGCAGGACATTCCAAGGGCTTATTGATCCCCTCCTAGAAGCTGAGGGCAAAGGGTAAGGCCTTTCTGTGGGTAAAATTCATCTAATTGCATAATCAGATTTCAAAGGCCATATATAATAGAGAGAATAAGACAAAAATAAAAAGAACACTAATAAAAAAGAATCATACATATTATTTCCATTTTTACACTCCAGAACATTTATGTCATCTCAGTGTCAATTATTATTGTCTAGATGGGTCTCCAAACATACAATCATACTTATAAACCAAACAGCAGGGAAGCACTGGTTCAAAGAAAGAAGAGGGGCTGCCAGACCTTCTCACAACTCAAAATTAATGTCAACTGGGTGGGAATAGAGGAAGATCAGGGGTAGTTTGAGGGAGAAGTGACTTTGGAATACCGACAGGTGATTTTTGGACAACAAAAAAAGAATGTTACTGTAACTGCCCAGTGGGTTCCCCTTGCCCGCTGCCTAGACAGAGCCAATTTATCAAGACAGGGGAATTGCAATGGAGAAAGAGTAATTCACACAGAGCCAGCTGTGCATGTGACCAGAGCTTTAGTATTACTCAAATCGGTCTCCCTAAGCATTCAGGGTGTACAGTTTTTAAGGACAACTTGTCCTCTTGCGTCAGTTCCTGGGTGGGGGCCACAAGATCAGATGAGCCAGTTTACTGATCTGGGTGGTGTCAGCTGAGTCAAGTGCAGGGTCTGCAAAATATCTCAAGTGCTGATCTTAGGAGTAGTTTAGGAAGGGTCAGAATCTTGTAGCCTCCAGCTGTGTAACTCCTAAACACTAACTTCTAATCTTGTGGCTAATTTCTTAGTCCTACAAAGGCCGTCTAGTCTCCAGACAAGAAGGTTTGTTTTAGGAAAGGAGGTTTGTCTTTGTTTTAAATTATAAACTATAAACTAAGTTTATTCCAAAGCTGGATCAGCCTACACTCAAGAAGGAACGAGGGGATGGGTGTAGTGGCTCACGCTTGTAATCTCAGCACTTTGGGAGGCCGAGGCGGGCAGATCATTTGAGGCCAGGAGTTCGAAACTGCTCTAGCCAACGTGGTCAAACTCTGTCTCTAACTAAAAAAAAAAGAAAGAAAACTGAAAAAAAAAAAGGAACAAGGACAGCTTGGAGGTTGTTTTTGCTGGTTGTAGCTACAACTGTATAGTTTCTTCTTCAGGTAAGAAGAGGCAGAGATCACAAGGGCAGACTTGAAAATACACCTGACTGCCTGTGATGGTGGAAAGCTGAGAGCTGTTGCCACCCTCTTCTGAGTTTACTGGTGATAAGCAGGAGTCACATGGTAACAGTTGCCTGTGGAACCATTTTGAGAGACAAAACTATAACAATAAGATTAAATTCTTGATATATCCAAGCGCAATTCTAAAGGTGTATCTGGAAACTCATTTTCTGAAGTTTCCATCTTAATCTCCCATTTTGTTGGAGTGGAGCTAAATCCTCTGAGCAGTGTCACCAAAATGCCAATTCTCTCTGATCCTTCTCTGAAAGCACCTGCTGCTGGGAGGAGTCAGGCCTCTGATGCGGGGGAGTTCCACATGGACGACAGGTTTTGCTAAGAGAACACTGTGCAAAACCTAAATGAAAGTACTGGAGTCCCTTCTTATTCCGAGATTGGAGGATGTGGGGGAGGAGATAGCTCTTCTTCCCCTCCCTTACAAGTTTTACATCTCCAAGAAGGAGGCCTCTGTGATCAGTGCCTAATTATCTGCAGGGTCTTATTATGGCCAAACTCTCAGAGCTAAGGATTGTGGAGATCAAGGAGACTGCTGTTGGCTGTGCTGGGACAGGGGCTCTGTCTCCTGTTTCCAAAGGACATTCTGCTTTCCTTTGCACGCCTGTAATCTCAGCTACTTGGGAGGCTGAGGCAGGAGAATCACTTGAACCCAGGAGTAGAGGTTGCAGTGAGCTGAGATCATGACACTGCAAAACTGTCTCAAAAAATAATAAAAATAAACAAGTATCAACTTGTTGAAAAGGAAACTTGTAGGAAAAAGCACAGGAAAGTCTTTGTATTATGCTGAAGAATAGCAAAGCTGATTTACTTCAGAATTCAACTAAGTATAAATTTTAAAAATATCCGGGTAGAGGATTCTGGGGCGATGCTGGAGTAGAAAGCACTAGGAATACTTTTCCCCACCCAGACAAAAATTACACTGGCAGATTTGTCTGATGTAACTATTTTGGAAGCCTGGAGTCTACTGAAGGCTTGTAACATCCAGGGGAAGGCTTGACAGTCAATTGCAGTTATTTTCAGTCAATCTCAGCTCTTAGCTCCAAAGCCACTACCAGTGGCCGACGACTCAGCCCCATGGCAGGCAGCTGTGTACATGTTATGGGGGCAGCTTGCATGTAGCTTCTGAGAGGCAGGATGGGCAATGAGAACACTGTCTCCAAAATATGAAGGATCTGTGTTCTTGTCATGGGAGTGCGGAACAGAGGCAGGCAGTCACTGTGCCAGGCCCCTCCCCATCTAGCCTAAGTGATGTCCCCGGGGATTTCAAGGCTTCCCCATCCCTACCTCTTTCACTTTCCCCTTTCACTTTTCTTTCTCCTCTTTGGGCGACATACGACATACATTAAAGACTAAGACATTAAAAAATAAACATATTTACAGGGAAATTACAGTCACCACGCATGCCCAGGGAAAGGTGTAGTCTTCAAAAAGACCTGAAATGACCTTGAGTTCACGCCTCGAGCTGATCCTTGGCACAGAGACAGCCTTCAATAATCAAACAAAACCAAACAAAAAAAACCTCCAGCAAATACTGAGAGGCAAATAATCTGATTTCCAAGGTGGCCACATGATTAGATACAAATGTCCAGTTTTCAACAATAAAAATCACAAGGCACACAAAGAAACGGTCAAGTATGGCCCATTCGAAAGAAAACTACAAATCCCACAGAAACCGACCCTAAGAAAGGGCAGACGGCCGATGTACTAGACACAGACTTTAAAACAACGATCTTGGCCGGGCGTGGTGGCTCACGCCTGTAATCCCAGCACTTTGGGAGGCCGAGGCGGGTGGATCACGAGGTCAAGAGATCGAGACCATCCTGGTCAACACAGTGAAACCCCGTCTCCACTAAAACTACAAAAAATTAGCTGGGCATGGTGGCGCGTACCTGTAATCCCAGCTACTCAGGAGGCTGAGGCAGGAGAATTGCCTGAACCCAGGA
>NW_016107734.1:1098379-1100227 GCF_001604975.1 Cebus imitator | reverse complement strand
AAAAAAAAAAAAAAAAAAAAAAAGGCAATTATTAGTTTATGTTTTGGGACACACAATGTATAAAAAAAGGTGTTATTTTGCAACATCAACAACTGGAAGGGGTGGGACAGAGCTGCAAAGGAACCTAGTTTTGTATGCTATTAAGTTAAGCTGGTATGAATTAAAATTGGAGTATTAAAACTTCAGAATGTTAAATGCAATGTCCACTGTAAGCACAAAGAGAATAGCTACAGCATATACACAAAAGGAAATGAAAAGGTAATTAAAATTTTCACTGCAAAGACTCAACACAAAAGAAGACAGTATTCAGAAAATGAGGGACAAAATAGCTGTAAGGCATATGAGAAAGAACAAAATGACAGAAGTAAATCGCTCCATGTCAGTCATTACTTTAGATGCATATTAATTAAACCCTCCAGTCCAAAGACAGAGATTGGTAGAATGAATAAAAAGATATGGTCCCAGTATATGCCATCTACAATAGACTGACTTTAGATCCAAACATACGAGTGCATTGAAAGTGAAAGGGTGGAAAAGGTATTCCATGCAAACAGAAACCGACAGTCAGAAGGACTGGCTATACTAGTATCAAAGAAAATGAGGCTGTGAAGCAAAAAAGTTTTGAAACAAAGAAAAATATGACATATTGATAAAAAGTTCAAAAGTAAAAAGTTACAAAACATGTAACTACGGTAAACATTTAAGCATCTCATAACAGATAATCAACATATACAAAGCAGATATTGATATAATTGACAGGAGAAATGACAATTCTACAACAATACTCAAGAGACTTCAATACCTCATTCTCATTCATAGATACAACAACCAGACAAAGATAAGCAAGAAAATAAAGCACTTGAAGAACACGATAAGCCAACTAGATTTAAAAGACACACAGAACACAACAGAATACACATCCTTCCCAAGTGCACAGATGGCATTTTCCAGGAAAGGCAGTAAGTCATGCTACCAATGAGGCCTAGATTCAAAAACATGGATATTATATAAAACATATTCTCTGAGAACAGTGGGATGAAGTTAAAAATCAATAAATGAATGAAACAAAAAAATTCACAAATTTGTAGAGATTAAGCAACACACCCCTAAATATTACCAATGGATCACAGAAGAAATCACAAAGGTAATTAAAAAATACAGACTAATGAAAATGAAACCACCACATATTAAAACTTACAGGACAGTGAAAGCAATACTAAGGGAAAAACTTATAGCTGTAAACACTGATTTTTAAAAAGACCTCAAATCAACAACCTAACTAAAACTTCAGGAACTAGAAAAAGGACACACTGAACCAAAAGCTAGCAGAAGGAAATAATAAAGATCAGAGCAGAGATCAACAAAATAGAGAACAGAAACAAACAAAAAACACCCAAAGCTGGTTCTTTTAAAAAAGCAATAAAATTGACAACCTTCAGCTGGATGAATTTTTAAAAAGAGAGATATAAGACTTGAATTACCAAAATCAGAAATGTTTTTACTACCAATTCTACATTTTAAAAAAAGCTGTAAGAGTGTACTATAAACAATGGTATGCCAGCAAATGGATAATTTAGATGAAATAGACAAATGCCTAGAAACATGGAATCTACCAAGACTAAGTCACAAAGCAACAGAAGATCTGATCAGATTCATAACTAGTATGGAGATTAAATCAGTAATTTAGGGCCGGGCGCGGTGGCTCAAGCCTGTAATCCCAGCACTTTGGGAGGCCGAGGTGGGTGGATCACAAGATCAAGAGATCAAGACCATCCTGGTCAACATGGTGAAACCCCGTCTCTACTAAAAATACAAAAAATTAGCTGGGCATGGTGGCGCGTGCCTGTA
>NW_016107734.1:1094659-1098304 GCF_001604975.1 Cebus imitator | reverse complement strand
AAAAAAAAAAAAAAAAAAAAAAAAAAAAAAAAATCAGTAATTTAAGATCTCCCTACAAAGAACATCCCTGGACCTGATGGCTTCACTTGTGAATTCTACAAAACATTTAAAGGAGAACTAACACCAATCTTTCTCAAAGTTCCCAAAACACTGCAGAGGAGGGAATACTTCCAACTCATTCAATGAGATCAGCATTATCCTGATACTAAAGCCAGACAAAGATCGTACTACAAGAAAACTGCATATGAGTATCACTTTTGAATACTGACACAAAAATCCTCAAAATACCAGCAAACCAAATTCAGCAGCATATTAAAAGAATTATATACCATGGACAAGTGGGATTTATCGCTGGAATGCAAAGACAGATCCATGTAATATACCACGTTAACAGAATGAAGGACAAAAACTACACGTTAATCTCAATTGATACAGGAAAGGCATCTGACAAAACTCAATACCCTTTCATGATTTTCATGATAAAAACATTCAACAAAGAAGGAATAGCTGGAAACTATCTTAACATAATAAAAGCCACATATAAAAAGCCTCCAGTGAATATCATACTTAACAGTAAAACACTGAAAGCTTTTCCTCTAAAATCAGAACAAGGCAAGGATGATCATCTTCACTACTTGTTTACAACATAATAATGGAATTTCTCACCACAGCAATTAGGGAAGAAGAAGAAATAGAAGGCATCGAAATTGGAGAGGAGGAAGTAAAATAATTTTTGTTTGTAAATTATATGATGTTATATGCAGAAAATTATAAACATTCGGCCATAGAACTGTTTAAACTAATAAAGAAATTCAGCAAAGTGGCAGGATACAAAGTTAACATGCAAAAATTAGCTGCATTTCCACTTACTAATAATGGACAATCTGAAAAGAAAAAAACAACAACAGGTTCATATACGATAGCCACCATAGGGAGTGGTGGCTTATGCCTGTAATTCTAACACGTTGGAAGGCCAAGGAGGGCAGACTGCTTGAGCTCAGGAGTTTGAGGCAAGTCTGGGCAACATGGTAAAACCCTGTCTCTGCATTAATACCACAATTAGCCCAGCGTGATGGCATGCACTTGTAGTCCCAGCTACTTAGGAGGCTGAGGTGGGAGGATCTCTTGAATCTGGGGAGTGGAAGTTGCAGCAAGCTGAGACCATGCCACTGCACTACAGCCTGTGCAACAGAGCAGACTCCATCTCAAAATTAAATAAACAAATAAAAATAAAACAAAAATAAAAATACAATAGCATCAAAAATAATAAAATACTTTGAATTATATTTAACCAAAGAGGTGAATGACTTGTATAATGAGAAGTATAAAACACTGCTGGAATAAATTTTAAAACACATAACTAAATGGAAATACATCCCATTTTCATGGATTGAAAGATTTAACATTAAGATGTCAACAACGGCTGGACACAGTGGCTCACACCTGTAATCCCAGCATTTTGGGAGGCCGAGGCAGGCAGATCACCTAAGGTCAGGAGTTCGAGTCCAGACTGGCCAACATGGTGAAACCCCGTCTTTACTAAAAATACAAAAATTAGCCAGGCATGGTGGCAGGTGCTTGTAATCCCAGCTACTCGGGAGGCTGAGGCAGGAGAATCATTTGAACCGGGGAGGCAGAAGTTGCAGTGAGCCAAGAATGTGTCATTGCTCTCCAGCCTTGACAACAAGAACAAAAAAACTGTCTCAAAAAAAAAAAAAAAAAAAAAAAAAAAAAAGATGTCAATACTACCCAAAGTTATCTACATATTCAATACACTATCTATCAAAATAACAACAACAAAAATTTTTTTTTACAGAAATAGAAATCTATCCTAAAATTCAAATGGATTCTCATGGGACCCTTAAGAGCCAAAAACAATCTTGAAAAATAACACAAAACTAGAGGACTCACACTCCCTGATTTCAAAAACTTACAACAACTAAAAAAAAACCCAAAAAACAAATAAAAAAACTTACAACAAAGCTATAATAATCAAAACAGTATGATACTGGCATAAAGATAGGCATGTAGACCAATGGAATAGAGAGCCCAGAAATAAACCCTCACAAATATAGTCAAATGATCTTTGACAAGGGTGCCAAGACCACTCAATGGGGAAAGGACAGTCTCCTTAATGAATGGTGTTGGAAAAACACTACATGCAAAGCAGTGAAGCTGGATCCTTATCTAATACCATATGCAAAAATTAACTCAAAACAGATCAAACACCTAAACATAAGACTTAAAACTATAACTCTTAGAAGAAAACATATGGCAAAAGTTTCATGACACTGAATATGGCAATGATTTCTTGAGTATGGAGAACAGGCAAAAAGAGAAAGAATAGACAAATTGGACTTTGTGAAAAATGTTAAAAGGCATGCATCAAAAGGCAGTATCAACAGAGTAAAAAGGCAACTTAGAAAATGGGGAAAAATTTGCAAATGATGTATCTGGTAAGGGATGAGATCCACAATATATAGAGAATGCCTAAAACTCAACAACAACAACAAAATCCCAATTCTTTTTTAAAGATGATACAGAAATCAGCACATAAAAAAAGTGTTCAGCATCACTTATTAGGCAAATGTAAGTCAAAACTACAATAACAACACAAATTATTGATAAAATCATCCACACGCCACGCTATATAACCCGTCTCAAAAAATACTCCAGATAAATATAAAGCAGAGCACGGTATACGAAAATGCAATAAAATTCAAATCAAAATAACGAAAAATATTCATATGACAGATTTTAAAAATACTTCTAAATAATTCATGGATTCAACAAGAAATCATGACTGAAATTACAACATACTTAGCTCTCAATGAAAAGTGAAGTGCTACAGGGCAAAATCTGTGGGATGCAGCTAAAGTAGTACTTAAAGGGAAACTCATGGCCCCAAATGTCCACCTCAGCTTAGGAAAAAAGAGGTACAGAAAATATTATGAGCAAAGTAATCAACTCAAGATAGAAAAACAACAGAGTCATTTCAAAGAAAGTAGGAAGGAAAGAAACAATAAAAATAAGCATTCTAGTGAAACAGCAAACAAGAGAAATAAGCAAAAATTCCAAATGCTGGTTCTTTGTAGTCACAGGGAAATAGACACACCTTGTCTATGGCGATACCAACTAGTCACACCTCTGGGCAAGACAATTAAGAAAAGGTGAGATGAGACCAATAGTGACAATGATATATGATTACAGACTTGGTTGAGATTTTTATCATACAGAAAATCATAAGTAATTTTTGCCAAAATTTTGAGAACTTAGATGAAATGTACAATATTATAGAAAAATACACATTAAAAAATGATTCAAGGAAAAACTTGTATTGCATTATAACCATCAAAGAAAAAAAAATCACCTATAGAAGACAGCAAGCCTGAATGGCTTCAGAGAACAAGCAACTTCAGGGAAAAGAAAGAAAGCACCCCTTACCTCCTATTATGAGATAAACATTACTTTGAGTCCAAGGTAGACAAGGACAGTACAGAAAGGAAAAAGTACAGACTAATTTCACTTACAAGGACAGACACAAACATACTGTGATGGTTAATACTGAGTGTCAACTTGACTGGATTGAAGGACACAAAGTACTGAACCTGGGTGTGTCTGTGTGAGTGTTCCCAAAAGAGATTA
>NW_016107734.1:1089185-1092494 GCF_001604975.1 Cebus imitator | reverse complement strand
AAAAAAAAAAAAAAAAAGAGTTAAACTAGGTTAATTTTTTTTTAACTAGGTTAATTTTATCTAGAGAATTTGGCACTTGTGACTGAGTCAAGTGGGGGTGGGTGCTTGAGCTAATCTGGGGCTACAGCAGCCGTGTCAGGTGATTTGAAAATTAAAAAGCAAAAGAAGCCCAGAGAGGAAGGGGGAAGGGATAAAGAGATGGAGGAAGACAGACAGGTGGAGCAGAGGAGTGGCCTGATAGCCTCCTAGTTCCTTGTCTCAATCAGATGGGTTCATGGTGAATCCTACCAAACATTTAAGAAAGAAATAACACCCATTCTCTGCAATATATTCCTGAAAACAGAAGCAGAGGAAACACTTCCTAACCCATTCTATGAGACTGGCATTATCCTGATACCAAAATGAGATAAGGATACTACAAGAAAGGAAAACCACAGAATAAGACACAGATTTAATATCAATAAAATGTTAGCAAGTGAAATCCAACGATGTATCAAAAGAATTATATGCCATGACCAAGTGGGACTTATTCTAGGTATGAAAGGCTGATTCAACATTCAAAAGTCAATTAATGTAATCCATCACATGAATAGGATTATAAAAAAAAAAATCACATGATCATATCAATAGTTGTATAAAATCAATTTTTAAATTACAACTGATTTATGATTAAAAACCCTCAGCAAACTAGAAACCAAAGGGAAACCAACCTAATAAACAATATATACCAAAAAGCCTTCCGCTAACATCAGACTTAATGGTGAGAAGCTAGGTATTCCCCTATTAAGATCTCAATAAGGCAAGGATGTCCCCTCCCACCATTCCTATTCAAGATTATACTGGAGGTCCTAGCTAATATAGTAAGACAAGAAAAGGAAATAAAAGATGCATAGATTAGGAAGGAAGAAATAAAACTCTCTGTGTACAGGTGACATTATTCATGTAGAAAATCCCAAAGAATCAATGAAAAACAAAGCCCTCTAGGAAGTAATAAGTGATTATAGCAAGGTTGTAAGATACAAAGTTAACATATAAAAGTTAATTCCTTTCTTATGTACTAGCAAAGAACAACTGGAACTTGAAATTCAAAACAACTGCATTTACATTAGCATCAAAAAACTGAAAGATAAATCTAACAAAACATGTACAGGATACAAAAATATGTAGAAAACAAAGTCCTACTAAAAAAAAAGAATCAGGCAGATTTCAGTAAATGGGAGGATATTCTATGTTCATGGATGAGAAGACTCAATACTGTTGTCAGCAACTGACAACAGTATTGAGTCTATAGATTCAGCTCGGTCCCAGTCAAAATCCTAGAGAGTGTTTTTGTAGACACTGACAAACTGATTTTAAAGTTTATATGGAAAGGGAACAGATCTCGAATAGCCAACATAACAGTGAAGAAGAGCAAGAGTGACACTGCTCAACTTCAAAACTTACTACAAAGCTACGGAAATCAAGACTGCATGGTATTGGGGAAAGAAGAGACCCACAGATCAATGCAATGTAATAGGAAGGCCAGAAATAGATTCACACAAATGCAGTCAACTCATCTTTGACAAAGGAACAAAAGTAATTTAATGAAGAAATGATAGCCTTTTCAACAAATGGTACTTTAACAATTGGATGTCAATATGAAAGAAAGATAAATCTAGATACAGACCTAATTTATCTCTTTCAAAATGGATCTTAGACTTAACCGTAAAACATAAAACTGATAGAAAATAGCATAAGAGGAAGTCCAGGTGACCTTGAATGTGGCAATGAATTTTAGATATACCACCAATAGTGGGATCCATGACAAAAAATCAGCAAGCTGGGCTTTATTAAAATTAAACACATTTGCTCTGAGAAGGGTATTGTTAAGAGGATGAAGAGTCCACCATAGACTAAGAGAAAATTTTTTCAAAATACGTATCTGCTTAACAATTTGCATCCAAAATATATAAAGAACTCTTAAAACTCAACCATAGGCCCAGTGTGGTGGCTCGCGCCTGTAATCGAAGCACTTTCAAGGCCAAGGCAGGCAGATCACCTAAGGTTGGGAGTTCAAGACCAGCCTGACCAACATGGTGAAACCCCATCTTAAAAAAAAAAAAAACTCAACCATAAGAAAATAACCAACCACCACCCTAGGCAACAAAATAAAACCCCGTCTCAAGTAAAAATAAGCCAGGCACAGCAACATGAACCTGTAGCTACTTAAAAGACTGAGGTAGGAGGATCCCCTGAGCCTAGGAATTTGAGACTACAGTGAGCCATGATTGTATTATGGCACTCCAGCCTGGGCAACAGAGTGAGACCTTGCCTCTTAAAAAAAAAAAAGGAAAAGGAAGGAAAGGAAAAGAAAGGGAAGAGAAGGAAAGGGAAGGAAAGGGAGGGAGGGAGGGAGGGAGGGAGGGCAGGCTGGATGCGGCGGCTCATGCCTACAATCCCATCACTTGGGGAGGCTAAGGCAGGCAGATCACCTGAGATCAAGAGTTCAAGACCAGCCTGGCTAACATGGTGAAACCCCGTTTCTACTAAAAAATACAAAAGATTAGCCAGGTGTGGTGGTGTGTGCCTGTAATCTCAGCTACTCAGGAAGTGGAGGCAGGAGAATCGCTTGAACCCGGGAGGCGGAGGTTGCAGTGAGCTGATATCATGCCATTGCACTCCAGCTTGGGCCACAAGAGTGAAACTCCATCTCAAAAGAAAAAAGAAAAAAAATAAAAGAGAAAATAACCAACCCCATTAAAAAATGGGCACAAGATCTGAGCAGGCACATCGTAATAGAAGATACACAGATGGCAAATAAGCATATGAAAAGATGCTCATCATTATTTGTCATCAGGAAATTTCAAATTAAAGCAATAGTGATATACCACCACAAATCTATTAGAATAGCTAAATCTCAAAACAAAACAAAACAAAACAAAAAACCCTGATAGACACCAAATTCTGGCGAGGATGTACAGCAACAGGAACAACCATTCATCAGTGGTGGGAAGGCAAAATGGCACAACTATTTTGGAAGACAGCTTTTTACAACACTTAACATAATCCTACCATATGATCCAGCAATTGCACTTAGATATTTAACCAACTAATTTGAAAACATATTCACACAAAAACCTGCACATTTATGTTTATAGCAGCTTTGTTCATAATTGTCCCAAATTGGAAGCGACCAAGATGTCTTTCAATAGGTGAATGAATAAATTAACTGTGGAACATCCACACAATGGAGTTTTATTCACCAATTAAAAAAAAAGCTACCAAGCCAGGAAAAGGCATGAAATAATCTTAAATGCTTACTAAGTTAAA
>NW_016107734.1:1086649-1089175 GCF_001604975.1 Cebus imitator | reverse complement strand
AAGTAAAAAAAAAAAAGCCAGTTTGATAGCTTCATAGTATATAATTCCAATTATATGACCTTTGGAAAAGGCATAACTATAAGTACAGAACAATAATCAGTGGCTGCCAGGAATTCCATGTTTTGGGGGAGGGATGAAAAGAGGAAGTATGGGGGCTTTTTTTAGGGCAGAAAATTATTCTAAGTGATACTGTCATGGTAAATGTATGACATTATACACTTGTCAAAATCTATAGAACCTTCTAGCAGAAATACTGAATCTCAATGTATGCAAATTTTTAAAATGCACAAGTTAGGGGATCCCAGGAAGGAGTGAAGACTGATAAGAGAATGGAATTATATTACAAATGCATGAAATAATCTCACTGAAAGGCATCAAGGGGAAAGTGCTGCCCTGAGTCACTTTGGAAATGGGCAGAGCCTGCAGACGAGGCAAAAGGAGCTGCATATAGCGCTGCACTCCAGGGTTAACAACGCCAACACTGCTATATACACTGCAGTCCAATAGTTAAGGAAATGGATGGCTGAGGGTGGGAACCAGGTATCTCACTGCTGGGCTGGGAATTTACAGATGAGCAAGGGAAAGAGGCTAGAAGGATCCATGGGGAAATGGATTAGCAATGGCTGTGTACTTACCTGAATATAGTACAGGCAGAAATCTAGAAATGTGTATACACAATTGTATTTCTCTGTTTGGTCAGCTGAGAGGGCCTAAAAAGACAGCCCAACAATGAGCATGCCTTCCCCAGAGCTTGATTTCTTACACCATCCACCAATAAACAATGGCTGGGGCAGGAAATACAGATGGTCCTCGACTTAACAGTGGGGTTGTATCCTGATAAACACATAATCAGTCAAAAACAGGCGGCTGTGGCTCACTGCCGGTTCCCAGCATGGCAGCGTTAAGTACAATTTCTACTGAATATGTATCGCTTTCACACCATCATAAAGTCAAAAAACTGTAAGTTGAACCACTGTAAGTTGGGACCATCTGTGTGTGAGATAATCCTGGAGAATCTTGTGGTGCCAGAAAGTAAGAAAGTGCTCAAAACACACACACACATACACACACACACCCATGCTGATGGGGGTATGGCAAAGGAACACAGGAGCCAACTGAAAGAGATCTCAATGGCCAAAGCTGGGAAAATCTGAGCAACAAAAGAAATAAAGTAGTATTGGATTATAACCCAAGGTATAAAATAAATATACGTGTTCACAGTGATAAAGACATATAGATAGACAGACACAGATGGATGGATGGATGGATGGATGGATGGATGGATGGATGGATGGACGGATGGACGGACGGATGGATTTACAGACAGACAGAGATTAGATGGATAGACGCAGTCAGAGAGATGATGGATGGATGGATGGATGGATGGATGGATGGATGGATGGATGGATTTACAGACAGACAGATATTAGATGGATAGACACAGCCAGAGAGATGATGGATAGATGGATGAATGGATGATGGATGGATGATAGATTCTGGATGGATGGATAGATGGATGGACAGGCAGGTGATGGATGGATGGACAGATAGATGATTGATGGATGAATGGATGGACAGATAAGAGGATGGATGGAAGGATGGATGGATGGACAGATGATTGATGGATGAATGGACCGATAGGATGGATGGATGGATGGATGGATGGATGGATGGATGGATGGATGGACAGATGAAGGATGGATGGATGAATGGACAGATAGATGACAGATGAATGGATGGATGGACAGACAGATGATGGATGGACGGACAGAGATGGTGATATAGATATATGATTGAATACGTCAATAAATGAGGGAGAAGATACAAACATTTAGTACGGAAGAATTCCAAATAACTTCTGTAGAAACTCTGCCCTCAAGGGTAGGGAGCCTAACACTGCGCCCCTTGGATATGAACCACACACAGTGATTTCCTTCCAAAGAGCACAGCATGAAAAGTAGGAGTGCGGGGAGTGATTTGACAGTGGAGAAGCCTGGCAAACACTGCCTCAGTTTGCGGGTCAAGGTCAACGGTGTCAGTCATAAGCCATGCTGGCAGTAGGTGTGTGCCCCTTATATGATGTGATAAAAATGGCACTTCACCTCTGTCATCTTCTCCTAAAAATTCATAACCCAAGTCTTCTGAGAAAAACATCACACAAATCTCAATAATAGGGCATTCCACAAAATCCCTCAAGGACTCCTCAAAGCTATCAAGGTCATCAAACATAAGGAAAGTCTGAGAAAATGCCACAGCCAAGGGGAGCCTAAAGAGAACTGACAACTAAATGTAATGGGATCCTAGAACAGAAAGAGGACTTTAGGTAAAACCTAAGGAAATCTAAATAAGTGATGGTTCAGTGAACAATCATAAATCAATATTAGCTCACTAACTGTTAACACATGTACCAATGTAAGACGTTAATAGGGCAAATCTAGGGTATATGGGAACCTCTATAATACAGTCTCAACTTTTCTGTAAATAAAAAATTTCTGTAATACATAAAGTCTATTAAAAAAAAAAAAA
>NW_016107734.1:1083391-1085978 GCF_001604975.1 Cebus imitator | reverse complement strand
CTATGCAAATTCCACAAGCCATATATATCACTTATCACTCAGCATCCGCTGGCTGTGACCCCCTATTCCAGGATATTGCCAACATGTAGAGGAAATTTCGATGTCTCCTCACTAAAAGTATCAAAGCTTGTTGGATTCTCACCGTCTAATTAATTTCTAGACTGACAGGACCAAGGTTACATTTAAGCTGTCTCGGCTGAAAGCCCAGAAACAGAAAGCTGACTGTACCACCTCATCCCAGCCACCCCCTCCAAAGCACAGACGCACCCTCCCACTGTAGGCAACTGTGGTCATCTCCTTGTCCCTCTAGCTCAACCCTGAAACTGAAACAGGCAGGCTCATTTACTGAATGTGAGTGGGATTTGCCTTTCTGCTGTTCAAAGCCAGGGTCACTGAGTTTTCTGCACCCTTCTATTATTACGTTGGTGCAAAAGTAACTGCAGTCTTTGCCAAAGAAAATAATACTTACTATCCTAGCCTCTAAGTAGCCTGCATCTTATCAACTGCAGAAGCTCTGCTTTCTAGACTCTGAACATCATATCTACATGACAAAACTCAGAAGGATAAAATAAATCACCCATTTTCAAAAGTATTTCACCACAATAATTAAGAAATGATTTGCATGTGGCATAGAACATGGCAATGACAGTATCACTGCACTGCAAATGACCACAAAGTATTCTAGGTATGAACAGGGCAATATATATAGATCCTAAGACGCTTTCCAGAGGCTATAGCATGTGAATATCTTATCAATTTAATGCAGGATCTTTAAAGGTCATGTAAATATAAATATTCAACTGACGTCTGGGATCCCTCTAGAATATTGTGGATTTTTTTTTAAAGATTGACTTTACATTTTGGATTATACTGTTTCATGAATAAGAGGGTATTTTGTTTCATTTTATTTCATTTAGACAGGGGCTGGCTCTGTTGCCCAGGCTGGAGTGCGGTGGCACAATGTCTGCTCACTGCAACCTCCGCCTCCCAGGCTCAAGCGATCCTCCTGACTCACCCTCCTCAGTCCCAACTATGGGCACACACTACCATATCTAGCTAATTTTTGTACAGATAGGGTTGCCCAAGCTAGTTTCAAACTCCTGGCCTCAAGTGATCCTCCCACCTCGGTTTCCCAAAGTGCTGGGATTACAGATGTACGCCACCACACCAGCCAGAGGGTATTCAAATTTGTGAAGTGGGCTGGGCATGGTGGCTCATTCCTGTAATCCCAGCACTTTGCAAGGCTGAGCCAGGCAGATCATTTAAGGCCATGAGTTCGAGACCAGCCTGGCCAACATGGTGAAACCCGTCTCTACTAAAAATACAAAATTAGCTGGGCATGGTGGTGAGTGCCTGTAGTCCCAGTTACTTGGGAGGCTGAGGCAGGAGAATCACTTGAACCTGGGAGGCCGAGGCTGCAGTGGGTAGAGATTGTGCCATTGCACTCCAGCCTGGGTGACAGAGCGAGACTCCATCTCAAAAAACAAATAAACTTTGTGAATTGGATAAAGAAATGCCACAACTGGGGAATTTTCAATGCTCTTCTTTGTAGCAATATTCTTATTTCTGCTAGCCAATTTTACTATAATCAAAAAACTACAGTACAGTAGATAGGGATGACTTTCACCAAGCACAGATGGCATCAGTTTCCTGCTGCAGAAAAACGGAGGAATGGTGAATGAGAAAAGGTCACTGGATTTAACAATTAGCAGGTCACCAATGACATTTAAATACCAAACTCAATACAGTAAATATTTGCTGAATAAATGAAGGAGTGAATGAATGATAAAGAAGGTTAGTAGGTACCAAAACTAGCAAAGAAGATGGAACAAAGTTTCTGATTTCAGAAGGTAAGACAATGAGAAAGGAAAGCAGATGAAGGAAAGGGAGCTATGCATCCACTTAGCACACGGAGACTCTGATATGTACCAAGTACTCTAGAACAAGCTGGGAATGACAGTCCTTGTGTCCCAGTGACTCACAGCTTCCCAGAGGAGGCTTGTTATATGTGCATATAGATCTGACAGAAGTGGTCTCAAAGGGAGAGAAGTTTGTTTTACAGTTTTAAAGAGCGGGATTACACAAGGTGAACTGCAGTGCATAGGAAAAGGAGGGCATTTGTGACCGAAAAAATACCTTGAACAAATGCACAGAAGAAAGAAGGAATATGGCAGTACTGTATAAAGGCCCAGGGAGGGGGCCTGAAATGAAGTGAAAAAGGACCCGATTATGAAGGCCATTACAAATCAGATAAAATGATTAGGTGTTTCTCTTGCAGGTTGTGTGAGATGTCACATGTTCCAAAGCATGGAGAGAAACAATAAGCTTGGAATTGGCAGCATAAAAAAGGAGGATGTTGAATAGTTGATATCTGCCCTCAGTTACGTATAGTTTGTAAGATCCGTTTTGGAGATTCTTCTCGTCTTTCTATGGTTTGTTTTGCTCCCTTTCTGCTTCTTTCCTTTGTCTTTTAGTTGCATCTCTGCTTCTTTTTTCTTTTTTTCTTTTTTTTTTGAGACAGTCTCGCTCTGCTGCCCAGGCTGGAGTGCTGTGGCGCGATCTCGGCTCACTGCAACCTCCACCTCCT
>NW_016107734.1:1035561-1083080 GCF_001604975.1 Cebus imitator | reverse complement strand
TTTTTTTTTTTTGGAGACAGTTTTGCTTTGTTGCCCAGTGTCCTGATACTGGCTCACTACAAACTCCACCTCCCCAGGTTCAAGCGATTCTTCTCCCTCAGCCTCCGGAGTAGTTGGGATTGCAGGTGCCCACCATCATGCCCAGCTGATTTTTGTATTTCTAGTAGAGATGGGGTTTCACCATGTTGGCCAGGCTGGTCTGAAAGCACTCCTGACCTTATGTGATCCACCCACCTTGGCCTCCCAAAGTTCTGGAGTCACAGGCGTGAGCACCGGGCCTGGCCACATCTCTGCTTTTCAGAAACTAGTACCCTTAAGGTAAATTGCTAGCCTATTTATTAAATGGGATCTGATGAGATCTGATTAGGATTAGGAAAAGATTTTTTCATGTAAGTGTCAGGAAATTCTTTCCAGGAACACTGCAACAGCAGCCATTCAAACTTAACTGGATGACACCTTTAAATTAAAAAACAAAACGAGTTTGCCTGGGAATAATCTACCAATATCAAACATGCCCAGCTGGACTGGCACCGCTGCTCACTAGGGAGATGTGAATCCCAAGTCCACAGTGGTATTATGTCTGTGGTATTATGGACAAGATGGAGTAGATGCACCTCTCCCTATTCCTCCTGCTAAGTACAGCTAAAAATAGAGGACATTATATATAAGGCAACCAAAAAGATTCTCAGAGGTACAGATAGGAAGGCACACTGGCTAGGGGCCTAGGGATCTGAAGAACAGCACAGTCGTGAGTTTCTTGGGTCTTATTTTTGGCTCATATATCCTCAACTGGGCTGCAACCTACAAATATCAATGGCCACGGACAGTAATTGGATTAAAAAAACCAAACAGTCCCAAGTAAAGGCTGCTTTCTTAGGAGAGCAAGAACAGGGCAGCCTAGCAAGACAGAAAAGTTTTAGACAATAACCACCCTAGGCCATGAGAAAAACTAGCCTCTTTCCCATCCGGTCAGCGACCGCTGTGTGGGAACATAGACCCCCACCTTCACCTGGCTGTACTGAGGCACCCCTCACAGCTCCCACTACCAGTGAGGTATCAGGGAAGGTCAGTGGGGAATCCTGCCTTCCTCCCCCCTCCAGCTGTGATGTCATACAGACGACACAGGGAGCCTGGACTCTCTAACCCAGCAGTAACAAGGCACCTCTCGCTATATACTCGAGTGGTGTCAGAAGCAGCTTAGTGGAGAACCAGGACTTCTACCACAGCCCAGCAGCAATAGGCCCTGGCCTCCATCCTGTAATGTCAGTGGAGACTGTGGCGGGGGACAGTAACAAGATGGCTCTCCCTTCCTCATCGGAATGCTCTCACAGGAGGCTGATGGGAGCCTGAACTTCTGCTCCCACTGGGCAGCAACAAGGCACCCTTCCTACAGTAGGTCAATAGAAGCTGAGAGGGGACTGGACCTCGCCCTGGAAGTAGGGAGGTAACACCCTCTCATGCCATCCCCACAGTGCAGTGTCCAAGGTAGCCATCTAAGACAGAAGTTTTATTAACAAATAAGATCCAGTCTCCTAACATAAGTGCCAAAATGTCCAGGAAACAACTGAAAATTACTTATCACACCAAAAACAAGGAAAATCTCAACTTGAACGAAAAAAGACAATCAAAAGACGCCAACATGATATGTACGTTGTAATTATCTGATTAAGATTTTAAAGTAGACATCATAAATGTGCTTCAATGAACAATTAAAAACAGACACAAGAAACAGAAATTTGGCCAGGGTGGTAGCTCACACACATAATCCCAGGGAGATGGAGGCAGGTGCATCATTGGAAGCTAAGAGTTCAAGACCAGCCTGGCCAACACAGTGAAACTTCATCTCTGCTAAAACTACAAAAATTAGCTGGGCATGGTGGCTCACACCTGTAATCCCAGCTACTCAGGAGACTGAGGCAGGAGAATCACTTGAACTCGGGAGGCAGAGGCTACAGTGAGCCAACAGTGCACCATTGCACTCCAGCCTGAGCGACAGAGTGAGACTCTGTCTCAAAAAGAAAAAAAAAGAAGAAAAGAAATAGTTAAATAGAAAAAGGAAAATAATCAAATGAAAATTTTAGAAGGGAAAAATGCAATAACTAAAATAATAAATGGCTCAACAGAATGAACGAATCTAAACCTAGAGCAAGAGTCTAAAAAGCAGAGAGACCAAAAGAGAAATAAACAAAGCCTCAGGTACCTGTCAGACTACAACAACAACAGCAAAACACTCTAACATTTGTGTCCTCAGAGATCTAAAAAGGTACAAGAAATAAGATGGGGCTGAAAAAAATATCTGGAGGACAACTAGAAACTTTCCCAATTTGTAAAGGGCATATACCTGCAGGTTCTGGAAGCCGAGCATGCCTCTAAAACAGACCCAAAGAAATCCAGGCCCAGGCAACCTGTAATCAAACTTCTGAAAGCTAAAGACGTGAAAATTTTTTAAATTCTTGAAAGCAGGGAGAGAAAAACACCTTACCCAAAAACACCTTACCCAAAGGAGAAAACAATCAAATGACAAAGGATTTTTCATCAGATGCCAGAGAAGCCAGAAGGAAGTCTCAAAAAGAAAAGAACTGTCAATCCAGAATACTTTACCTACCAAAAATATCCTTCAGGAATGGAGAGGGTTTAAAACCAAGACAGTGCCAGATGAAGGAAAACTAAGAGGATTGGTTGCTATCACACAGGCTCTAAGAGAACTGCTAAAGGAAGTTCTTCAAACAGATGGGGAAGATTCCAAAGGAAACTTGGACCATCTGGAAGAAAGAAAGAACAACAGAAGGAGTAAGAATATGAGTAAATACAATAAACTCTTCTTCTCTTGAGTTTTCTAAGTTATCGTTGATAGTTGAAGCAAAAATTCTAATACGATCCCATGTGATTTTCACTCTAGGTACAGGAAATATCTAAGACATTCTAAGTAAGGGAGGGAAAAGAGATTTAAGAGAGGTAAAGTTTCCATATTTCACTCAAACTGGTAACAAGCTGACACCAGTAGACTGTGATATATTATATATGCATAATGTAATATGTAAATCAGCCACTAAAAAGTCTATATGAAGAGACACATTCAACAACAGTGGAGAGAAATAAAAATGGAATTCTAAAATAGATTGGCAGAGTAGACTAAAAATGTATAACTGTACACTGCCTATAAGAAAGTCACTTCAAATATAATGATACAGGCAGGCTGAAAGGCAAAGGATAGAAAAAGATATGCCAGTCAAACATTCATCAAAAGAAAGCCGAAGTGGCTCTATTATTGTCAGGTAAAGTAAACTTCTGTTTATATTTCCTTCCTCCAATGAGAAAATTACAGAGACGGAGAGGAGACGGGTGGTGGCCAGAGGCCAGGGATAGTTAGTATCGGACTACAAAGGAGTTGCATGAGAAGGATCTTCGTGGTATAAAACAGTTTTCTATCTGGGTGATGGCTATATCAATCTCCACATGATATAACGGCATAGAAATAAACATGCACATGTGAGTGCATTTATTTTTTCTTTTTCTTTTTTGA
The DNA here is from genome assembly GCF_001604975.1 of Cebus imitator. Lineage (NCBI taxonomy): Eukaryota > Metazoa > Chordata > Mammalia > Primates > Cebidae > Cebus > Cebus imitator. The sequence goes on along the minus strand of NW_016107734.1, from coordinate 1,079,557 downwards.
GACTGAGTCTCACTCTTGTTGCCCAGGCTGGAGTGCAATGGGTGATCACAGCTCACCGCAACCTCTGCTTCCCAGGTTCAAGCAATTCTCCTCCCTCAGCCTCCCGAGTAGTTGGGATTACAGGTGTGGACCACCACACCTGGCTAATTTTGTATTTTTAGTAGAGATGGGATTTCTTCTTGTTGGTCAGGCTGGTCTCGAACTCTCGACCTCAGGTGATCTGCCGGCCTTGGTCTCCCAAAGTGCTGGGATTACAGGCGTGAGCCACTGCACCCGGCCGTGAGTGCATTTAAAATTGGTGAAATCTGAATAAGGTCTACAGGTAGTACCAATGTCTGTTTCCTGATTTTGATAATGTACTATGATTATGTAAGGCATTATCACTGGGGAAAAGTACGTGAAGGGTACATGAGGCCTTTCTGTACCATTTTGCAGATTCCTACGACTCTCTAATTGTTTTAAAGTAAAGACGTGGTGTTCAGTTTTCTTTTGTGGTTATCTTGGCATAACAACAGGAGAGAAGTGCTTTAACATGACCGCGGCAGCTTGCTCTCTCTTTCAGAAGTCCTGGGATTATTAGTAGAAAGTGAGGCTGGGCACGGTGGCTCCTGTCTGTAATCCGAGCACTTTGGGAGGCTGAGGTATGCGGGTTGCTTGAGCCCAGGAATTTGACAGTAGCCTGGGCAACACAGTGGGATCCCATCTCGACAAAAACTTTAAAAATTAGCTGGGCATAGTGGCTCACATTTATAGTCCCAGCTACTGAAGAGGCTGAAGCAGGAGGATTGCTTGAGCCTGGGAGGTCGAGGTTGCAATGAACCATGTTCATGCCTCTGCACTCCAGCCTGGCTGACAGAATGAGACGAGACTCTGTCTCCAAAATAAAAAAATAAATTGAACCATCTCCTGAAAAAGCACAGAATAATAAACAGGTTATTTGAAGATTCGCATCTCTCTGGTTTTAGGTCACCTGACCCAGCTCATGAGCTTAAAGAAAGAGCCAATGGACCAGGCCTGAGAAGCGACTGCTTCCTAAGAAGTTGTACCATATTTTCATCTCTTTCACTAGACACTAGTATAAGAATGGAGAGGACATGACTGGAAAACGACAAGGTCTGCATACTCTAACATCAACAATGCAGAGGAAACGCAGCGCCAGAAAACACATAATTGGAGGAAATCTAAATGAGACTCGTTTTACTTTTTGGATGAGTTTCTCTATTACTTCCTTATAGCCATGGTTTCCAAGCAGAGTACTTACTCACTGGGACGCTGCAGGAGATTTTAAATTTTAAAGAGGAACGCAGAGACACTGGACATCTGTTGGACATTCCATCAACTACTAGGCTTGAGATAGTTCCCAGTTTCAACGTTAGGCTGTGTCACAGATGATGTCATAACAAACAGAGCTGCTAGGTATTTCTCCTGGCCTACAGGTCTTGTGAAAAAGCTATTGAGGCACCAGAGCACTGTGAGGGTGAAAGCTGGAAGCCTCTGTGTTAGGGTACACCTGGTGGTTAAGCAGTTAATTTCAAAGCATTCTGATGGTCACGGACCATCTGTCTCACTCTGGGCATTCTAAGGACAACTTATAATCTGAACTCCATAATTTGATATCGGTACCTTTGCTGGGATTTCTTCTTGACATCACAGAGTGAGCCCATTCACTCTCTACCTACATGAAACATAAATATGCAAGTAACATCATCTCCGCGGAAGACACCATCACAACAACCCATTTCCCAGGCTAGAGGCCAGGGAGTCACGCCTGAACCCACATGCTCGTTAGTGGTCCTCATTTAATACTTTGCCAGGTCCACCACTCACCACTCTCACTCAACACAGCCTTTGTCTCAAACCTCATTTTGCCTTCAGGTTGCTGGACCTGAGGGTTATAACGGGTTTGTTGCTGTTGTTTTAGAGGTGGAGGAGGGTCTCACTATGTTGTCCAGGCAGAGCTAGATAGAATTCCTGGGCTCAAGTGAATCTCCTGCCCGAGCCTCCCAAGTAGCCGAGACTGCAGACACGCGACACCACAGCCGCTCTCACAACCCTCTGTAACTGGTTTCTCTCTCTACAGCTTTTCAATCTATCCCCTGTAATGCTGTTAGACAATTTTTTCTGAAACACAAATCTGACTGTGGCACTTCCCTACTTAAAACTCTTCACTGCCTCCCCATGCCCTATAGGGAAACTGACATTTAGGATGCCATTCAATGCTACCTGCGATCTTAACCCTGCCTAATAATCTCCTCCCCCTGCAACCCTTCTCTTGATGTCCAGCCATCCCACACTACCTGTGGTTCTCAATGTCCCATGCCTCCCCACTTCTCCTTCGACCTCTGCTTGTACTGTTTCTTCTTAAACGCTTTTCCTGCCTCAGCCATCATTTCAGATCTAGTTAAATGGTGCCTCCTCTGTGAAGCCTCTCCCAATGGGACCAAGTAGCCCTCAGCATGCGTCCACTGAGCTCCATTCTGTTCTTCCATCGTAGCTCTGATTATACTTCTCAGCATTTTCTTGTTTAGATATTAGTCTTTTTCTGTTAGGCCATTCTTAAAGACAGGATATGGTTTGACTGTCTCCCCACTCAAATCTCATCTTGAATTGTAGCTCCTGTAATTCCCACGTGTTGTGGGAGGGACCTGGTGGGAGGTAACTGAATCATGGGGCTGGTTTCCCCCATGCTGTTCTCGTGGTAGTGAATAAGTCTCACGAGATCTGATGGTTTTATAAGGAGTTTCCTCTTTCGCTTGGTGCTCTTTTCTCTCGTCTACCACCATGTAAGATGTGCCTTACACCATGCTTGTGAGGCCTCCCCAGCCACGTGGAACTGTGAGTCCATTAAACCTCCTTTCTTTCATAAATTACGCAGTCTGTTTCTCTCTTTTTTTGAGGCAGTCTCGCTCTGTCGCCTAGGCTGGAGTACAGTGGCACAATCTCTGCTCACCGGCAACCTTCACCTCCCAGGTTCAAGTGACTCTCCCGCCTCAGCCTCCTGAGTAGCTGGGGTTTCACCATATTGGTTAGGCTGGTCTTGAACTCCTGACCACAAGTGATCTGCCCACCTTGGCTTCCCAAAGTGCCGAGATTACAGGCACGAGCCACCACACCTGGCCTCAGGTATGTCTTTATCAGCAGCAAGAAAATGGCCTAATACAAGAACCACTGCTTACTCATCTTTGTATTCTTAGAGTACCCGGCCCTCTGTATTCGTAGCATGCCCATGTGCTGACACACACGGGTATTTAACAAACATTAAGGAGAATGATGAGTGTCTGTCTCAGATTCTCTCCTCTGTCCTGGTGCACACCTGCTGCCATGTCTGGTTTTGCAATGATCACACTGATTTTCAGTCCTTCTCCCCTCTAAACGTGAGTGTGCTCCTTGTGGGCAGGGGAAGACCAATAAAAGCAGTAGTAACAACTATTTGTTAACTGCCTATTTCACTTTGGGTTCCCTTCTAGGTTCTTCTCTCTTCCTTCTTTTTCCTTCCTTCCTTCGTTCCTCCTTCCCTCCCCCTTCCTCTCTCTCTCTTTCTCTCTTTCCTCTCTCTTCTCTTTCTTTCTGTCTCTTCTCTTCTCCTCTCCTCTCTCTTCCCCCGCCTTTCTGTCTTTCTCTCTTTCTTTCTTGATGGAGTCTCGGTCTGTCACTCAGGCAGGAGTCCTTCCAGGTACTTTAAATACGTTAGTTTTAATCTGGATAATGACCTTGAAAGCAATACTATTAGTATCAATTTTGAATAAGGACACAAGAGATTTAATTAGAGTGATGCAGAGACAGAGAGAAAGGAACAGGGAGTCTAGGACAGTGGTTTAAAGTAAGTACAGTGATGACTAATGAACCACTGGGACAAAAAATAGAATTCCCGAGTCCATACTGAGAACATATAAATACATAAATGGGAGGAAAGGGAGGGCTTTTGTTTACAGTAGAATGCTGAAGGTAAATGTGGAGGGAGTGGTAGAGTCACAAAAAAATCAATATTTTACAATCGATAAAACATTTCATCAGGCAGGAACCATCAATAAGTGCTAAATCTATGGGGAAATTTTGGTAAGAAGTGAGATACTGCATTGTCTTAAAGTACCTTTTTTTTTTTTTTTGAGACGGAGTTTCACTCATGTTACCCAGGCTGGAGTGCAATGGCGCGATCTCGGCTCACTGCAACCTCCGCCTCCTGGGTTCAGGCAATTCTCCTGCCTCAGCCTCCTGAGTAGCTGGGATTACAGGCATGCACCACGATGCCCAGCTAATTTTTTGTATTTTTAGTAGAGACGGGGTTTCACCATGTTGACCAGGATGGTCTCGATCTCTTGACCTCGTGATCCACCCGCCTCGGCCTCCCAAAGTGCTGGGATTACAGGCTTGAGCCACCGCACCCGGCCCTAAAGTACCTTTTAATAGGTAGCTTATTAGTTGCAAAGGAGAGAAACAGAAGAACTGGGTTAAAGTAGTTGGGTGAACAAAATTATCCCCACCAATGAGGGAGACTTGGACGCCAGGCACCAAGCATGACACTCTGAAACGGACACATCGCCAACGCAGCATTCCACCTGAGGATGTATAACCTCCATCTAACCAAAGGAAAAATCAGGCAAATATAAAACAAAAAACATTTCTTTTTTTTTTTTTTTTTTGAGATGGTCTCGCTCTGTTGCCCAGACTAAAGTGCAATGGCATGACGAATGGCTCACTGTAGCTCAGATGATCCTCCCACCTCAGCCCCACAAGTAGCTGGGACTACAGGTTTGTGCCACCACACCTAGGTAATTTTTCTATTTTTAAATGGAGATGGGGTCTCACTATGTTGCCCAGGCTGGTCTTGAACTTCTGGGCTCAAGGGATCCACCTGCCTCAGCCTCCCAAAATTCTGAGATTAGAGGTGTAAGCCACTGCGTCTCACCAAGAAACATTTCTATTAAAAGAAAGGGAAGGGAAGAAACTGTATTCTTTTAAAATACCAACATTATAAAAGACAAAGAAAGACTGTGGAAATGTTCCAAATAGAAGGTGACTAGAGAGACATGAGACCATAACGTAGTATCTGGCCTAGATTAGGGGTTGGTTAACTGGGCTGGTAGGCCCAATCTGGCTACATTTAGCTCATAAACCTCTTTTATGGACAGTCTTTGCATTTTTAAAAGGTTGTAAAATGAGTAAACAAGCAAAGATACAAAATACAAAATATCAAAAATATTAAATATTTTTTACTAAATACTAAAAATACAAAATGCTAAAAATATTAAACATATCAGACACAGACTATATATGGCTTGCAAACCTCAAATATTTACTTTATATAAAGATTAAAATATCTACTTTTTATCACCTTTTTTTTTTGAGATGGAGTCACTCTGTCGCCCAGGCTGGAGTGCAGTGACATGATCTCGGCTCACTGCAACCTCTACCTCCTGGGTTCAAGACATTCTCCTTCCTCAGTCTCCCGAGTAGCTGGGATTACTGGTGCCTGCCACCATGCCTGGCTAATTTTTGTATTTTTAGTAGATATGGGGTTTCACCACACTGGCCAAGCTGGTCTTGAACTCCTAACCTCAAATGATGCACCCGCCTCAGCCTCCCTCCCAAAGTGCTGGGATTACAGGCATTAGCCAACGTACCCAGCCCAAATTTTCTTTATAAAAAAAGTTTGCTGACTCCGCAGAGGAGATCCTGAATGAAGTGGAGGGGGAAGTGCTATAAAGGACATTACAAGCTGAACTGACAAAACCTGAATATGGATGGTAGACGAAAGTCACGCAGAAGTTGATAACTGCACTGTGGTTGTAAGAGAGAAAACTCCTAGTCTTAAGAAATTCACACTGAAACATTTAGGGGCAATGGACCATGACCAATGCAAGTTCTTCAAATGTCTCAGAAAAGACAGCAGATGTGTGCACATACATGCGGGGGCAGAAGGGGAGGGAGGGAGAGGGAGAGAGAACAAGAGCACGAGAGAGACAGAGACAAACAGAGAGAGTGCACGCGCGCAAGCAAGTAAATGGCAGACAAATGGTAACAGGTGATTTTGTAAATCTGGGTCCTTTGTTCTATTTTTTTCATTGCACTTTTTTGTAAATATGAAATAATTTCCAAATTTGAAACAAAAGAAAAAGAAAGAAGGAAGGAAAGAAGGGAATAGAGGCTCTGGAGTTATGCCAGGGCTGACATCCCATTTCGACTCCTTACTGGCTGTTTCTTCTTGGGCAAGTTACTGAACCCCTTTATGTGTCTGTTTCTCATCCACAGACAGAGGTCAGGCCGGGCTTGGTGACTCACACCTGTAATTCCAGAACTTTGGGAGACTAAAGTGAGTGGATCAATTGAGGTCAGGAGTTCGAGACCAGCCTGGCCAACACGGTGAAACCCCGTCTCTACTACAAATACAAAAATTAGCCAGGTGTGGTGGTGCATGCCTGTAATCCCAGCTACCCAGGAGGGTGAGGCAGGAGAATCTCTTGAACCCGGGAGGTGTAGGTTGCAGTGGGCCAAGATCGCACCATTACACCTCAGCCTGGGCAACAGAGCAAGACACTGTCTAAAGAAAACAAAAACAAAAACAAAAGACAGAGGTCTCCATAGTACCTACCTTACAGAGAAGCTGTGAGGGTTTACAAATATACTTGACAGTGTGTGTCACAAATTAAGCACGCACCAAATTAGCTGGTTTTCTAAAAATGAAAATAACGAGAGCAGCAACAACTGAATCATGCTGTGAGGCAGGTGCTGTGAAGTGTTTCATAGCAAGGGCCTTGGCTAGCAATATGCCCATTTTCCAGATGAAAAGCTAAAAAGAGACGGGTCAAGACTGAAGCCCTACTCAGTCTGACTCCATGCATAATCTCTTCTTGTTCTTGTTCAGTCCACTACAGAAAGATGAAAGAACTTGCACAAAGTCACCAAGATAACAAGTGGTGGTGTGGGATTTGTGCCAAGTCTACTTTTCAATTAACCCTGTGGCTTTCATTCTTCATGTCTGAGCACGGTGTGCCTTGCTGCACGGCCTGCTGTCCAGAACTCAGCAGGCATTCAATAAACACCTAGAGAACGGAATCGGCTGGCATTAGGTGGTTTGCTATCTATTTTCTCTAACCTCATGGGACAAGAGGAGAAATCTTACAGAGTGAAGTAAAGTATTGGACTAAAATTAAATTGTTTTGTTTTAAGTGTTCCTTTGAATATTGCCAATGGTTTCGAAAGACGCCTTGTAGCATAAAAAAGGTCAGCAGACTACAGGGAGAGAAGACTGGTTCTGGTTTGACACAGCCATTTAAGCCAGTCTCTTCATTCGGACCTCAGTTTCCACATGGAAAAAGTGAGAGGGTTAAATCATGTATCTCAAACACCTCAGAAGAGATCTTCTGTTCCTAGGCTTGCCTTGATTTCTAGAAATACTCTTCTAAGTGCAATATACAGAACACAATCACAGGTAACAAGGCAAAGGAGAAGACAAGGCAACATGAATGAGAACTTGCAGAAATGACAGACAACAGAAATAAGCCCACAGGAACTTTAGACATTGGAGTTATCAGATACAAACCATAAAACAACTTGCTTCCAGTTCTCAAGAAGATAAAAAGCCACGCTTGAAACTTCAGCAGTGAAATAGAAATCATACAAAATAGGATATTTGAAATAAACAAACCAAGCAGAAATTATACAATTAAAAAACATGAAATGTAAAATTTAAAAATTAATGGTTGAGTTTAATGGCAAAGGAGACACAGCCAAAACAAGACTTAGTGAACGGGAATATCAATCAGTAGAAACTATCCGAAATGAAATATGGAGAGATGGAGAGACAAAAGCACAAAAATAAAAATGAGAAGGCAAGAGACATAAAAAAAATATATAGTGAAATCTAACATATGTTTAATTGGAGTCCTAGAGGAGAAAAAATAATAAGAAAGAATAAGTATTTAAAGAAATAAAGACTAAGAAAATTTCCAGAACTTCTCCAGAAAATTAACAAATTATTTTAGTGTCCCACCTCTATCAAGAACTGGATTTTTCCAGTTCTTTAGTTAAGGAGTTACTTAGTTAAGAAAGATAGTAGATTTGTGTACTTGTTCTAGCTAATAAAAGGACTGAAAGGGAAAAATGGAAATAGTGCTTTAAACTAAAATCTTACACAAAATTCTCCAGATGCCAAGACTCAAAGCAATCTAAAATTTGATAGATACCTCAATATTGCTTCTGACAGCTAGAAACTCATATGCCGACTATTAACTATTTTAGCTTTTCCCTGTCATTCCAGGAAAGGACTAGAGGTTATTACAAGGATATTGTGCTTTTGTTTTGTTAGAATGCACCTTCTAAAAATTGCAAACCAGAAAGTACTTCAAGATACCCAGATGAGGGCTAAACAAGAAGCAATGTCACACAAAAAAGAGTTTATGAGCCCAGCAGACAGAATTTAGGACTTTCTTAACGTTTGTTTTACGAAAGGTAGCAAACCAGCAGATAATCCCTATAACAAAGTAAGAAGAAAATGAAGAGAAGGAAAGAACAGCAGGGTGGAGGGACAGAAGAATGCATGTTTGAGTTAGGCTTACCTTTTTGTGCGCTATCAGGAGGCAATTAGAGTGTTCGTGTTCACAGGCAATTTCATAGTCGGGGATCAGATCCACCAACTCGAGGACAAACTGTACCACTTCCTCATGCCAGGGCACGTGGGCCATGGTAAGACTGCTTGCTGAACTTTCTCCACAGTAGGTAACACCCTGTGGAAACAGTACAACCGTCAGACAGAACACTACAGACCTACACGCACATCACAGAAGAAGACTTTCAGAGCCAGAAAGCCTTCTTGAGGTCATCCAATGCAATCCAGTACGTATTTTAAAGGGAAGGAAGTGGATGCAGAGATGGTAACACCTGCGTAGGAGATCATAAAGTAGCTACTGACAAAGACAGCAGGCTGATGCTCTTGCTACTCTATGACGCTGCTGGGGCTTAAGCACCTGTGCTTTCTACCATGTCAGTCTGTGCTGTCTGGTCACAATAATGTATTTGAATCAACAGCATGTCTTTTGATTCAGATTCATCTGTGCACTGTAACTGAGGAATTCTGAAGGATTTATCACCCTCTAGGACAATAACAGGGGCACAGTGGACACGCATAAAAATTCACTGACCAAGTAATTGATTCACTGGGAAAATAAGCTGAGGTTCCATTTTCTTGTATTATTGAGATTGAGGCTGGCAAACTTTTTCCTTAAAGTGCCAAATGAGGATCGCTTTAAAATTGTTTTGTTTTTTTTTTTGAGACAGAGTCTTGCTCTGTCACCCAGGTTGGAGTATAGTGGCACAGTCTCAGCTCACCACAATGTCTGACCCCTGGGTTCAAGATCGTCTAGTGCCTCAGCCTCCCGAGTGGCTGGGATTACAGGCACCTGCCACCATGCCTGGCTAATTTTTGTATTTTTAATAGAGATGGGGTTTCGCCATGTTGGCCAGGCTGGTCTTGAAATCCTGGCCTCAGGCAATTCACCTGCCTCAGCCTCCCAAAGTGCTGGGATCACAAGTGTGAGCCACTACACCTGGCCTAAAATTATTCTTTAAAAAGTTCATTTTGTAATGCACTTTGGATGTGGTTGTATAAATAATCATGCTGAAAGGGAAATATACAGGTATTGATCGACTTATGACCTATGCAACTTACGACCATTCGACTTTACGACCACAATCGCTAGCCACGACTGCTCCGCTGTAGATTTTTGGAAACACTACAACATTTTGATGTGTATCAAGAATATCGCTATCGCCTGGGAGGCTGTGATGACAAAGTGCATGAATGGCATCTGGAAAAATTGTGTTAAGCGCTATGTTAATGATTTTGACAGATTTGACAGTGAACATGAACTTGAAACAATTCGGGAAAAAACAGTAAAACTTGCTAAAGACCTTTCTTTGGAGTGTGAAATGGAAGGTGTCGAAGAGTTGCTAGACGAAGAATCTGGAGAACTTACAAATGAACAGTTATTCGAACTGGAAGAAGAAAGAGTGGCAGAAGAAGAAAGAAGAGAAGCAGAGAAAGAAGAGGAGGAGCCAGAAAGAAAGTTCACCACTAAGGGATTATCAGACGGTTTATCTTTACTGAATAAACTTCTTACACATTTCGAAGCAATGGACCCAAACATCGAATGATTTGCAAGGATTGAATGGACGGCGCACGATGTGTTTCGTCCATATCGTGAAATTTACGAAGAAAAAAAGAAACATACAGTTCAGACAAAGCTCACCATGTTTATGAAAAAACCAACTCCGGTAACCCCAACTGCTGCCTCAGATGACGACATCAACAATCCGCAGCCAAGCACCAGCGGCCAATAAAATGTTTCGTACATGTTTATATATTTTGATATGTTTTGCAATTGGGAAAATGTTTCCTATGGTATTTTTTACACCCGTATTTTGTATTTTTGTATGCACCTGTATTTTGTAATTTTGTATGTTTTACAAATATTAAACGAGTTGTACTGGTAATGCAGTGTTTTACTTAAACCTGACGAATGTAAAAATAAGAAACAAAATGGTGTAGAGATGATACAAATGGCATAAAATGAACAAAGAAAATTATGATATATAACAATAATGAAAGAAAATTATGATAAAATATGACTTACAGATTTTTATAACATCACTTCAAAGTACTGTACATATAGCCTACTCAACTTACAACCAAATCGTGTTACAACCGGTCTGTCCGAACCAATCATGGTTGAAAGTCAAGCACTAGCTGTATTTGTGTATGTACCTATATACCCTTACACACAACTACATATACACATATGTATTTCACCAACATAGAAATTCTTCGTAGTACAACTGCAAAAAGATAAACTGTCTAACTCTTTTGGACTCTACCTGACAGCCCAGGCATACAAGACCCAAAATTTCCTATCTATTTGGTAAATTACATAATGGTAAATTATTAATTTTCTAATAATAAAAGATTTATCTTATTTCTTGAAATAAATCTTAACTCTGTGGACTCTTCAAATACCCCCAAATCAAACTTTTCTCAACAAGTTCTTTAAATATCCCAGACATGATTCCACTAAATGGGAAATAACTGAGGAGGAGGGAGTGGGGGGAAAGGTATGTGTACCCCTCATCCACATTCTCTCTCTCTCTCTCTCTCTCTCACACACACACACACACACACACACACACAGAGAGAGAGACAGGATACATACACCACAGACAAATTGCAGAATGCAGAATGACATTTGTTATGTCAACAAATTGACATTTGTTGTTGTTTTGTTTTTTGAGACAGCCTGGCTCTTGTTACCCAGGCCGGAGTGCAGTAGCACGATCTTGGCTCACGGCAGCCTCCACCTCCTGGGTTTAGGTGATTCTCCTACCTCAGACTCCCAAGTAGCTGGGAATACAGGCACATGTCACCACACTAGGCTAATTTTTGTATTTTTAGTAGAGACGGGGTTTCGCCATGTTGACCAGGCTGGTCTTGAACTCCTGACCTCAAATGATCTGCCCATCTCACCTTTCCATGTACTGGGATTACAGGTGTGAGCCACCACACCCACCTGGCTGACACTGAATTTTTAAAAACCCACAAATGAGCAGATTGACCCTGACCCTGATGGCAGAGTTGGGATTTGGATGAAGACTCAAATGAGCTGTGCCAAACACTTGACTCAAGACAGCTGTTCAAAAAGATTACTGGTGCACTAAAGTGAGATGGCCTTTGTGGAAGATAAACCACAGTACCCAGCTTAATTACACCAAACCAGAGAATCTTCTCAGTTTGCCCAGTGATTTAGAGAATTCATTAAACTGAGTTGGAGCTGAAACTGCACCCTAGAGAGTTCAAGAAACCAATGACTAACAGAAATTTTTGCATTTGCTGGATGGCAGTATAAGAAAAGAAACAACTTAGTAAAACGCTAAAACTCCCTCTGCTTGTGAGATTTAAAAAAAAAAAAAAAAAAAAAAAAAAAAAAAACTGGCTGAAATTGGTTGGACCCAACATGGCCAATGGAGTCTGCACAGAAAGAGCTTGATGACGTCACAGCCTGAATTTCCACCATGTTTCATACTAACTCCCTGTGAATTTGCATATGTAATCCATGAGGAAGCAGGATGAAATAGACAACTGCACCTGTCCGAAGACTGTCCAAATCTCCCCTTTCCTTCCACCATTCATTAACTAATCCGAGAATCTATCCCCTACACCTTTTCTAATAAAATCACCACCTTAAAGACCGCACAGGGAGACAAATTTGAGCTGGAATAATGTCTCTTTATTAGCTGACTTGCAATAAAAAAGTTTTTTTCCCCCGTCAAATACCGGCTTCTAGAGCATCAGGCAGCAAGCCCCTTCTTCTCAGTCACAGAGCTTAAGGTGAATAAAAAAGACAAGTAATGATACAGTTCAAAAAATCATTATAAAAGCATGGCTGAAAAACTGCTAACTTTACCCAAGTGCATAAACAACATGGAGATGATTTATTGATAAGCCACATTAGTCATAAAAGTGTACTCGACCTCAGTTTAAATACTGCTTATGATGTGTGAACTACACAAACAACCATGTACAGCAGCTACTTCAAAGGACTTTCTTTTTAATATTTAAAAAGTCCACTGAATCAGAGTTTTTAGATAAGATCTTATCTTCGTGATTACAGCTTTTGAAAATATTTTAATATTTTATTACTCAGCAAAAACAGTCATGAAACATTGAGGGGAGATTTGGTTTGGGAAGGGAATGAGAGGATGCCTGCTGCAGCTCATTATCATGACTTCACCATTCCTTACAACTCTGTGATGCTTTATGGTATTTTCACATGAAAGTTCTCATTTTAGCCAGATAAAACCCTTTGAGGTGGCTAGCCACGGTGGCTCATGCCTGTAATCCCAGCTCTCTGGGAAGCCAAGCCAGGCAGATCAATCACTTGAGGTCAGGAATTCGAGATCACCTTGGCCAACATAGTGAAACCCCATCTCTACTAAAAATACAAAAATAAGCCGGGCTTGGTGGTGCACGCCTGTAATCCCAGCTACTCAGGAGGCTGAGGCAGGAGAATCGCTTGAACCCTGGAGGCAGAGGTTGCAGTGAGCTGAGATCGCACCACTGCACTCCAGCCTGGATGAGAGAGAGAGAGAATCTGTCTCAAAACAAACAAACAAAACTCCTCTGAGGGAAGCAGTCCCGGGTAACTTCCTGAGTCAACTATAGAGCCGAAACCTGCACCGTGACAGAAATGGTCTTGGTGACTTGGACTGGGGGTCACCTCCAGGACCCGAGCCCTCACTCGGGCACCCAGTGCCTCTGTCTGGTGTTCTCTCTGCTGTGACCGCCCCACTTCATCCCATACTCATCTAGTCTAGTCTCCCAAAGGCTTGCCCTGACTTCATTCCTGAGCGCGGCATCATCTGAAAAGCTTTCCCTTCGCACCACGGCTGTCTGCCACCTTCTCATCCACTCTCACCCTCAGCCCCAACTCCACTTATCAGAAGCAGCATGTTCTTCACCCAAAACTTTGAGTAAAGAACAGTCTGAGGAAAACAGATGGGTACAGCGTGGCGACGGAAAAGCCAAGTTACTCACGCCAGGATCTGCAGGCTGAGGAGTAACAAGCAGAACGAGATCATTTATGCATCTTTGAGTTTGCAGTGAAAAGCATAACCCTCACTTTTACACCCTGGTGGCTTCCGGACCCACCCCACTGCCCTAGGAGATGGGGGCTGCTACACTGTGGATATCTGAGCCTTCAAAACTCATGCTGAAATCGGATCCCCAGTGTTGGGGTGGAGCCTAATGGGAAGTGTTTGGGTCATGAGGGCAGTGTCCATCTATCTATCTGTCTGTCTCTCTCTCTCTCTTCTCTGCCTTCTGCCATGACTGAAAGCAGCCTGAGGCCCCCACACCACAAGTAGCTGCTGGCACCATGCTTCTTGCAGAGCCAGTAGAACCAGGAGCCAAGTAAACTTCCTTACAAGTCACACAGCCTCAGGCACTCCTTTATAGCAATGCAAACAGACTAAGATAAGACGGGGCCACAAGGTCTTCCTCACTGGCTGCCTAGAGAGTTTGCCTTGGGATTCACGGTCTGTGGGAAGAGCAGTATTGGGTTTGACTACTTGATATTCTACTTAAACCAACTGGGTGTCAAAACAAGCCTCTCCAGGGCCTTACCCTCACTCAAAGGGCCTTGGAGTTCAAATTTAATATTATAGTAAGCCAAGGTCATATAAATGCCCCCAAGATGTGAAATCAGTAACACAAATTGGCCCTACATTCCTGGATATGCCTGGAGCTCCCTGCAGACACAAACCCAATGCTGTTCATACCTGTTGTATTTCAATTGAGTTGCTTATCTTTTTGTTATTAGGTTCCTTGACTTTAAAATGGAAACACACACACATGTGTATGTGCGTGAATTCAGAGTATTGTACCGAACTGTTTACACATTTCTAAATCTACTTTGAGGAAAGTTTCTGACATGTATGTATCTCCCTATTCAACTTGCTTTTCTCATTTTGTTTTTTGTCCTCTAGAGTTTTGTTTTATGTCCTCCTCATACTGTTTTTTGTACCCTAGAGTTTGATGAGAAAAGAAATAATGACTTTATGATTTTTTTCCCACAATGTACCCCAAACACTTCATTCCTTTATCTTAAAAATGCTTCAGTAACTCCCTTTAAAGCAGTACAAGCTTCTCATCATGGCACGAGGTCTTCTTCACTTGCCTCTGTAGCTTGTGCTAACAATAAACCATCAGCCATTCAAGCCCGTCTTTGGCCTTACGCACAAGTAACTCTAGAGATGGACTGCCCACTCAGCATCCTGTCTGCACCTGGCTAAAACGACCCATCATTTTTTAACCTCTGCTCAGGAACCGCCACCCTTTCTGACCCTGATCTTACCACATCCTGTGCAGTTATCTGTTACCAGGTAACTGGTAAAACGAAGCATTAAACTCTGAGCCCTTCAAGGGCAATGGCTGTGCCTTGCTCTTCTTGGCACCCCAAATCAATCTATGCTAAATGAATGAAAAACCAAGTCAGACATTCTTCTACGACTTTAAACTCCACAACTCTTTTCTAATCCAATATAAAATTTCATTTGCATTATTCAGGAGTTTTCTACTCTGTAACAGTTACGAACCAGCTGATAAACACTGGTTAGGGACTGCTAAGTACAAGAAAAACTGACTGTATTCCTCAGCTTCGAGGGGGAGAGTGAGGATATGCTAAGACAATCATTTTGCAGGGTGCATTCTGCAAGGATTGAGCACTATCCACAGCTCAGGTGCTTTCAATTATTTGACAACAAATAATTACTGAGCACTTCCTATTCTCAAGGTGTGATGCTAGGCAGAGAATACACAGTGTTGTGTTACAAAAGTTTTCAGCAAGACAGATGGTTGTAACACGAAAACTTTTCACAAGCAAGCAAGCAAGCAGATAATGACAAGGAAGATTCTCTGGCTAGCAAATAAAAGCCTCTTTAAGCCTAATGAAGCTAAAATACATGCTAATTTACAAGGAATATCGCAGAAAAATATTGTACAAGACTGGTAATGAAAGAAAAGAGGAAATCCATAAAATAAAGAAATAGCCTCTATTGATTTCTTGTAAACAAATGTGCTTAATGGAAAGTGATCTAAACACTTACTGAATACGGGCCTACATTACTGCATTGAATTCTCAAACAAACTTATTAAAGAGATATTCTTATTCTAATTTAATACTGACAGAATTTATGCTCAAGGAGGATGAATAACCCATTCCAGGCTACACTGGTATATTTTAGGTAGGTATCGAAATTGTGCACTGCCTCTCGCCCCTCATGAGACTCCAGTGTGTGCAGACTATGGGAGACCCCAGACTTGACATGCACACACACACATTCACACATGCACGCAACACACACGCACACACATGCACACAACACACACACACAGACACACACACACACAACACATACACACATGCACACACACACATTCACACATGCACACAACACACACGGACACACACACATGCCCACAACACAAACACATGCACACAACACATACATGCGCATCGGTGTACACACACACAAGCACACATGCACACACACACACACACACACACACACGCGCCCACACACACGTCAGGGAGAAAAGGTGCCAAGGGCATGTCTGTCCACGACGCCACTCCCGAATTTACAATCACCCTTCCTGACCCAAGGGTGTTAATGCAACCACTTACATGACCAAAGTTAAGATGATTTTTCTTTGACTCACAAATAAATGAGAACGTATGCACAGGGTAGATAGAAAAAGGAAGGCAGACTTTTCTAAATCCAATTAGATTGGTGCTACAAGCAAAATGAGAAAAGCAAGTTGAATAGGGAGATACATACATGTCAGAAGCTTTCCTCAAAGTAGATTTAGAAATGTGTAAACAGTTCGGTACAATACTCTGAATGCACGCACATACACATGCGTGTGTTTCCATTTTAAAGTCAAGGAACCTAATAACAAAAAGATAAGCAACTCAATTGAAATACAAAGGGTATGAACAGCATTGGGTTTGTGTCTGCAGAGAGCTCCACGCATATCCACGAATCTAGGGCCAATTTGTATTACGGATTTCACATCTTGGGGGCATTTATATGACCTTGGCTTACTATAATATTAAATTTGAACTCCAAGGCCCTTTGAGTGAGGGTAAGGCCCTGGAGAGGCTTGTTCTTTGCAGGTAAGGAAAAAGCCTTCCAACTGTTACTGTGTCCGTGGTGAGTTTTTCCCTAATCCATCCTTTCACTGAAGGTGAAAGGGCCTAGTCTTCTGTCCTTTAATCCCAAATCCTGTCGTTTGGAACCATGGAGTGCCTCCAGAATGGTCTCTTTCCTTATAGGTCCTAGAGTGTCTCCCTTACGGCCCTGACAGATATGTAGCCTCTCAAATGTATGGTTTTCATAACAGGTTCACTTCTAAAAGTTTATCCTTAGAGAGGTTTGAGGTTATAGCCTACCATATTGCTAGTTCTTATCAAATATTTTATGGAGAGGTCTTATTATCCTTCTGGGCTCAAGCAATTCTTATGCCTTGGCCTCCCAAGTAGCTGGGATTACAGGCACCTGCCACCACACCCAGCTAATTTATGTATTTTTAGTAGAGACAGGGTTTCATCATGTTGGCCAGGTTGGTCTCAAACTCCTAACAGCAAGTGATCCACTTGCCTTGGCCTTCCAAAGTGCTGGGATTACAGGCATGATCTACTGTGCCCAGCCAATAATTTTTAAAACTCCTCTACTTTAGAAATTTATAACTTTAATAATAAGACAATAACAACAAAAAGATGTCTTTTCAGATATTCTGTACTTTAATCCTATTGAACAGGAAAAGGATGGCTTCTCCATTTACTGATTTCATTTGTCTTTTGAATTACAAACCAATGCATGCTCATTGTAATAATCGACACAATACATAATTATAAAAAGTAAAATAAACCTTTCTTTCCCCTTCTCCCAAATAGAATACTGTTAACAGTCTGACATACATCCTTCCATATTTTTCTTACATAAATACATTTGAACATACAACACTGAAAATGCAATCAAGAAATTAAACTTTAAAAAAAAAAGAAAATGTAATTTCATAATAAATATTATTGCCTCTTAGTAGCAGTATGTTATATTCTGTAAACACCCTTTTTGCTACTACAACATCGAAGGAAGACACCTCATTAACTTGCTGGACAAATGACAGGTAAGTTAACAAAGCATGAGATGGAATCCTCCAGTGACCAGGCATTTGACATTCACTGCAGGACATTTCTCCCTGGGATCTTGTACGAAAGATAAGACATGACTGGCCGGGCCTGGTGGCTCACACCTGTAATCCCAGCACTTTGGGAGGCTGAGGTGGGTGGATCACCTGAGGTCAGGAGTTCGAGACCACACTAACCAATACGGTGAAATCCCATCTTTAAAAAAAAAAAAAAAATTAAAAAAAAAAAAAAAGGCAAGACTGACTGTGCCTTCCTCTGATGTAACATAAACGATTATTTATTAGATTATATTTTATCATCACAAAATTTATTTTAAGCTGGGCAGAGTGGCTCACACCTGTAATCCCAGCACTTTGGGAGGCTAAGGTGGGCAGATTGCCTGAGCTTAGGAGTTCAAGACCAGCCTGGGCAACATTGCGAGAGACCGTGTCTCTACAAAAAGTACAAAAATTGGTCAAGCGTGGTGGTGGACACCTGCAATCCCAGTTATTTGGGTGGCTGAGGCATCAGAATTGCTTGAACCTGGGAGGCAGAGGTTGCAGTTAGCCAACATTGTGTCACTGCACCTCCAGTCTGGGCGATCATTTCTCCAAGAGTTTTTAACTATAAAATCTCTCAGAGTAGGTTATTTTACTTTTACATATTTTTGTCTATTTTCAATAAAACATTCATTTCCTAAATAGCACATTTACATAAAATTTTTCATCTCTAGTGCTTTAACAAGGCTTATCACATGGAGAGAGCTCAAAAACATTGTTGAATGCAGGGACAAAAGAGTAAAATGGAAATTTTGAAAGAAAACTTTGTTGTTTACAGCATATTTGCTAGGCTGGGTACAGTGGCTCTGGTCTATAATCCCAGCACTTTGGGAGGCTAACATAGGAGGATTGCTTGATGCCAGGAGTTCAAGACCAGCGTGGGCAACAGTGAGACCTGATCTCTATAAATAAAAAAAATTTTTAAATTAGCCAGGCATGGTAGTGTGCACCCGTTGTCCCAGCTACTTGGGAGACTGAGGTGAGAGGATCACTTGAGCCCAGGAGTTGGAGGCTGCTGTGACCCATGGTTGCACCACTGCACTCCAGCCTTGGCAACCGAGCAAGACTCTCAGAAAAATAAAGCAAAACATCTCAGCTATAGACAGAAGGCTTTATCTATTTCCTAGCAATGCTCACAGTTTGGCGAGCCGAATAATACCCAGCAGAGAATTATACTGTTTACCAAGTAGCTGTCTTTCTTTAAAAAATAACGTTGACTGATTTTTTTTTTTCTTCAAGATTTAAAATACCGTGTCCTTTATAGAAAAACATAACTGTGAAAGTAAGGAAGGAGCGGGGAGAGGCGGAGTGGAGAGGAAGAAAGGAAGGAAATGAAAAAAGGGGAGATCCAGCCAAGCTTCTTTATTATAATAGAGCTTTTACTGCAACATAATTTGAGGCAGCATTCTTTAATAGCTAAATCATAAATTAAAACAACACTAATTTCTGATGTTGGCAAGGTTGGCTTAAGCTGACACATATTTTCAGCTGCAGTTTGTATCTTTGCATCATTAGAGCTCCTGCCAAGAGTAGCCTTTTGAAATTAAGAGCAATTTTAAGAGTGTCTTTGGCCTGACCAGAGATAAAATATTACATACCCAGAGAGCAGTATTTCATCTGTTCCCACCTGCCCACCCCTCCAGAGTAATACCAAAAGCTAAACTCGCCAAAAGACAGCTGTAAAACTCTAAAAGATCTCTGATATGACACAGAGGGTGTTCAGTTTCAAAACTATAAACTGAAATGAGCAGACAGTTCCCATCACTTCTCCTGTCTTATGGACTGTTAGTTGCCCAAAAAAGCCATTACTTCCAAATCATAATTTCCAACCCGGTCTTATCCCTGAAACTTTGAGCTTGTAAAACGTACGACCTATTTAATCTTCTGTGTGGATATTTAAAGCTATCTCAAATTTAACATGGCCACCAGGGAGCTCAACATTTCTCCCCAAATGTGTCCCCTTTTTCCTGCTGGTTTTCTGTATCTCAGCAAACAGTTCCACCATCCACGCAATGGCTTGAGCCAAAAACTCGGGTGTTGTCGATTCTTTTTTCTTTCAGCCTGTACCTCTAATCAGGCAAAAAGTTTTATCAGTTCCACTTCCAAAAGGAATCCTAAATGTACCCACTGCTCTCCAACCCTGCTCCCACTGACCTTCCCCAAACCATCTCTTGCTTGGACTAACCACTCAGTTCGTGGCTGTTCTGTCCACTCCACTGCCCTCTATAACCAAGTCATGCAGCAGCAGTGGGGTGATCTTTCACAACCACAAATCAGACTGCGTCTCTCCCCAGCTTCCTGCCCTTTCCTAGTGCACCCATATTTAAAAAGCTTACCATCAAACTTAGTTTAAAATCCACTCCGCTAGGATAGCACAGGACCTCTGTGCACTAGCACTGTTACCCCGGGCTTCTGCTTGTGGGGCTGCTTCTTACCATTTATGTATCAGTTTTCAAAATGGCATCTCAGGCTGGGCCTGGTGGCACTAATCCCTGCAGTTCCCGCACTTTGGGAGGCCAAGGTGGGTGAAGCACTTGAGGTCAGGAGTTTGAGACCAGCCTGGCCAACACGGTGAAACCCTGTCTCCACTAAAAAATATAAAAATTAGCCAGGTGCAGTGGTGGATCCCTACAGTCCCAGCTACTTGGGAGGTCGAGGGAGAAAAAATTGCTTGAATACAGGAGGCGGCGATGGCAATGAGCAGAAATTGCGCCACTACACTACAGCCTGGGTGACAGAGCAAGACTCCATCTCAAAAAACAAAAAATAAAATAAAATGTCATCTTACAAAAGCTTCCCTAAAATAGTCAACCACCATATGTAGTAAAATAATAGATGCATTTACCCTTTGACCCAGCAATACACTCATAGGAATGTATTACAAAGAAACACTTGGAAAAATATGAGAGGCAAGCAGACATTATGTGACTCCTGACTGGAGTATACAAGGCCACCAACGAAATACTCTTGAAATACAAGCAAACCCACATACATGCACCCCTGAATTTAATCAGTCCTCTCTTGATCTAACTATAGGTACCAATCCACAGGAAATATAGGAAGCAGAGGAACATGCAATCAACAAAATCTAAAATATAAATACAGGGAATCAGCCAAGATGCACGATCCATTTTCTACAGCAAAACCGATTTATAAGAGGAAAAAAACACGCGGAAGAGGAAATGAAAATTTTTAGGTATGAGCCCAGCACTCTCAATAACTGTTTAAGAAGGATACACATCAGTGGGGCAGGGCACAGTGGCTCACAATTGTAATCCCAAGACTTGAAGAGGCCGAGGCGGGCAGATGACGAGGTCAAGAGATTGAGACCATCCTGGCCATCATTGTGAAACCCTGTCTCTACTAAAACTACAAAAATTAGCTGGATGTGGTGGCGGGTGCCTGTAATCCCAGCTACTCCAGAGGCTGAGGCAGGAGAATTGCTTGAACCCAGGAGGCAGAGGTTGCGGTGAGCCGAGATTGAACCATTGCACTCCAGCCTGGTGACACAGTGAGACTCCGCCCCCCCCCTCAAAAAAAAGATTACACATCAGCTGGGTACAGTAGCTCATACCTATAATCCCAGCACTTTGAGAAGCTGAGGCAAGAGGGTCACTTGAGGCCAGGAGTTTGACAGCAGCCTGGATAATGCAGTGAGGCTTTCTCTCTACAAAAAATACCCAGGCATAGTCACGTGTACCTCTAGTCCCAGCTATTTGGGCGGCTGAGGCAGGAGGACTGCTGAAGCCCAGGAGTTAGAGGCCACAGTGAGCTATGATCATAGCACTGCACTCTAGCCTGGTGATAGAGCGAGTCCCTATCTCAAAATTAAATTAAACTAAATTTAAAAATAAGAAAATAAGAGTACATATCTTTTAGGAATATATGCCGAAACATTTATGAAAACAAAACAATTAAATGATATAATTTTGGTGATTTGTTTTAAATTTTGTTTCATTTAAGAAACAATTAAATGAAACAAAACAATTAAATGACATAATTTTGGTGATGTGCTTTAAAAGAATCTGGGCTAAGAGCACAGAAAATGGGTAAAGGTATAATTGAAACAACTCTGGGTCATGAGTTGCTCAGTTTTGAAGGTGGGTGATGGGTGTGTGGGGGTTCATCAG
This sequence comes from Cebus imitator, assembly GCF_001604975.1. Lineage (NCBI taxonomy): Eukaryota > Metazoa > Chordata > Mammalia > Primates > Cebidae > Cebus > Cebus imitator. The sequence goes on along the minus strand of NW_016107734.1, from coordinate 1,057,636 downwards.
ACCAATCTCTTTACTTCTGTATGTCTGAAATAAAGGTTTATGTAAAAGCCAACAATTACTCACCACCACACTATTCTATTTCTCAGCATATTCATGTCACTCCCTGGCTTTTAATTACTCATTTGTGTCGACTGTCTATCCTCCCACTGAAACACTAGCTTTACAAGAGCAAGAGCTTAGTCTTCTTGACTGCTGTTATCCCCAAGGCCTAGAACAACGGCAGGTTCTTGATGAACACTGATCACTACATGAACACACCAACACGATTCCTGGGACCTCCTTCCAAGTTCTACAGGGTTCTAACTGCACCACGGCCAGTGAAGCACCACGACTTTTTTTCACTCCACCACGGCCAGCAGAGCCAGCAGGGGCCTACCTTCACTTCGATGAAGTCTGGATTCCCCAGGGACACGAGCTGCGCGTAGGCCTGGAGCTCGTCCACGTTCCACGCTTTCACAAGCGTCAGTCTGTAGACAGTTCGTTGTTGCTAAAACAAAGGAAAGGCCAACTTCGTTGTTATCTTGGTGGACGTCATCTATAACCTAGAGGGTTTCGCAAGCTTTTTCAACCCAGACAACCCAGGGCAGGCAAAACTCATTATGAACTTTTATAAAACGAAGCTATATTTTGAGGAAAGATGAAACAAAAATAAATGCTATAGTATGATTCTAACGTGCCTTATGGAAGGCACATGAGATATTGATATATTTCTTTTCTCCCACCCACAACATCTAGCACCATGCCAGGCACCCAAAGGTTTCTCAACACAGACACACTGATTTTCGTTTAGTAAGGAATGATAAACGACCAAACAGTGTTAGGCTATAAAAAATTAATTCAAATACCCTTTAGGCTTTCAGGTAATCATCACCCAAGTTGTCAGTGACAGGAAGTGTTGATAAGTCCTGTCCTCGTTCCCATTCTCTCATTATTTAATGATCACTTGGCATTTCTTGTTGGCAGAAATGACACATGGATGGATTGTCAATGCTGCCATTTGTGTGCCATATAAACACAAGAGGAACTGGTTTTCTTTCTTTCTTTTTTCTTTCTTTTTTTAGAGACAGGGTCTGGCTCTGTTATCCAGGCTGGAGTTCAGTGATGCAATAATAGCTCATCACAGCCTCAATCTCCTGGGCAAAAGTGATCCTCCTGCCTCGGCCACCCAAGTAGCTGGGACTACAGGCACATGCCATCATGCCCAACTAAGTTTTAAAACTTTTTTTAGAGATGAGGTCTTGCTATGTTATCCAGGCTGGTCTTGAACCCTTGGCCTTAAGTGGCCCTTCTGCCTCAGGCTTCCAAAGAGCTGGGATTACAGGTGCACATCACTGTGCCAAGCTAGATTTCTGAAAACGTAATTAGACAATAGGCATTAAAGCTTTAAAAAAGCTTACACTCTGACTTTGTAGCTCCGTTCTAGAACCCAAAACAAATGATTAAAAATTCAAACACAATAAAAAATCTCAGGACAACATTATTAATAATGGCTTATGGCTGAATGTGGTGGCTCATGCCTGTAATGCCAGCAATTTGGGAGGCCAAGGCAGGCGGATCACTTGAGGTCGGGAGTTTGAGACCAGCCTGCCCAACATGGTGAAACCCTGTCTCTACTAAAAATACAAAAATTAGCTAGGTGTGGTGGCACGTACCTGTAATCACAGCTACTTGGGAGGCTGAGCCAGGAGAATCGTTTGAACTTGGGAGGTGGAGGTTGCAGTGAGCCGAGATCATGCCACTGCACTCCAGGCTGGGCGACAGAGCAAGACTCTGTCTCAATAATAATAATAATAATAATAATAATAATAGTAGTAGCTTAAAATCTAAAGTGCCACTCACCCCTTGAGTAGGTGCAGCACCTGTAACTTGCCTTTAACCAACAGACTATGGCAAAGGTGATGGGCTGTATGTGGTTCTAGGTACATGATTACATGCATCTGTAGCAAATAACACCCAGGCTGCTAACCTTCAAACCATACCTTAAGTAGCAAGGATCAAAATACTCAAGAAAAAAAAGTGAAAGGCATGCATAAAATGATACCAATCTCATTACTTTAGTCTATATTTGAAAACTTCCAACATTAATACAAAAGAAGAAACACTTGAAATCTTCATTGAAGAAAACTAAGAGATCGTTAATAAAGAATATTGGGCAGCCACACCAGAATTTAATGTTTTCCGAGCATATTTACTCATATATATGCTAAAGTTCCTTCTAAAATGCAGTATATAATGCAAGGAAAGACAGAAATCTTCCAGATTCCCTTTACATACTTAGAATTCTTCCAATGCCAAAAGCTAACAAAAATAGTAGAAAACTGCAGACCAATCTCACTCATACTTACATATGTAAAAATCTTATAGAAATTTTAGCAAGTAAAATTCAGCATTCTGCTAAAAATTCTGGGAATGCAAAGACAATTCAGTATTAGGCTATACAGTAATACAATTCATTATACTAGTAGTTCAGCACAGAAAAACCACATGATCATCTTCATAGACACCCAAAGTTATTTGATATAGTTTAAAAGCCATCCCTGCTTTTAAAACAAACCAGAATGAGCAAATCAAATGCCATTTGGTAAATTCAGTAATTAAAAAAACACAACCTTAACATTAAAAAAAAAAAAAATCTACAACACTCTCCAGTCAATAGTCAATCCTATTTTTACTGATTTAAAAAACAGAGGGGCCGGGCACGGTGGCGCACACCTGTAATCCCAGCACTTTGTGAGGCCGAGGTGGGTGGCTCACTTGAGGTCAGGAGTCTGAGACCAGTCTGGCCAATGTCTTGAAACCCTGTCTCTATTAAAAAACACAAAAATTAGCAAGGAGTGACGGCAGATACCAGTAATCCCAGCTATTTGGGAGGCTGAGGCAAAAGAATTGCTTGAACCCAGGAGGCAAAGGTTGCAATGAGCCAAGATTGTGCCAGTGTGCTCTAGCCTGGGCAACAGAGTGAGACTGTATAATTGATTAATTAATTAATAAATACATTACTATTTAGTTGGACTAACAGAATAATTTCTACCCTTTCTTAAAAAACGTTTTCCTACAAGTTATAATCAAAGCAACATGGCCAGGCTAAGAATTGCTGGAGAATATACAAAAAATAATTAATAGTAAATAATAAAATTGGCTTCTTGGAAACCGAAGAGAATCAACTAAAAATGAGATTAGGGGAAAGTGGCCAGTTACCAAAGAAAAATATAAAAATCAACAGCTCTCCAAGCATACAGTAGTGAGTTAAATGTGAACACTGGGGCCAGAATGAATCCCAATTCATGTTCTAGATATCGTTACCTCTCTGTTCTTAAGTTTCTATCTGAATGTCGCATTTAGCACGTGAAATCTAGAACCAAGCTTGATAGCAGTGTATCATATCATCAAGTATTAGCTATTTTATGCCAGCAATCAGCAATTACAAAATTCAAGAGAAAGCATATTCTACTCACAACTACAAAATGCATCTATAAAATGCCCAGGTGTAGTGGCTCATGCCTGTAATCCCAGCACATTGGAAGGCCAAGGTGGGCGGATTGCTTGCGGCCAGGAGATCAGCCTGGGCAACATAAAGAGACCCCATCACTACAAAAAATACAATAGGTAGGCATGGCTGAAGCAGGAGGATTGCTTGAGGTTGAGAGGTGGAGGCTACAGTGAACCATGATCGAACCACTGCACTCCAGCCTGGGTGACAGAGCAAGACCGTGTCTCAAAAAATATATATAAATAAAACATAAAACTATAAATGCCTGATGATTAAATTATGAAATAGCATGCAGGACAGTGAATAAAATAAAGTTTGCTAAGAGACCTAAACAAAAACTCATCTACATGGAGAGCCAGGATGGATTTATAAATATAATGTAATTCCAATGGGAGTTTACAATTCAGCTGAACAAATAAACTGGCCACAGTAACTGTAAAAATAATAGCAGGGGCTTGCAATTACTCAGCCCTGACTGTGTGCCAGCTGCTGTTGTAAAGTGCTTTGTAGCTTGGCAAAGATTCCAATATTTGTCCAAGCTTTATAACAAATCTCAAAAAATAGATTGGATTACTACCTTCACTTTACAGATATGAAGGTGAGGCTGACAGCTATTAAGGAAATTGCCTGAAGTTACACAGCCGGAGAACAGCAAAGCTGGGGTGTGAACCCAAGCAACAGTGAGGTAGGAGACTGGTAGGACTTTTTTTCTGGTCACAATCCTGCTGACCAAAACGGGTCCAGACAGGATGAAGTGAAGAAACCAGCAGGAATCAGCCAAAGGCCACTAAGGTGATCCCAAGATGTCCTTCTTGCTCATTAGCATAAGACACTCCCACCAGGACCATGACAGTTACAAATGCCATGGCAACAACCCAGAAGTTACTGCCCCTTTCCTAGAAAGTTCTAAATAATGCCCCCTCTATCTGCATTGGCCTGCTCCTTAATTTGCATGTAATTAAAAATGCATTTACATGCATATAAATACAGTTGCCAAGAGCCCATACAATGTCCATTCTGGGTGCACTGCCTGTGAGTTAGCCCTGCTCTGCAAGGAGCCCCACCCTTCATAAAAGAGTCCTGTCTAACACCAGCAGCTTGCCCTTAAATTCTTTCCTGGATGAAGCCAAAAACCCTCTCATGCTAAGCCCCAGTTTTGGGGACTCACCTGTCATGCAACAGTAGAAACCAGAACAGGCTCTCTCACACTTTGCTAAATCTTTGAAAACTGTGAGATGAAACACACAAAGAGAAATGCACACAAAGCATGAATGTATAACTCAAGGGATGATCACAAAATGTGCATCACCCAGACACTCTCTGCTCCTCCCAGTCACTATCCACTCCCTTCACCTCACTAGTATCATATATCCTGACTTTAACATGATAGTCTAGTTTTGCTTGTGTTTGGAATTTATGTCAGTGGAATGATACATTATTTTGTGTCTGGTGTCTGTCACTCAACACTGTGTTTATAAAATTCACCCACCAGGTGCAGTGGCTCACACCTGTTATTCCAGCACTTTGGGAGGCCAAGGCGGGTGGATCCTGAGGTCAGGAGTTCAAGACCAGACTGCCTAAGATGGTGTAACCCCGTCTCTACTAAAAATACGAAAATTAGCTGGGTGTGGTGCCAGGAGCCTATAATCCCAGCTACTTGGGAGGCTGAGACAGAGAACTGCTTGAACTCGGGAGGTGGAGGATGCAGTGAGCCAGATTGCGCCACTGCATTCCAGCCTGGGCAACAGAGTGAGACTCCACCTCAAAAGGATAAAAATAAAAAATAAAATTCTCCAAAGTTGCTGCATGTTTAGGTTTGTTCATTTTTATTATCTAGTATTGGGTTGCCTGAATATACAACTTATTCAACCACACCCTAGACATTTGGATTATTTCCAGGTTTTAGCTATTATAAAACAATGTGGTTATCTCTTTGAACGCCAGAGTTCAGTTATGCCTGTTTAAGGGAATATATAAAATGCTACTGTGACATATTCCTTTTGTGTCTGGCTGCTTTCACTGAATTTGATGTCTCCAAGATTCATTGATGCTGTTCTATGAAACTGGAGCTCCAGTGGCCCGGCAGAGTGCATGGTACTTATGTGTAGCCATAGATACAGCTTTACGGCCACACTGTATGAATATACTACTAGTGAATGATTTTAACCCCTACTTCAGGTTTCTTAAAAAATACTGCTGCTGCTGGCTGGTGTGGTGGCTCACGCCTGTAATCCCAGCACTTTGGGAGGCTGGGGCACGTGGATCACAAGGTCAGGAGTTTGAGACCAGCTTGGCCAATATGATGAAACCCCACCTCTACTAAAAATACAAAAAAATTAGCCAGGCGTGGTGGTAGACACCTGTAATCCCAGCTACTCGGGAGGCTGAGGCAGGAGAATTGCCTGAACCTGGGAGGCGGAGGTTGCAGTGAGCTGAGATCGCACCACTGCACTCCAGCCTGGGTGACAGAGCAAGACTCCGTATTAAAAAAAAAAAAAAAGAAAAAAAAACTACTGCTGCTATGAGTGCTACTGTACCCATCTCTCTCTCCCTCTCCCCCACTTCCCTTTTTTTTCTGGCTTGAGACAGGATCTTGCTCTATCACTTAGGCTGGAGTGTAGTGTCACAAGCACAGCTCACTGCAGCCTCAACCTCCCAGACTCAAGGGATCCTCCTGCCTCAGCCTCCAGAGTAGCTGGGACTACAGGCACATGTCACTGCTCCTGGCTATTTTTTTGGGGGGCGGGGGGGTTAGAGATGGGCTCTCACTTTGTTGCCCAGGCTGGTCTCAAACTCTTGGGCTCAAGCCGTCCTTCTGCCTTAGCCTCCCAAATTGCTAGGATTACAGGAATGAGCCACCGTACCTGGCTGTCTTGTTCTTGATGCACAAGAGCACTTGCTTCCTGGCATCCACCTAAATATGGAAATGCTGGGTCATGGGATATGTATACATTCAACTTGAGCAGATATTGGTCATCTGATTGCCAAAGTCGTTTTGCCACGCTTTCACCTGCCTTGTTTCAGAGTTTTGGTTGGCTGTTATCTTCAACAACACTTAATATTGCTGGTTTTCACCACTCTTGCATTGCTTTTGCTCTGCATCTGACCGTGGATGTAAGCAGGCTGAGTTCCTATGTTTTCTGGCTATCTGTATCTCTGTTTCTGTGAAGTACTGGTTCAAATGTCTTGAGTATTTCGCTATTGGAATATGTCTTTTTTCTTGCCGATTTTCAACAAATCATTTGCATTTTCTGGAAAGAAAAGCTCTGTTATAAATGTACTAGAAATATTTTCATCCACTTTACAGCTTTCTTTTTCACAATGCCTTCTGAGCAACAAGAATTCCTAATTTTCATACATTTGCACTTTCTTTTCTTATTAGCGTTTATTTCATATTAGTGTTTCTTATGTCTCTTGAAAGGATCATTCCATGCTATCAAGAGCATGAAGATAAGCTCTTACATATTTTTTGAGAAGTTTTATTATATTGCCATTCACATTTGTGTCAAAAATCCACCAAAACTGACTTTTGTGTGTGGTGTCGAGAGGTTAAACTTATTTAACCTATGGATATTGCACTGTAATAACTGAAATAGAATCAGTGTCTGTGCATGTGACGGTCTGCTTCTCCTTTTTTCTATTCTGTTCCACTGATCGAATTGTTTCTCATTGCCCCAACAGCACATTTTTAATCACACACCGTTGCTTTATACTAAGACTCGATATCCAGTAGAGATGGTTCCCAACCAGGAGCAATTCTGCACCCCAGGGGACAATCAGTAACATCTGGAGAAAATTTGTTGGCTTCCACAAATGGGGGCTGCTACTGACATCTAGTGGATAAAGGCCAGGCTGCTGCTGAATATCCTACAGTGCACGGGACAGCCACCCAGCCCTTTGCCTACAAAGAATATCCAGTCTAAAATGTCAATGGTGCCAACGTTGAAAAGCTCAACAGTGGAGCAAGCTCTCTTATGTCGTCCTTCTGGAAGAGTGTCTTGGCTATTCTCAGACCTTTGCATATCCATGCATACTTTAGAATCAGTTTATTAATTTCCACAAAGATATACAACCCTTTATGATTCTGCCTGATACGGCATTGAATCTATAAGCCAGTGTTGTTCAACAGAAATGTAAGTTCACAGGTGAAATTATTTTTTTAATGTATTTTAACTTAATAAATCCCCAAAATTATCCACTCAAGAAGCAATCAATATTTAAATATTGGGATACCTGACAGTCTTTTCAACAGACTAAGCCTTTGAATTCCATTGCTTTTCAGCCTTCTGGCTAAGATCAAGTGTAGTCTTTGAATTCCAACGCACAGCATAGCTGAGTTCAGGGTAGCCACACTTCAAGTACTCAACAGCCACATATAGCTAGCAGCTACCATAATTAAATATAATCAGTGCATGGAGAAATGACACTTTTACAACCCTGAATCTGCCAAAATAATTACCTCTATTTGGGTCCCTTAAAATTTCTCAATATTTTATAGTTTTCAATATAAAGATCTCAAACTTCTTTCCATAGATTTATTCCTAGGTAATATATTTTTCAGGATTTGTTATGGTAGTATCTTTTCTATTTTTCCTATTTTAACTAATATTTAACTGATATTTTAATAGCTGGCATACAGAAATATAACTGATTTTTGTAAGCTGGCCATGTATTGATATAGCAGTCTTGTAAAATACATTTATTAACGTAAATAATTACAAATTTTGAAAGGGACTGTCTACGTACATATTTATTTATGAAAAATGACATCTTCCTTTCCAATCATAACTTTTCCCCCTTTTTCTTGTCTTTTAGAGCTAGCCAGGACTTTGATTCCATGTTAAATGGAAGTGGTGATAAAGACAGTGGGTATGCTTGTCTTACTCTGCACAGTAGGGTTTTAAACATTTACTCATGAAGTATGACTTTTATGGTAAATACCTTTATCAGATTAGGAAGTTTCCTTCTGATCCTAGTTTGCTATGAGGTTTTAACTATAAATACATATTGATTTCTCTCAAATTCTTTTCATGCATCTATTAAGCTTACCCTACCATCTTTCTTTTCATTTTGACATGATAAATAGGTTGGTTGATGTTCACACACTAAACAAAACTTGCACTCATAAAGTCAATTTTTCTTGGTTTTATGTATTTAGTTTGTTGATCTTTTCTTTATAACATTTGCTGCTATGCTTTTGTCTCATTCTTCTCAGAATTCAGTATAAAGATAATGCTGGGCTAATAAAATGAGACAGAGAGGGCTGCGATTCCCCTCTGGAATACTTGTGCAGGGCTTGGTGTTGGTTCTCCGGATGACTGGTATCATCGAGAACGACAGGTATAATTCAACAGGTAAACCACCTGGGCCTGGAGTTTCCACTGGATGAGGTTTTAAATTTAAAAAAGCAATTTATTTAACAATTATTAATCCATTTAGATCATTTCATCTAGTGTTAATTTTCTTAAGCTTCATTCTTTAGGAAGTTGTACATTTCATCTAAATTCCCACATTAATTGGCATAAAGTGATTCAAAATATTCTCCTATCTTTTTAATGTCTATAGGATCTATAGTGATGTTTCATTTTCATTTCTAACATTACTTGTGTGTATCATCTCTCATTTTATTGATTAAACTTGCCAGGTAATCATCAGTTTTGTAAGATTTTTTGAATAATCAACTCTTGGTTTCTTTATAATCCTATTTTATGGATGTTTTTTATTTCCTTAATTTCTGTTCTTTTTATTCCTTCCAAGTACTTACTCTCTTCTCTGTTTAATTTACTGCTCTTTTTTTTTTTTTAAACTGTTGGTACCTATTAACTTCTTAATATATGCATTTAGTTTATTGATTTTTGGCCTGTTTACTAAGTAGGATTTTGTTTTCTTCAAAACATTTTTTCTCCTTCACTCTCATAAATATTTTCATTGGGAACAGATTTCTAGATTGGCAGCTCTTGGTAAATTTCTGCCTTTTGAGGCTCCATGTTTTGTGCCTTCATCTCTGTTGTGAGATCAAGTACTGGCCTATTGTTGCTCTTTTGAAAGTAATCTCTCTTTTTCTCTGCCTGCTTTTAAAAGTTTTATAAAATGGGCCAGGCACGGTGGCTCATGCCTGTAATCCCAGCACTTTGGGAGGTCAAGGCAGGCAGAGCACAAGTTCAGGAGATCAAGACCATCCCGGCCAACATGGCAAAACCCCGTCTCTACTAAAAATACAAAAATTAGCCAGGTATGGTGGTGTGCGCCTATAATCCCAGCTACTCGGGAGGCTGAGGACAGACAATCGCTTGAACCCAGGAGGCAGAGGTGAGCCGAGACTTGGTCTCAACAACAAAAAAATTCATAAAATGTTTTTATTTATCCTGTTTGGGTTTCCTATGTTTTCCTGTGTTGCCCCATATTTCTACAATAAATGACTAAAACTTTTGTAATGGGGGGAAAAGACATGCAGAAATGTTCATCTGATAAGCAGCATAATGGTAAGTTCAGGACATCCCAAGAGCATAGGGGACAGGAGTCCTAATGGGACAAATGTCCCAAAGAATCTAACTACACACATCTTGATTACCAGACAGAAGACCAGCACTATGCAACAGATCTTCTCACAGTTCTCCACGAAAATACTCCCAGAAAACCCATCTGCCATTTGTATGTAAGCAAGCAAAATGGGTTGCTTGATGCAACCTACAGCTAACATCTTACTTAACGGCAAGAACATGGAAGCTTTCCCACTAAGATCAGGAACAAAGCAAGGATGTCTTCTCTCACCACTGCTTTTACACAGAGTACTGACGTCCCAATGAGTTCAGTAAGACAAGACAAGGAAGAAAAAGACAGATTTGGAAGAAATAGAACTGTCTTTGTTTAGAGATAACTCGATCATTTACATAGAAAATCCACTAATCAATCTTAACAACCAGATGTTGTGTGCTGCTTGACTGACGCATTTGGGAACAGTACTGCAACAACTATTAAGTATTTTTGCCAAAAACTGAGTAGACAATAGAGCCTTTAGATATAACTACCATTTTATAGGAATTACAAAGAAACACAGACTCTATTAAAAGATATCAAAAGGACTCAATCAGCCAAATCTGGGATATTGCAAATTCGAATGACAAATGACCCATCTTCTTCCACAAATTACATTACAAGAAGTATGAATAAAGTACAATGTGAGAATCTTGTTTGGAAAAATGTTATAAAAAATTATTTTGGAAACTATCAGAGAAAATGAGACACACTTGAATTTTCAGGAAATGCATTAGGATGCACTGTTAATTGTATTAGGTGTGATAATGCTATTTTGTTTATATTTTGTTTTTAATTTTTTATTTTTTTGAGACAGGGTCTCACTCTGTCGCTCAGGCTGAAGTGCACTGGCGCATCACCATGCCTGGTTCATTTTATACTTTTTGTAGAGACAGTGTCTCATTATGTTGCCCAGGCTGGTCTTGAACTCCTGGACTCAAGTGATCTTCCTGCCTAGAACTCCCTAAGTGCTGGGATTACAGGGGTGAGCCACCACATCCAGCTTGTTTGTTTTTTAAAAAGTCCTTCAGACAGAAGAAGAGACATAGGAAAGGCTGAAGACAAAATTTGTGGGTAAATCATGAATAATGACATGTGAAACAAGAATGGTTACAGTTGTAGCTGGGTGCAGTGGCTCACGCCTATATCCCTAGCAGTCTGGGAGGCTGAGATGGGTGGATCACCTGAGGTCAGGAGTTCAAGACCAGCCTGGTCAACATGGAGAAACCCAGTTTCTACTAAAAATGAAAAAATGAAAGGAAAAAAAAAAAAAAAAAAAAAAAAAAAAAAAAAAAAAAAAAAAAAAAAAAAAAAAAAAAAAAAAAAGAAAGAAAGAAAAGAAAGAAAAAAGAATGGTAAGGTCTTGCGGGGTTCAAAAAATATGTGAAAGTAAAATGTACAACAAAAATAGCATAAAAGTTGGGAGGGAGTTAACAGAGCTAAGTATGTTAAGTACCATTACTCATAAAATGATAGCAATGTTAATTTACATTGACTTCAGTAAGTCAAGGATGCCTCCTTCAATCACTAGGGCAACAACTAACAGAACAATAATAGAAAAATAAATATTCAAAAGTAACAAAATAAAAAACTTATAAAATTCCTTAGTTAAAAACAAAAGAAAGCTAGAAAACAGAGAAAAAGACAGCTTAAAAAGGGAGAAAAAAATAATGCAAATAATTAGATGCCGAATTTAAATTCAAATATGTCAATTACTGTATTTACTCCAAACAGATAAGCACTCAAACATATAAAGATTTTCCAAATGTATAAGAAAACAAACCAATTACATGCTATTAAAAAGTCCTTGAGATGGAAGCAGAGACATTGGAAAGAATACAGAGAAAATCCGTGGGTAAATCATGAATGCTGACAGCATGAAACAAAAATGGTAATATCTTGTGGAGATAGAACTTAAATATAAAGAAACAAAACAAGCTGAAAATAAAAACAAAAAGAAGAAAGCTGTAGAATGCAAACACTGACCATAAAAAAATATTAATGCTGCTTTACTAGTATTAGACAAACAGACTTTAAGATGAGAAAGGCATTTCAAATTATAAAAAAGCCAATCCACCAAAAATACGTAACAATTCTTAGCTAGTATAACAATATACCAGTACTTAACAATATAGCATCAATATTAAGTAACAGTTGACATAACTAAAAGGAGAAATGAACACAGCCATAGTCACAATGGAACACTTGTACATCTCTCTCTAGGCAGACAAAAGAACTCTCTCAGTAACTAATAATTAAAGACAAGAGTAAGCGCCCAGAACACATGAACGACGTGATTAACTTAATTATCCTCCAGGACCTAGCAAAAGAAGAGTAAATTAAACCAACAGTTAGGATTGGGAAAGAACAACAGAGACTGGAACAGAGGTAAAAGAAATAGAGAACAGAAAAACAACTGGGAAGAACAAGGAAATTGAAAGTATGTTCTACAAAAAGATCAACTAAATGGACCTTAAGCTAGACTAAGAAAAACAGAGAGAAGACACAGATAACTAAAGTCAGAAATGGAAGCAGAACTAGCCTCACAGCAAGAAAGGGAATTATAAGAAATACTACGGACAACTATATACCCAAAAAAGCAGATAATCTAAATTAAATTGACAACTTCTTAGAAATATATGAATTATCAAAATGTCTCAAGGAGAAATGGAAAATCGGAATATACCTTCAACAAGTCAAGAGACTGAACAATCAAAAAACTCCCAACAAATAAAAGCTTAAGGACAGATGGCGTCATTGACAAACATGTCAAGAAGAACATTCTCAAGCTCTTCCAAAAAAAATAGAAGAGCAAACACTTCACACCTCCTTCTCTGAGGTCAGCATTATCTTCATAACAAACCAAAAAAGACATCACCAGAAAGGAAAACTATAATCCAATCCATTATGATGTAGAAATTCTCTGCAGAATACTACCAAACCAAATCCAACATCATAATAAAATATTTTACATTATTACCAAGTGGAATTTATTCCAGGAATCAAAAAGGACACGTACTACATGAATCCACTTATATGAAATTTCCAGAATAGATATACCCATAGAAATAGAAAACAGATTGGTGGTTATCAGGGACTAGATGATAGAGGTATGGGAGTAACTGTTTAATAGGAATAGGATTTTATTTTGGAGTAACTGCACAAGACTGTAAATATATGAAACGCCACTTAGTTGTTCGTTACTGGAATGCTACCTCAATAAAAAAAATTTAAATCTGTTAAAATTCCAGCTGCCTGTTTTGGAGGCTTTAAAAGCTGATCCCAAAATGCATATGGAAATGCATATGGCAGCCAAAAGAATTTGAAAAAGGAGAAAGAAAATTCAACCACTCTGATTTCAAAATTTACTCAAAGCTATGTAATCAAGATTGTGTGGTACTAGCATAAGGATAAAAGTGCAGATCAATGGAACAGAACGGCGCAGTCCGCAAATAAAACCCACACATTTATGGACAACTGATTTTCACATGGGTGCAAAGACAATTCAATGGGGAAAGAAATGGTACTGCGACAACTAGTTATTCACATGCAAATGAATGTCTCACATTATCCATAAAAATTAACTCAAAGCTGCTGAAAGAGCCAAAATAATAAAAGTCTTGGAAGAAAACATAAGGCAAATCTTTGTCACCTTGTAATAGGCAATTAGATATGACATCAAAAACATAAGCAACTGAAGGAAGGGAAAAAAGACACACTGGACTTTTCCAAAGTTAAAACTTTTTGTGCTTCAGGTTGGCAGCTCCTGAAAAAGTTAAATATAAGAATTACTATATAACCCAGCAATTTTACTTATAAGCATATACCTGAGAGAACTGAAACACATATTCACACTAAAACCTGTACATGAATATTTCCAGCAGTATTACTCATAATAGCCAAAATATGGAAGCAACGCTGATGTTCATCAGATGAAGAACAGAGAAAATGTAGCATATATCCATCCAAGAGAACAGTACTCAGCAAAATAGATGAAGTTCCGATTCTTGCTGTAACATGCACTAACTTTTAAAACATTATGCTAAACTGTAAGAAGCCAGATGCTATTAAAATTCTGAAATTAGATAACCCACATGGTCACACTGTTTTGTAAATAAACTAAAAGCCACTGAATCATATACTTTAAAAAGTAATTTTTATGCTACGTAAATTATTTCTTAATTTTAAAAAGGAAATAAAGGATGAACATCTACAATTGAATATGTGCCTCAAGATGTTAAAAGGTAAACAATAAATGTAAGAAAAAAGGAAATAAAAGAATAGAAATTAATAGAAGAAATATCATAAAATAAGGATGAGCAGGTATTCCAAAAACTACTTGTAGAAAAATTTAACAAGAGTGACAAATTAATAAAAAGAAAGATAAGAAATACGTGGGTCGAGGTGTTCATGCCTATAATCCCAACACTTTGAGAGGCCGAGGTGGGCAGATCACCTGAGGTCAGGAGTTGGAGACCAGCCTGACCAACGTGGTGAAACCCCGCCTCTTCTAAAAATACAAAAACTAGCTGGTGTGGTGTTTCATGCCTGTAGTCCTGGGTACTTGGGAGGCTGAGGCAGGAGAACCACTTGAATCTGGGAGGCAGAAGTGGTAGTGAGCCAAAATTTTAAGACTGCACTCCAGCCTGGGCAACAGAGCGGGACTCTATCTTAAAAGAGAAAAAAAAGCATGATCAGAAATAAAAGTATTAGGAATGAAGAGGGGACAACAGTACAGGTCCTACAGAAAGTACAGAGATGACAGAGAATATTACGGGCAGTTACACAAAGTCCTAAAGAAAATACTTAATAAAACTGATAAACAGAAAATCTAGATGGTCCTATAATTATTTATGGAGTTTGATCTGAAATATGAAACTCTTCCAGAGAACAGAAAAAGAGAGCCTATTCCCTTTACTCATTTTATGAGGTCACCACAATACCAATATTAAAACTTAAAGTCATTAAAAGAAAGAAAATGACAGTTCAGCATGTCTCATGAACAGAGATGGGAACATCTTTTAAATAATAATACACAAAAGAATCCCATGATACATAAAAAAGATAATGACCAAGATGGGTTTACTGCATGAATAGAATTTGGTTTGTTATTTGAAAATCAATGCAATTCACCATATTACCAGAATAAAGGAAATCATGTAATCTCAACAGATGCAAAAAATAATATAATAAAAACCCCAAAGCCACTGATAATAGATAGCTACATAAAGCTGGGAATAAAAGGAAATTTCTTCAGTATGGTGGAGTATTTATAAAACATCCAACAGTAGGCCAGGTGCAGTGGCTCATGCCTGTAATCCCAGCACTTTGGGAGGTCAACATGGGCAGATCAGTAGGTCAGGAGTTCAAGAGTAGCCTGGCCAACATGGTGAAACCCTATCTCTACTAAAAATACAAAAATGAGTTGGGCGTGGTGGCAAGCACCTGTAATCCCAGGTACTCAGAGTCTGAGGCAGGAGAATGGCTTGCACCTGGGAGGCAGAGGTTGCAATGAGCCAAGATGGCACCATTGCACTCCAGCCTGGGTGACAAAGCAAGACTTCATCTCAAAAAAAAAAAAATCCACACATAAAATAACTCAAACTCTGTCTCAAAAAAAAAAAAAGTAAAATTCATACTTAATAGTGAAATACTAAAAATGCTCCCCAGATCTTAAGAAAAAAGACAAGAATGACAGCTCTCACAAGTTTTATTCAACATGCCATGAGATGTCAAAGCCAGTGGTGTCACATAAAAAAATGAAAGATAATACATGATTTAAAAAACTACATAAAAAAGTGTTTTTTTCTTTTTTGAGACAGTCTCAATACATAAATATAAATAAAAAAATAAAAACAGGCCCAAACATGCAAGGATACTTAATTTATGACAAAACTGACACCTCAGAACAGAGCAGGAAAGAATTGTTTTCAAAAAATAAATAGTATTGAGTCAAATGGATACCCATGCAGGGGAAAAAAAGTCCCCACTTTACTTTCAAATGTGAAAGGAAGGAAAAACAACACAATGTCTAGGAAATTACATAAGAAACTCTCTTCATGACTTTCTTAAACAGGATAAAATGCACTCAAAGATAAGGACACCTGATAAATTGACTACTTCTTGATAACATGAGACAATTGAGAAAGAAGACACAGAACAGGAAGGGGGATTTACTCCTATCTAGAATACATTTAAAAATCCTACAAACCAATAAGAAAAAGTGCAAAAGAAGCACTGACCAAAGCCCTGAATGTTCTTATATGGCCTTGGAACTGTCTAATGATTAGTGAATCAAGCACACTCAATGAGGCAGCAATCCACTCCCAGATACATAGCAAACATCAGTTAGCCCACGTGTTCACCAGAAAACATGCACAGAAAGGTTATTAGTACAGTTATTCATCACAGCTCCAAACAGGATGCAATGTGAATATCCTTCAAGAGTGCAAGGAATAAATTGTGGCACACTCATATATTGACATGTAGCAATGAAAATGAATGAATTACAACTGCAACATCATGGATGAATCTAACAAACATACACAAAGGAAAAAACACATATATTCACAAAAGAATTTAAACTGTTAGGATTCCACAATGTTCAAAACCAGGCAAAGCTTCCTTATGGTGTTAGTGATCAAAATTGAAATTATTTTTAGAGAAGGGAGGAGCTGATGACCAGGATAGGACTTTGAGGGTGCTACTAACATTCTATTTCTTGAGCTGTTTGCTGGCTGTGTTCATTTTGTACTAATTCATCCAGCAGTTCATGTAAGATCTGTGCCCTTTTCTGTGTGTATGGTATCCTCCAATTACAAAGCCTATTAAAAATTGTGTGTGTGTGTGTGTGTGTGTGTGTGTGTGTGTGTGTAGTATATACATTATACTCCAATTACAAAGCCTATTAAAAATCTTTTGTATAGTATATACGGTATACTCCAATTACAAAGCCTATTAAAAATCTTGTATATATAGTATATACAGTATACTCCAATTAGAAAGCCTATTAAAAAATCTTGTATATATAGTATATACAGTATACTCCAATTACAAAGCCTATTAAAAATCATGTGTGTGTGTGTATGTGTGTGCGTGCATATATACGCATACACACAAACTATATATATATAAAGTGCTAGGAGGAGACATTCAAATTTTTAAGTCTTTTTGTTTGTTTTTTGTTGAGAGACAGGGTCACGCTCTGTCACCCACGCCGGAGTGCAGTGGCACAATCATAGCTCACTGTACCTGGAATTCAAACTCCTGGGGTCCTCAAAAGAACTCTCTTACTTCAGCTTCCTGAGTAGCTGGGACTACAGGTGCACATTACCATGTCTAGCTTACTTTTTAATTTTTAATTTTTTTATAGCCAGTGGGGTCTCGCTATGTTTACAGACTAGCCTCAAGTGATCTCCCAAAGTGTTGGGATTACAGGCATGAGTCACTGTGCCTGACCTAAAAAGTCTTTATTTTATTTTTGAGATAGGATCTCACTCTGTTGCTCAGGCTGAACTGCAGTAGCACGATCTTGACTCACTGCAGCCTTGACCTTCCTGGCTCAAGTGGTCCTCCTGCCTCAGCCCCCCAAGTAGCTGGGACTACAGGCATGTGCCACGGCACCTGGGTAATTTTTGTAATTTTTTTGTAGAAACGAGGTTTCCCTATGTTGCCCAGGCTGGTCTCAAATTCCTGAGCTCAAGCGATCTGCCCACCTCGGCCTCCCAGAGTGCTGGGATTACACGTGTGAGCCACCATGCCTGGCCCTAAAAAGTCTTTATATGTGGTATACAGAAGTATTCATGGATAAAAGGATATGTCTGTTATTAGATTTAAAATATTCTAATGCCTCCCCTACAGCCAAAATTGGGAAGATAGACAAAACCAGAACTGTGGAATGCTGACAGTTATCAAAGCTAAGATCATGGTTACAAGGAATTGGTTATATTATTCTCTCTGCTCTTGAGTATTATAAAAATTCACAGTAAAAAGTTTAAAAATATATAGTCATGAGTTACAGTTCTGTTGCTTCTAATTAGGCAGTTTTCAGTGCAACATAGTCTGGGTGAGGTTATTATAACCCAGAGCTAAAGCTCTTAATTTCCATGATTTATCTTGACAACTGCAATTCAAGACATCCCCTAGTTGAGGCTGTATCAAAACAAGATAAAATGGTCTCCTAAAATGTGGTACTGACTTATTAGTAATCAAAGAAATGCAAATTGAAGCAGTAATAAGGTACTATTTGGGCTTAACAAATTGGCAAGGATTTTTTTTTTTTAAACAGCAACATTCAATGGTGCCTAGAGTTTAGCATGACAGGCATATTTGTTCATTGATGGTGGGAGTGTAATTCAGTACCAAGGTTTGGAAAAGTCACACGGCAAGATGATTAAAGAATCTGAAAAACACTCCAATCTATTGACCCAGTAATCACATATCTAAAAATGCAGCCTATGGACATGATAAAAATTATGAACAGACTGATGAGTAAGAATGTTCACTCCAGCTTTATAATAATGAGACATTACAAACCCAGGATGATGACAACATGTTCAATCCCAAGGAATGGCTGGATGATTTACGGTATCGCCTTGTAGCTAACACTAAAGAGGTTACTTCAGGGCCGGGTGCGGTGGCTTGCGCTTGTAATTCCAGCACTTTGGGAGGCCAAGGTGGATGGATCACAAGGTCAGGAGATTGAGACCATCCTAGCTAACACGGTGAAACCCCGTCTACTAAAAACACAAAAAATTAGCTGGGCGTGGTGGCATGCACCTGTAGTCCCAACTAGTTGGGGGAAGCTGAGGCAGGAGAATCACTTGAACCCAGAAGGTGGAGGTTGTAGTGATCTGAGATCGTGCCACTGCACTCCAGCCTGGCGACAGAGCGAGACTCCGTCTCAAAAAAAAGAAAAAAAGATGTTACTTCAGAACAATGGTCATGAGCCCAAACACATCTGAGAATCATCCCCCTCACAATAGCAGGATTCAATCTCGATGTGACACTCAGAAAGCAGGAGGAAAAAGAGAGGGAGATGTATTTTTTTGTACCTTGTTCCCATTGAGATAACTGTTTCAGAAGAGTGTTTGTTGACAAGGGGTAACTTTTTTTTTTTGGAGACAGAGTTCTGCTCTGTTGCCCATACTATAATGCAATGGTGCCATCATAGTTCACCGCAGCATCAACTTCCCAGGTTCAAGCCATCCCCCAACCTCAGCCTCCTGAGTAGCTGGGACGTCATCATGACCAGCTAATTTTTTTTGGTATTTTTTAGTAGAGATGTTTCGCCATGTTGCCTAGGCTGGTCTCGAATTCCTGACCTCAAGTGATCCACTGCACCCAGCTGCAAAGGGTAATTTTCATGTTACAATGATGAATTTTTTAAAAGCTGAAAACAAAATTATACATGCAGCACGGCATTAATAATATAGATCTATCTACACTAAAAAAATAAGGCTTAGAAGGAAATACAAGTTTTGGGATCCGAAAATGTGTATCCACACACTTTTTAAAAGCATTGATTCTTGAAATGAGATTGGTTGGGTTCCCGTCTTTTGACATGCCTGAGCTCCACTATCCATTACAGTAGATACTTAAAACTCTCCTGTTTGGCCAGGTGTGGTGGTTCACACCTGTAATCCCAACACTTTGGGAGGCTGAGGCAAGTGGATCACCTGAGGTCAGGAGTTCAAGACCAGTCTGGCCAACATGGCAAAGCCCCGTCTCTACTAAAAATACAAAAATTAGCTGGGCATGGTGGTGCATGCCTGCAATCTCAGCTACTCGGGAGGCTGAGACATATGAATCTAGGGATGATTATTGATTTTAGGGATGTATAGTTTGGAGCTGCCGCATATTCCTTTAAAATTTACTTTGTCTCAGTCGTTTTGTGACTTATGCTTTGGCTGTCTTAAATATTCTTCTCATATTTCTTAAACATCCCTCTCTGTTTCTCCAGGAACATTCCCTGTACCAATCCACACGTTCCCAAAGTCCCAAATATTACAGTAAATACTCCCTTCCCGGGGAATCAATTGTTCAAATGCAAAAGCTCTATAGTCCAGGGATGTTCAGAATGTTTTAAGCCATCAAGTAGCCTCCCTGTGCCGAAGCTTGGTATCAGAAACCAGTCTCATTAGAAGGTGACTCAGTCTGTAAAGTAAGCCTATAAATTTTCCTCCCTGGAAAGCTTATTAGTAACAAGATGTGCCTGGGCGTACAGCACTCTACTTTATGTCTGACACATAAGAAAGTGCATCTGGAATGACAGGAAGATGAGCCCAGAAAGAAGAGGAGACAACACTTATTATACAAACACTAAGTGCCAAAAATTAAGGCTTCCAATCAAAGTCCCTCTTTATCTAATCTGCATTATTTACTAAATAATATTTTTATATATATAATGGACATATGGCCAAATAAGCGCCATAAATTCATCTCCTGAGGCATCCCCACAGATAAGATTAAAAAAATGAAAATCAAATAAAGCTGGATAAGACATACAATGAAACAACCTCCTGGCCAGGAATTGGACATAGCTGCTGTCAGAGCACACACGCACGCAAAAATAACACCTACTCAACATGAGCCTGCAAACCAAACTTCCAAAAGACACGTGGTAGTCTAACATTTCAGAAAGAAAGCCAACCTAATCTACAATTAGAACATAAACTTTAGTGAGAGAAAATTAAAGTGACAGGACAGGCAACTTTAAAATAAGTGGAAAACATGACTTCATAAAGATGGCAACTTATTCAAATTAACCTATAAATTCAATGCATTCTAATCAATACCCCAAAGTTGTACGTGTGTGAAAACAAAAACCGATTCTAAAATAAATATGAAAATGTAATAAAAGACTAAGAACAGGCAAGATCACTTTGGAAAAAAACAATTTTGAAGAAAACTGTGTGTCTTTTATGCTAGATAACAAACTTACTACAAAGCTGTTCTAACTTAGTGTGGTAATGTGACAAGAGAAAAACTAGCAAATATAACACAGCAGAAAGCTCAGAAATAGATACCTGTATATATGGAAACGTACAAATCATGGAGGTAGAGAATGAATTATTCAGGAAATTATGTTGGTTTAGTCATTTACCCACTTGGGAGGATGAAATATCCCTGTGTCATATCATACCTTAAAAAATAAATACAGAGGCCAGGCACGGTGGCTCACACCTGTCATCCCAGCACTCTGGGAGGCCAAGGTGGGCAGATCACTTGAG
Organism: Cebus imitator; assembly: GCF_001604975.1. Classification (NCBI taxonomy): domain Eukaryota; kingdom Metazoa; phylum Chordata; class Mammalia; order Primates; family Cebidae; genus Cebus; species Cebus imitator. The sequence goes on along the minus strand of NW_016107734.1, from coordinate 1,036,381 downwards.
TTCAGGAGTTTGAGACCAGCCTGGCCAACATGGTGAAACCCCATCTCTAGTAAAAATACAAAAATTAGCTGGGCATGGTGGCAGGTACCTTTAATTCCAGCTACACAGGAGGCTGAGGCAGGAGAATTACTTGAACCTGGGAGGCAGAGGTGGCAGTGAGCTGGAGTAATGCCACTGCACTCCAGCCTGGGCAACAGAATGAGAATTTGTCTCAAAAAAATTTAAAAATTAAGAAATATGTAAATATAGATAGACAGATAATGTATGTATATGTATATACATACACATATCTTAAGTTCTTAAGTCCTTAATGTGTTTGCAAATCATAAAAAATAACAAACATCTCAAAAGAAAAAACTGGCAAAGAACCAAAACAGATACTTCAGGTCGTGCTCTGTGGCTCAGGATGGAGTACATTGGGGCAATCACAGCTCACGGCAGCCTCAAACTCCTGGGGTCAAGAGATCCTCCCACCTCAGCCTCCAGTAAGACTACAGGTACTAGCTACCACCTCTGGCTCAACTTAAAATTTTTTTGTGACATTGTTACAATGGAATTTTTCAAAGCAATGAAAAAAGTAAACTATTGCTACATACAACATGGCTAAATGATAGACACATGCTACTAAAGAAGTTAGGCAACCGGGCGCGGTGGCTCAAGCCTGTAATCCCACCACTTTGGGAGGCTGAGGCGGGTGGATCACGAGGTCAAGAGATCGAGACCACCCTGGTCAACATGGTGAAACCCCGTCTCTACTAAAACTACAAAAAATTAGCTGGGTGTGGTGGCATGTGCCTGTAATCCCAGCTACTCAGGAGGC
>NW_016107734.1:1027351-1035501 GCF_001604975.1 Cebus imitator | reverse complement strand
AAAAAAAAAAAAAAAAAAAAAAAAAAAAAAAAAAAAAAAAAAAAAAAAGGAAGTTAGGCAAAATAAAAGAGTATATTGAATGATTCAGAATAGTGGCTACCTTTGGAGGTAGGGGATGATGGGGGATGAACATAATGCTTTTGGGAGCCAGGCGCGGTGGGTCACGAATGTTATCCCCGTACTTTGGGAGGCCACGGTGGGCAGATCATGAGGTCAGGAAATCGAGACCATCCTGGCCAACATGGTGAAACCCCGTCTCTACTAAAAATACAAAAAAATGAGCCGGGCCTGGTGGTATGCACCTGCAGTCTCAGCTGCACAGGAGGCTGAGGCAGGGGAATTGCTTGAACCTGGGAGGCAGAGATTGCAGTGAGTCTAGATCATGCCACTGCACTGCTGCCTGGGCAACAGAGCAAGACTCCATCTCAAAAAAAAAGAAAGAAAGAAAGAAAAATGCTTTGGGGCTGCTAGTTATACTGGTGAATTGACTTCATAGAAATTCATCAAGCTGTATACTTTTTATGTACCTTAGTGATGTAGTACACTTAAAAATAACATTAAAAATCAGATATATATGTTATTGCTTATAAAGCTGATAACAATGAAATATTAATATCTGGAGATGTACTTCATGATGTAAGAATGTACAAAAATGACAAGACTATGTGATATAATCTTACTAAAGGGCAAATTTGGAAATAACTGTTAAACCTTTATAACTGTAGCCTCTTTTCACTGGAATTTCCCTTCTAGAATTTATTTTAAGTAAATGATCAGAAATATATACAAAGGTGTATATAAACTTTTGCAGGGCTACTTAATAGTAAATGGGTTAAGAAAATCATGACACACCCAACTAATGAATAATTATGAAGCACTTTAAACTTCATGTAATAGAATACTTAGAGAAAGGATCATGATATACTGCTAAGTGAAAAAGAATCAGTAATTGAAGCCTTCATTTTAGGAAAATAGAAAAAGAAGAGCAATTTAAGCTAAAGCAAGCAGAGGAAAAGAAATGATAAAAATCAGAGCAGAAATCAATAAAATTGATAAGAGAAAACCAAAAGAGAATAATCAACAAAACAAAAATATGATTCTGGAAAAAATTAACAAACTTCTAGCCAGGTTAATCAAGAAAAAAGGAGAGAAGGCACAAATTATCAATATCAAAAATGAAAAGATGAATCGTGACTGTTGATCTCATGCACAATTTATAAAGGGACTGCAGACACTACACCTACAAATTTGGTAACATACATGAAATGAACAGATTCCTTGAAGACAAATTACCGAAACACAGGAAGAAATCTGAATAGGCCTATCTATATTAAAGAAAATGAATCAAGAATTAATAACCTTCCACAACAAAAACACCAGGCCCAGATGGGTACATTGATGAATTCTACCAAACATTTAGGAAAGAAATGATACCAATACACCACAATCTCTTCCAGGAAATAAAAGCAGAGTGAACCTTTCCCAGTTCATTCTATGAGGTTAGCATTGCCCTAATACCAAAACCAGATAAAAGCATTTTTTCAAAAGGGAAATTACAGACGGTATCTCTCATAAACGTAGATAGAAAAATCCTCAACAAAATATCAGCAATTGAATCTAACAATGTATAAAAATAAGAATATACCTGCTGACCAGCTGGGATTCATTCCAGGTATGCAAGGCTGTTTCAACATTCAAAATTCACTCAACATCACACATTGGCAGGGTAGTACAGAAAAATCATATGATCATATCAATTAATGATGAAAAGCATTTGACAAAAGTCAACATCTATTCATGATAAAATCCTCAGCAGGCTGGGCGTGGTAGCTCACGCCTGTAATCCCAGCACTTTGGGAGGCCAAAGTGGGCAGATCATGAGGTCAGGAGTTTGAGACCAGCCTCGCCAACATAGTGAAAGCTTGTCTCCACTAAAATTACAAAAATTAGCCAGGCATGGTGGTAAGTGCCTATAATCCCAGCTACTGGAGGCTAAGGCAGAAGAATAGCTTGAACCCGGGAGGTGGAGGCTGCAGTGAGCCGAGATCATGCCACTGCACTCCAGCCTGGGTGACAGAGCAAGACTCCCTTTAAAAAATAAAAAAAAATTAAAAATCCTCGGCAAATAAGGAATTAAGGGGAACTCCTCCAACATAATAAAGAATATCTATAGAGAACCTATAGCTAACAGCAAACTTAATAGTGGGACACTGCATACTTTCCCCCTAAAATATAACACTCTTGACTAATCAAAATCACAGAACTTTATAGCACAAGGAATGAGTCCTAATATATACAAATTTCATTAGAGCTCTCTAGTCTTCCTCCCCAAAACGCATAAGCACAATTTAATCATAAGAAAAACATCAGACAAATCCTAATCAAGGGACATTCTACAAAATACCTGACCAGTCCTGCTCAAAACTGTCAACGTATCCAAGACGAGGGAAGTCTGAGAGACTGTCCAGCTGAGAGAAGCCTAGGGGAGTAAGTCCATTAAATGTAACATGCTATCCCGAATGGGATCCTGGAATAGAAAAGGGGCATCCCTTCGGCAAAACCTAAAGAAATCTAAATAAAAATATGAATTTTATGTATTAATATTGGTCGTAGGCCGGGTGCAGTGACTCATACCTGTAATCCCAATTACAAGTCGAGGAGGTCAAGATGGGCAGATCGCCTAAGGTCAGGAGTTCGAGACGAGCCTGGCCAATATGGTGGAACCCCATCTCTACTAAGAATACAAACTTTAGCCAGGCGTGGTGGCTGGCACCTGTAATCCCAGCTACTCGGGAGGCTGAGGCAAAAGAATCACTTGAACCCAGAAGGCAGAGGTTGCAGTGAGCCAAGATCATACCACTGCACTCTAGCATGGGCAACAGAGCAAGATTCTGTCTCAAAAAATAAACAACAAAAATACTAGTTCATAAATTGTAAGAAATATACCACAGTAGTATAACATGCTAATAATAACAGAAGCGGTGTATGCTGGGAAAGGGGGTGTGCATAGGAATTCTGTACTATCTTTGTAATTTTTCTGTAAATCTAAAACTGTTGTAGGAGATGTCACCAATATGGTTGACTAGAGGCGCTTGGTAATCACCTCCTCCACAAAGAAGGACCAGAATAGCACGTAGAGAACCACAACTCGAAAAGAGCATCTAAGAGACAATATGGGATTTTTGGCAGGGAAGTGACCAGGAATGTCTGAGGCACAGAAGGAGAGGGGAAACGTGAGTGAGAGGTCCCCAGTGGCCGACATCCCCACCACTGACACCTGCAACCATACTCCCAGAAGAGCCCTCAGCCCTCACAAGCGCTGAGCCTGGTACAGGAGGCTTTCTGGAATCCACATGACTAACTGTTCCAGAGAGAGAATTCACACTGGATTCCACTCACACCAGAAGCCCCAAGCAACCACATCACAGCACCGTATTGAGCTCAACCCCCACCAGACTGCATCCTGCCCTGGGCCCAACAGCACCTGTACCTCCACATCCCTCATGTTCTCCCAGAAGGCTGCAGCAGCACAACACCAGCCGGACCCAGTGGCATGGCCATGTCCCTAGCACTCTGATCCACCCCATGTCCTATGCCTTGGGAAACAGATGGTACAACAGGATGACTACTTCTAGGACAAAAAGAACTGAAACATGTGCTCCCCAAAGCCTGGGAGCTACGTGCCTAGGGCCACAGCCAGCAGTAGCAACCCCTCCCTGCCAGTGGCAGGGCTGCCAACGTACCTGCACACATACCTTCAGATGCCTTGAAAGCGTGGCTTCCCCGTGCATAAAGACATGTCTGCCCACCTGCATACACTATCTAGGAGCCTGTGGATCAGGCTGCTCCACCTGTCACCACTCACTGTTACCACCTGAGTGCCTCCCAGGGGCCTGAGGAGTGGCCCACTGCCATGCACACTGCCTAGGGGCCTAAGAACCCACATCCCCAGTCCATGACCGCCACTACCACTGCATGAGCATGCCACTGGAGACCCAAAGACTGGCCCGAGCAGGACGCCACAGCCACCACTGGTATCTGTATCTGCCACCCAGGGGCATGCTGCCAACCACCAATGACGGGTACCTTAAAACTGATTGGGCTGATATCCCCTTCCCAGCAAAACCTTACCACAGCCTCCACTAACACCTGCAGCCTAAACCACTGAGAGAAACTCTCAGACACTGCTGACATTGATTACAGTCAAAAAGTCATAAAGAGACTCCACTGCTGCATCCATCCAGAACCACTATACAACCAACACTATAAATATACCTACTGGAAAAAGTCTTTCCCTATGAAAGTTAATCTATAAAATTGGAAGAAGTGACCATTAACCAGATGTAAGGTATCAATGATAAGGACACAAGAACCATGAAAAAGCAAGAAAGCATGACTCCTCTTGTGTTAGTCTATTTGCACTACTATAAAAGAATACTTAGCCAGGCACAGTGGCCCAGGTCTGTAATCCCAGCACTTTGGGAGGCGGAGGCGGGCGAATCGCTTGAGGTCAGGAGTTTGAGGCCAGCCTGGCCAACATGGTGAAACCCTATCTCTATTAAAAATACAAATATTAGCCAGGTGTGGTGGCGCACACCTGTAATCCCAGCTACTCGGGAGGCTGAAGCACAAGAATTGCTTGAACCTGGGAGGCGGAGGTTGCAGTGAGCCAAGATTTAGACAGTACCACTGCACTCCAGCCCAGGTAACACAGCAACTCTGTTTCAAAAAAAAAAAAAGAAAAAAAGAATACCTAAAGCTGGGTAATTTATAAAGAAAAGAGATTTAATTAGCTCACAGTTCTGCAAGGTGTACACGAAGTGTGGTACTGCCATCTGCTTCCAGTGAGGCCTCAGGAAGCATACACTCATGGTAGAAAGTGAAGGGGGAAGCAGGTGCATCACATGGTGAGAATGGGGGCAAGAGCAAAGGAGGAGAAAGGTGCCACACAGTTTTACACAACCAGATCTTGCAAGAACTCACTATTATAAGGACAGCACCAACTTATTCATTGGAGTATCTCCATGACCTAAACACCTTCCACAAGGCTCCACCTCCAAAACTGGGCATTATATTTCAACATGAGATTTGGAGAGTACAAACATCTGAGCTATAGCTCCTCCAAAGGAAAATCGTAATTCTCCAGTAAAAGATCTTAAAAGAAAGGGAAATTTATGAAATGTCTGAAAAGAATTCAAAATAATGATCTTAGTGAGAAACTTAGTGAAATATAACACAGATAAACAATACAAAGAAACGGATATCCTAAAACAGAATCACATCAGAAATCTTAGAACAAAAGAATTCAATGAATTAAATAAAAAATAAAATCAAGAGCTTCAATAAGAGCCTAGTTAGAGCAGAAGAAAGAACTTCTGAACTTGAAGACAGGTCTTTTGAAGCAACTCAGGTTTTAAAAAAAGAAAGAGAATTTCAAAGGATGTAGAAAGCCTATGTGACATATGGGACGGCATAAAGCAAACCTGTATTTGAATTTCAGGAGTTCCAGAAGAGAAGAAGTGGGCAAAGGCATAAAAAACCGATTTAATAAAATAATAGTTGAAATTTTCTCCAAGTCTTTTTTTTTTTTTTCTTTTTAAGTTTTCCAAGTCTTGAGAGAGAGAGAGAGAGAGAGAGAGAGAGAGAGAGAGAGAGAGAGAATCAGATACAGTAGGCTCAAAGATCCCTACATATATTCAATCCGTAAAGGTCTTCTGTAAGGCACACTATAGTAAGGCTGTCAAAAGTGAAAGGCAGAGAATTCTAAAAACAGCAAGAGAGTCAAGTCATATATAAGGGAATCTTCATTAGACTAAGGGCAAATTTCTTAGCAGAACCCTTATAAAACAGTAGAGAATGGGATGATATAATCAAAGTACCGAAAGAAAAAAATTGCTTATCAAAACTACTACACCCAGCAAAACTATCCTTCAGAAATGAAGGAGAAATAAAGTCTTTCCCAGACAAGTAAAAATGGAGAATTCCTCACCATTAGACTAACCCTACAAGAAATATTTAAGGGAGTCCTACAACGGGAAATAGAAGAATGATATCTTACATCATAAAACTCTTCTAAAATGCAAGTTTACTGAAAAATAAAAGTATGCTCAGCTGTTTATAAGCACAGACAAATGGAAGTAACCATCAGAAAGTTGTTAAATGAATGACATATCCATGGAACAGAATGCAACTAATTAAACAGTGAGGTAAAACTGCTTGTATACAAAGAGGTAAAACACATTAACTATATTGTTAAACAAACAAAAAAAGCAACTTGTAGGCAGTATGCAAAGCATGATCCAATTTGTACTTTAAAAAATTCAAGTATAGTTAGTATAAGCTAAACACGTCAATAAAGATAGTTTCTAAATTATAAATAGATATTCCTTCTAGGGAGCGAAACTTAGGCAGGAAGGAAATGGGGGCCCAGCCACAGTGGTTTTCATTTTTATACTTCTGTATGTTTTATGAGAGCAAATTTGATTAAGTAATTATTTTCTTTAAAAAGAGACTATATGCCGGGCGCGGTGGCTCAAGCCTGTAATCCCAGCACTTTCGGAGGCCGAGGCGGGTGGATCACGAGGTCAAGAGATCGAGACCATCCTGGTCAACATGGTGAAACCCCGTCTCTATAAAAATACAAAACATTAGCTGGGCATGGTGGCGCATGCCTGTAATCTCAGCTACTCAGGAGGCTGAGGCAGGAGAATTGCCTGAACCCAGGAGGCGGAGGTTGCGGTGAGCCGAGATCGCGCCATTGCACTCCAGCCTGGGTAACAAGAGCGAAACTCCAACTCAAAAAAAAAAAAAAGAGAGAGAGAGACTACATTATATATATACCATGATACATTAAAACAATATGGATATGTAGGTACAAGCATACATCTACATATATAAACATAAGATTATTTTGTATTGTTTTGTTTTTTTGAGATGGAGTCTTGCTTTGTCACCCAGGCTGGAGTGCAGTGGCACAATCTTGGCTCACTGCAGCCTCCACCTCCCTTGTTCAAATGATTCTCCTGTCTTGGCCCCCCGAGTAGCTGGGATTATAGACATGCACCACAACACTCAGCTAATTTTTGTATTTTTAGTAGAGATGGGGCTTTGCCACGTCGGCCAGGACCGTCTTGAACTCCTGACCTCAAGTGATCTGCCTACCCTGGCCTCCCAAAGGGAGGTCAGGAGTTTGAGACCAACCTTGGCAACATGGTAAAATGCTGTCTCTACTAAAAATACAAGAATTAGCCAGGTGTGGTGGCACACGCCTGTAATCCCAACTACTCAGGAGGCTGAGGCAGGAGATTCGCTTGAATCCAGAATGCTGAGGTGGCAGTGAGCCAAGATTGCGCCACTGCACTCCAGCCTGGGTGACTGACAGAGAGACCAACTCAAAGAAAAGAAAAAAAAAAACTGGTGAGTATGTGTAAGAGGCGAGTTGAGCCCAAAATATGGAAACAGAATTTAGGTGCGCAAACAGGGCAGTGGGGTGAGCGTGGATAGAATGATATGCTCAAGCAAGAGTGTCAAAAGAGAAGGGGAAGGTACTAGCAAAGAAGAAAAAAAAAAGAGCAAAATGTTCTAAGACCACAAAGAAGGAGAGCGTTTCAAGAGGAGACTGAGGGTGAGCAGGGTGAACCAGGACTGCACTCAGGAGGATGAACTAGGAGCCGCTGCGGATGTGGCCACTCAGGAGCAAAGTCTCGACAGAGCAGTTTCCGAGCACCCTAATGGTGAGCAATCCAGGCGTCAGCTAACCTTTTCTATAAAGAACCATATCATACATATTTTAGGCTTTGAGAACCAAACGGTCTCTGTGGCAGCTACCCCACTCTGCCAATGTAGCAGGAAAGCACAACAGACAATATGTAATCAAGAATCATGGTGGCCAGGCGTGGCAGCTCATGCCTGCAATCCCAGCACTTTAAGAAGCCACGGTGGGAAGACCACTTGAGCCAGGAGTTCCAGACCAGTCTGGGCAACATATCAAGACCTGGTCTTTACTAAAAATAAATTTTAGAAAAATTAGCTAGGTTGCCGGGCGCGGTGGCTCAAGCCTGTAATCCCAGCACTTTGGGAGGCCGAGGCGGGTGGATCATGAGGTCAAGAGATCGAGACCATCCTGGTCAACATGGTGAAACCCCGTCTCT
>NW_016107734.1:978688-1025805 GCF_001604975.1 Cebus imitator | reverse complement strand
AAAAAAAAAAAAAGAAGAAGAAAGAAAAAGAAGAAAAAAGAAAAGGAGGAGAAGGAGAAGGAGGAGGAGGAGAAAGAGAAGGGGGAGAGGCATGGCTGTGCCCCAATAAAACTTTATTTACAAAAACAGGCCATGCCAGATTTGGGGCCCTGAGCTGCAGTTCCCCAACCCCTCACCAGTCTCTGATGACTGCTTTCAGATTCTGTCATCAGACACAGTAATTCTTTTTTGAATACCGGTTTCCTGTTTGCAAAATCCTGCTACTGCTTGTAGCTATATTCCTCTATGTATTTTCCCTAACTGTGAAGATTTAAATGAAAATATATATAAGAATTCTGCGCCCTACCTGGGACTCTTTGTGCTGCAATGATAGTGCCCACCCACTCACTGTGGCTATGGACTCCCACCAGGAATTAGCACAAGCTGCTCAAATAATCTTTTACATCCCTATAACTGCATTTTCTTGTATATGGTGTTTAACGTAATGTACAAATCTACTGTGAAGATGATTCTCAGGAACTTGGTAATAATAGTATTAATTTTGTAATTAAAGATGTTGTTACTACTGTTAATGCTTTTGTTTCCTGAACTACAGCACTTATCATAATATGTTAAAATGGTAAATTTACTTTTCTCTCTCCTCCACCAAATTTCAAGACTTTTTTTCATTGTATTCCGAGCACCTGGAATTATGACTGGTACAGAATAAACTGTTCAATAAATAAAAAATTAAAAAATTAAAAAAAAAGAATTCTGAATCACCCCTAACGGAGACATTAGGAAAAAGAAAGACTTAGGTATTGGTAAGAGAGAAAGGGCTAGAAAATAAAAGGTAGAGCAGTAGAAGTTTCTGGATTACAGTCACAAGTAACAAAAGATAAAACAAACCCAGGCTGTAAAAATGTACTTCAGAATTAGGTTCTAATGGGTGAGCCAGGCACAGTGCCTCATGCCTATAATCCCAGCACTTTGGGAGGCTGAAGTGGGTGGATCACCTGAGGTCAGGAGTTCGAGAGCAGCCTGGCCAACATGAAACCCTATCTCTACTAAAAATACAAAAAAGCAGCTGGGTATGGTGGCTCACGCCTATAATCCTAGCTACTCAGGAGGCTAAGGCAGCAGAATCACTTGAACCTGGGAGGCGGAGACTGCAGTGAGCTGAGATCACGCCACTGCACTCCAACCTAGGCATCAGAATAAGACTCTGTCTCCAAAAAAAAAAAAAAAAAAAAAGACGAAGAAGAAGAAAAAGAAGAGCCTAATGGGAGAGAAAGAATCAGCTGAATTAGAGCAGCTCTGCCAAATTCTGGGGAGGTCTGGTGTGGTTACCATGGGTGCACTGTAGGTAACTAATGTGTCAGAAAGTAAGTTTGAAACAGGATACGTTAAATGGATTAAATAAAATTTACCCATAGGTTTTTAATTTCAAGCATAAAATTCTCTGGGTTTCTTGGGTCCAGTGAACCCTGAAAGTCAACAAGTCAGTTATGGGCCAGATGGGGGAAAAAGGCAAAGCCTTTATTTACTATGCACAAACACAGAACAAAACAAACTTACAGAACAAAGCCAATTTACAATTATCTTGTGGCTACTGTAGGAGAATCTGAAATTTTAGTTGCAAGAAAGAAACAGAATAGTAGAAAATCATTGAACAGTACCCATTCCTAATTAAAGATGTGTAAAATGTTACTAATAATTCTCTATTTAACATGACTTCCTTGGTCCTTTAACTTAATGAAGGTAATATTTAGAAGGGTTTTCAGTGACTTGCTGCAATTTCCAACTTTGATCTAAATTTTGCTTTAAAGAGCTCAATTCTTCAAGCCTGACTTCCCCTATCACACAGGTGTTGTAGGGTATAACCTTTGTTTGATGATTAAATGACTATATTCAAACTGCACCTCTACTAAGAGATGTGCAGGTGGTCGTTTTTGGTTTTGTGTTTTGTTTTGTTTTCCGGAGCTAAGAAGGATACCAAAGGGTGGGTTTGTGTGTGTTTGTTTGTGGACTCTGCTTTTCTACTTCCCTATTTCCCTTCCAGAGATTATGAGGGAAGTTCCAGCAAACTGAGCAGTGTTCAGCTTTCCTCTAATCCCTGTCCTCATCCTACCACACCCAGAAAATGGCAACCAGGAGTCCAAAAAGCATCACTGCCTTTACCCTAGGAGAAATGATGCAGACATGCTCATGGCATAATGGGTTATAAATACACAAATGGACCTGCAACCTAGGAATTCTCCAGTGTTTTTCAGGGCCTACCAGATATTTTCAAAGAACATAAAGGCAAAAGATGGTAATTTGCTTTCATGAGCCAGGAACAGAAAAGAAGAGAAATGTGCTTTATGGTGACATAAATCTTTAAATAGTTAGCTCTGAAAGTCAATGGAGTCAACAGATAAGGATGAGCAAAAATAAAACGGAGTCTTCCTTCAGTCACTGGACCAGGTCGGGGTCTGCCCACGTCTCATGATGTGGTTCACACGCTAGGTGGAGGAATGAATGATGATCTATCCCTTCAGGTTTTTAATATACAGATTTTTTTTTCCTTTTTTGACAAGCTACAAAGCTAGAAAAATATCACATCAGAAAGATTCTGAAACTGGTAGAGAAGAAGCTAACAAACTCCAAGAGCTGCTCAAATTTCATTTACATGATTGTTAACATTTCCAACAGGCAAAACACATTTTCCCCCAGTGTCGCTGGATGAAGGGGAGGTGCAAATGGCTGAATATAAATGGTATTTGTTTCAGTCCAATATCTCAGACTATGAAGGAACTAATGGCATGATTTTTTTTTCATTCCTATGAAGGTGGCAAATGCATTTTTGCCATGTGTATATGAGTTTCTTATGGGCTCACATCAGAAGAGCAGGCCCTCTTCACACTGCCATAAATCAAATAAACCCATATAGTTTCTATTATCTTCATTTCCCAAATGCACTAATAAAGGTTTTCAAATGTCAACTTGAGAAAGTGCTTCCTTCCTTCTAGTTTCAATGAGCAAAAGAAATTAGCTTCTGATCATTCTTTTTAATTTCCCTTTCCTGTAAATGCTTTTTGTCATAAATCAAACACAATGATTCTCCTATAAAGGTTCAACTCTAATCTCCAAAATGGCAATAGCTAGGCTAAAAATTTTTAAATAAGCCATGAGATGAATGGCCATGAACGATTCCATTTAGAAGAAATTAAGGAGGATGAAATCTTCTTGGTAGTGGGGTAAAATGCCACTGGTCTCTTAGCCAAGGGGTGGGGGAGGCCGATGACTTTGTTACCTATTTGTGGCAGTGGGCACAATCATTTTAAATCCCAAACACTTTTGATAAACATGAAAACATTCCCTCAAAGCTATTTGAAATTTCAAAGTAAATATCTTTAAAAACAAATTGAAAGCAATGTTTTTTTTTTTTTTGAGACGGAGTTTTGCTCTTGTTACCCAGGCTGGAGTGCAATGGCGCAATCTTGGCTCACCGCAACCTCCGCCTCCTGGGTTCAGGCAATTCTCCTGCCTCAGCCTCCTGGGTTCAGGCAATTCTCCTGCCTCAGCCTCCTGGGTAGCTGAGATTACAGGCATGCACCACCGTGCCCAGCTGATTTTTTGTATTTTTAGTAGAGACTGGGTTTCACCATGTTGACCAGGATGGTCTCGATTTCTTGACCTCGTGATCCACCCGCCTCGGCCTCCCAAAGTGCTGTGATTACAGGCATGAGCCACCGTGCCCGGCCAGCAATGGTTGTTTTTTAAAATGTCAGTTCAAACCACCTGGGTGCTCTTGGAGTGCCCCTTCCCCCAATTCTCTGCCAGGTGAAAATCCATGATCATAAAAGTCAGTTTACCTCTCAAGCAAACCTTGTTAACTGACCTTAGTTCCAACTTGGAGTCTCGAACTCACATTAATTTTTTTTTTAAATCTTCTTACAACACTTTGTTGAATGAGTACAAACCATTTACTCACGTATCACAATAACTCAAGAATCCTGAGAAACTGGTGAAACCATTGTAATAGAAATTAGAAATACATCGTATCTCTACTGAGACATATAAAGATCAACTATCTCTTACATTTTTCTTCTCTACCTACAAGTCCACATTCAAGTCTCCCCCTTTCAAACCAACAGACCAATAACCCTCCCCTCCACGGCCCCCAAACCCCAAAGCCTCTGTGTCCCTTAATCCCAAGACGATATCTGTTCTCTTTCTTGTCAAATGTTACAACAGTCTGCTGTCCATCTCCACCAAACCATTGAGATTACTTAGGTAACAGGCCCCAATAATCTCCGGTTTGTCAAATACTTGGGTTTCTTTTCTTCCCAAATTAACTGATTTTTCCTTTTATCTTGATTCTTTCCTTCTTCCTAATTTCCATAGGCTTATTTTGCCATTTCTCAGATTTAATGCTTAGCTTATTGAGCTAACTAGTAGATGACTAGATGTCCCCCAAACCCTATTCTCCCCTTTGTCCTTCTAAGCAGAGTACCTTGCAGACATAAAAAAGAACAAGCTCAAGTCCTCTGCAGGGACATGGATGGAGCTGGAGGCCGCTGTCCACAGGAACAGAAAACCAATTACCGCATGCTCTCACTTATGGGACGGAGCTAAATGATGAGAACACATGGACACACAGAGGGGAACGACACACTCTGGGGCCTATCAGAGAGTGGGGGTGGGAGGAGGGAGAGGAGCAGGAAAAACATGAATGAGTACCAGGCTTAATACCTGGGTGATGAAATACTGTGTACAACAAACCCCTATGACACAGGTTTTTCTATGTAAACCACGTGCACGTATACCTTTGAAGTTAAAAAAAAAAAACAGAGCGCACTTGAGCTACTTGGCCACAGCAATGTATGATCTGTGGGGGATTGGTTCCAGGACCCACACGGACACCAAAACCCATGGATGCTCCAGTTTCTTACGTAAAATGATGTCATTTCTGCATTTTACTTGTGCACATTCTCCAATGTACTCTAAATAGATTACTTACAATGGCTAATACAATGTAAACGCTAGGTAGTCCTTACACTGTATCTTTTTATTGTTGTATTGTTATATTTTTCTAAATATTTTCAATGTGTGGTTGGCTGAATCTGCAAGGATAATACCTGTGGATACAGAGGGCCGACTCTGCTAAAAGAACCTATTTCCCAGTCTCCCTCTTGCAAGGGGTGGCTGAGACACCTAGTTCTGGCTAACAAGATGTAAATGGAAGAGTTATGCAAATCATTTTAAAAGAAAAAAGATGTGCCCTTCTTGTACCCATCGTTGTATTATCTACTCAAAATGAAGGCTGGAATGCCAACATAATGGCTGGAGCTCTAGCAACCACTATGAACCATGAAGTAAACTGCAGAATGAAAGTCGTCTGTTGAATGTCAAAGAAGATAGGACTCAGAGTCTCTGATAACATGCAAAGCCACTGTATCAGCCTCTGGTTCATCTATGTTCAGGCTTCTATGACGTTACGAGAAAAGATATATCTAACTTGATTAACTCCCTCACTATTTGGGGATCTCTGTTATACGCAGCTAATCTGAATCCCAAGTGATACAATTCACCTTTGGTCCAATTCTGAGTATTGTTATACAATATTCTTGTTTTCACTATTTTACAGCTATCTCTAATTATAGTTTTGATCTCCTTTCACTTAATGAAAATTAAAAGTAACTCTTCTGAATTACTAAGTGGTTGGGCTTTGCTATTTACACTTTTGTTGGTCTTGCCATACTGTGTTCAGTGGCAGTAGCCTATGTTATATTTTTGTTTACATTTTGTCTCTCCTATTAGAAAACAGTGGCCTTATCTGCCTATTTGCTTGTCCTCAGAAGCTAGAAGAATCTTTACCAGATATTAAGCACTCAATAAATATCTGTTGAGTGAATGAGTACAGTTTGGACAGTTCAGGTCTTTTTAACACTTGTTTATAATCTAGTATATGTTATGCAAACTTAAGAAGGCATCATAAAAATAAAAACACAAGGGAAAATGGATAAGTGTTGGAGGAAGGCAATCTATCATTATGAAGAAATAGAGCAAGATTCTCTCACAGGATGGGAAGCTACTTATGTTGCAAAGGAGACAAAGTTATGTACGTAGTATGATTATAACTACGGACCCCAAACTTAAACGTGTATCTAAATAAGTACCATAAAAATAATTGAAAAAGAACAAAGGCTGGGCACAGTGGCTCACGCCTACAATCCCAGCACTTTGGGAGGTCGAGGTGGGCAGATTGCTTGAACCCAGGAGTTCAAGGCCAGTCTGGGCAATGTGGTGAAACTCTGTCTCTAAAAAAATAAATAAATAAAATAAAATAAATTTTAAAACCTAGCTGAGCATGGTGGCATAGGACTGCAGTCCCAGCTATTTGGGAGGCTGAAGTAGAAGGATTGCTTAAGCCCAGGAGGTGGAGGCTGCAGTGAGCCGTGATCATGCAACTGTGTTCCGGCCTGGGCAACAGAGCAAAACCGTCTCAAAACATAAAAATGATAAACTAAATGCTATAAATTTGAAAAATGCTATTTGAAATACAGTGGGTAGCAGGAAGGCATTCAGAAAAAAAGGACCATGGGAAACATATACCCAATACATTTAAAGAACCGTCATGTCACTGGCTGATCTAAGATGACGAAACAATAGCATCACAGGCATCTCCTGGTTGAGAGCACCAATCTGTTCGTAAAATCTGACATTAAACATAAAAATGCTAAATGAGGTATATTTCACATTCTTTTAATTGGAAAAAATTAAAATGTGTTACACATCAATTCAAAATCTCCAGAGTTTTTAAAAATGAAACTAAAATGGTAAAATGTCCGTATGTATAATAACCATTGTACTGGTCTGTAAAATCTGCAAAATACTGCTAACAGCTGAAAACAACAACACAAGATTCACATCAACTGCTCAGGATGGGAAAGTGGCCTGTCTGTGTCAGCAGCAGCAAGAAGCAAATAAGTAGGCCTTTCAAATCACTCACATCTGACTCTCATCATCGACTGATTGTATTTGGAGCTGGCATTCTGGATTTTTCCTACATATGGTTTTGTTTAAAATGTTGCATTCATTTTTCCTAAAATAAATATAAATGTTGCCTTTGTAAATATCAATTAAAAACATTGCATTGAAAGACTTCTGTGCTGTAGGAAGTTCAGATATGAAAAACAGAGAGGAGGCCAGGCGCATGCCTGGGATCTCGGCACTTTGGAAAGTCGAGGTGGGAGGACTGCTTGAGCTTAGGAGTTTGACACAAGGCTGGGCAACACGGCGAAACCCTGTCTCTATAAGAAATACAAAAATTAGTCAGGCGTGGTGACACACGCCTGTAGTCCCCGCTACTTGGAAGGCTGAGGCAGGGTGACTGCTTGAGTCAGGAGGTGAAGGCTGAAGTAAGCTAAGGTCATGCCACTGCACTTCAGCCTGGGCGACAGAGCAAGACTCCACCTCAAAAAAAAAAAACAGAAAAACCAAAGAGATTTTGTATTGGAAAACCAGCAACCTACAAAGAGGTGACCCATAGGGTATGCCTGTATTTGGAAGAGATGTCTGTTCCTATACTCTTCAGACAATATGATGATGTATGAATCACAAGTCAAAGGGTAGAGAAAATTCTACTCCCTTGTGGCTAGTCAGATCTTTAAAACCATTTCTCTTATTTTTTAGGTAGCTGTGTGTCACTACTATTCAAGCCATAATCTACTCAAGGCTGACCTTAATATACAGCTAGCTTCACATAACAGATACCTTCTCAAATGGGAAAAGGCTTTGGTCATGAAGGTCACCCGCCCATGACACATACCACATGTGTGTTTGGTCATCTAGGCCACTGAGTTCTAGAAATGTCTACTGAATTAATGATCCACTGCTACATTAATGACATATAAAATTTCATCAAATTTTTAAAGATAAAATACAAATCATTTTTCTGTAATGTTAACATAGATTTTGTTTTTAGTGGAAACGGGAAAACATAAGAAAATGTCATCTATAACTCAAAAGTTATATACTATTTTTGTTTTTGTTGGGTTGTTTTTGAGACAGAGTCTTGCTCTGTCGCCCAGGCTGGAGTGCAATGGCACATTCTTGGCTCATTGCAACCTCTGCCTCTTGGGTTCAGGCCATTCTCCTGCCTCAGGATCCTGAGTAGCTGGGATTACAGGTGCACACCAGCACGCCCAGCTAATTTTGTATTTTTAGTAGAGAGGGGGTTTCCCCCTGTTGGTCAGGCTGGTTTCAAACTCCTGACCTCAAGTGATCCACCTGCCTTGGCCTCCCAAAGTGCTTGGATTACAGGTGTGAGCCACTATGCCAGGCCTCATATGTTATCATTTAATTCCAACTAGGAAGTACTCTTACCCCACTTCACAGAGGTTCAGTAGCTTGGCCAAGGCTGCACAGCTATTACAGTATGGAGCCATGGGAGTCAAATACTCACACTATGCTCGCTTTCTGAGGAGTAGAAAGACTACCATGGGGCTCCAGTGAAATATGTTGACTAGACAAACACTAACTGCAAAAACAATCTCTGTCTGAAAGCTTCCAAAGGGCGGGGGAATAAATGGAGCATGAAAGGAAAACTCAGTGCTTTTAGTAACCACTGTACCAAACGGTGCTCAAACAACATATTCAAGTTGAGCAATTACTAGTATAAGATCTGGAAAATTATTTTGTGTGTTGGTTAGAATACTTAGGGAAAATAAATATACATGATATATTTTTATTTTTGTGATGCCCTCTTACGTTTGCATAAAGCTTAATATTCTAGTCTGTAAATAAATGTTAAAAAGAACGAAACTGTACAAACTACACTGATTCACTCAACAAATACTTATTGAGTGTTTAGTACCCAGTAAAGATTCTTCTAGTTTCTGGGGACGAGTTACTAAGGGCCCTGTTCTCTGGTCAGAGAGACAGAAAACAAATGAATAAAGATAAACACTTAGAGGCTATTTTTCCCCAGAAAAATAACCTACAAAATAGAAAATACTAGCTTTTTGGATTATTATTCCTTAGAAAAATGATCTTCCTAGGGGTGGCTTCTGACAGGTGTCCTTTTTAAAAATAAGTAATACTCAGAAAAGGTATAAGGAAGAATACAGCCAAAGGTCTCCCTTCACCCCCAGACACTTGAGTCAAAACTAATTCAATGTGTGGTTGTATCTTAACTTATTTAACTGGCTGTTGACTGATGGATATTTAGTTTGCTTCCAATCTTCCGCTATTATAAATGTCACAGTGAATAATCTTGTATATATTTTTCTTCAGATGAATGTAGTCTCAGGGTAAATTACTAGGTATGAACTGTTCACTCAAAGTGCACATTTTTATTTTAACAGGTACCACAAAAGTGACCTTCAAAGATGAGCTGAAGCAATTTATATTCTCACCAGAGGTGTATGAGACTACTCACTTCCTCACTAATATTTTTATTTATATTTAAGGGCTGTGTGGATTTCATTAAAGGATTTGTTTTTTTTTTTTTCCTTATTTTTCAATTTTCTTATTTTCTGTTGGCTTACACATCTGTATTTAATGATTGGCAGTAGTATTTTCAGTATGTTTAAGACATTTTAGTGCCAGCTTTAAACTTTTTTAAAAGTTTACCAACTTTATTCACTTTATTAACTTTAAAAAATTTTATTTAAAAAGTATTTTTTTTTTTCAGAACTATTCCAATCTCAAAACACACCATTATGTAAGTGAGAAAAATTCAAGGAAAGAATAGGAGGCTGGAAAAATATTTTTCCAGCAAAGAACAAGGTAATAAGGTTTGGCTGTGTCCCCACCCAAATCCCACCTTGAATTCCCACATGTTGTGGGAGGGTCCTGGTGGGAGGTAAATGAATCATAGGGGCAAGTATTTCCCAAACTGTCCTCATGATAGTGAATCAGAGTCGCATGAGCTCTGATGGTTTGAAAAAGAGGCATTCCCCTGCACAAGCTCTCTCATTTCTTGCCTGCCACCATCCACGTAAGATGTGACTTGCTTCTCCTTGTCTTCCACCATGACTGTGAGGCGACCCCAGCCATGTGGAACTGTAAGTCCAATTAAACCTCTTTGTTTTGTGAATTGCTGAGTCTCAGTGTGTCTTTATTAGCAGAGTAAAAACGGACTCATTCACAAGAGATTCTGTTCCTCTTGAACAGAGCATGAAGCAAAACGATGATTCACAAAGAAGATAATTTTAAGAGGGAAATGAAACCTCTTTTTTTTTTCAATACAGTTTAAGGACCTGAATTTATTTGAGTGCACGTACGCGCACCCGCACGCAGACACAAACACACACACACACCCCTGTATACACAGGTATGAAATATGCAGTTAGCCTTTTGTGTTTCTGGATTCCTTCAGCATCCACAGATTCAATCAACTGCGAATATAAAGGGCAGTACTTGAGGGATGTGGGAACCTCAAAGAGAGAGGGCCAACTTTTCATATCTGTGGGTTCTGCAGGGTGAACTTCAGGACAGTATCCATGGATTTTGGTATCTGGGAGTCCTGGAAGCAATCCCCTGCAGATACTGAGAGACAACAGTATATATGTGCATTTATACACATATGTGTGCATGCATACATATTTGTGCATACACATACGTGTACATTTTGTTTCAAGGATTACAAATACTTGCTCTATTTTAGAAACTCAAGATTTAAAAAGATCCACAAATAGGCCAGGCATGGCGGCTCATGCCTATAATCCCAGCACTTTGAGGAGCCAAGGCGGGTGGATCACTTAAGGTCAGGAGTTGGAGACTAGCCTGACCAACATAGTGAAATCCCATCTCTACTAAAAGTACAAAAATTAGCCGGGTGTGGTGCCATGTACCTGTAGTCCCAGCTACTCAAGGGCTGAGGCAGGAGAGCTGCTTGAATCCAGGAGATGGAAGCTGCAGTGAGCTGATATTGCACCACTACACTCCAGCCTGGGTGACAGAGTGAGACTCCATCTCAATAAATAAATAAATAAAATAAAATAAAATAAAATGATCTACAAATAACTATGTTTTGAAGTAAGGCATTAGAGAAGTTTATTACATATATTTGTATCAAAATTATTTTCAGATCAGCATACATTGAACATGGAAGAGACATTTACATTCCCATGTTTATTACAGTGCTAGTCACATTGGCCAAGATTTAGAAGCAACCTAAGTGTCCAACAGCAGGTGAATGGATAAAGAAAATGTGGTACTTATCCACAATGGAGCACTATTCAGCCATAAAAAAGAATGAGGTCCTGTTATTTGTAACAACATGGATGGAACTGGAGGTCATTATGCTAAGTGATATAAACCAGGCACAGAAAGACAAACATCGCATGTTCTCATTTAATTGTGGGATCAAAAAATCAAAACAATTGAATTTGTGGCGACAGAGAGTAGAAGCGTGGTTACCAGAAGCTGGGAAGGGTAGTGGGGGTTTTGAGGGGAAGAAGGTGGGACGCCTTCTGTGAGGGGACGAACGTACCCAGAAAGAATAAACAAGACCTAGTATTTGATAGCACAACAGGTTGACTATATAGTCAAACATAATTTAATTGTACACTTAAAAGTGACTAAAGGAGTATAATTGGATTGTTTATAACACAAAGGATAAATGCTTGAGGGGACAGATTCCACATTTTCCATGATATAATGATTATATATTACATGACTATATCAAAGTATCTCAGGTACCTTATAAATAGATAAATACACCCTCTATGTACCCACAAAACTTAAATTTAAAAACAAAACTCTCTTTAGAACCTTCCTCCTGCATAGAGTTTTTTTGTTGTCGTTGTTTAAAAAAAAAAAAAAAGGTAATTTCTGGTCTTGAGAACAGACATTTGAAGCAGAGAAACCAAGAGGGCTACCAGTTCAATACTCCCCATTCCCTGTTTGCCATCACACAGATTGCTTGCTAGGACACTGCCTAGGTTTCTTATGGGATGGAACCCCTTGCTCCTCTCTGGGAAATACGGAGTGTCAGCAAAGCAAGCCATTAGACACAAGGAGGTAGCTGGCCAGCACATTCTCAGAAAGTCATTTTCAGTCTTTAACAAAAGCACAAAGCCGAGTCCAGATCAGCAGCCACCACCTCCCATATTTCTTAGTCCAGAAGTCTTTCTCAGTACCCTGAAATCAAGAGGAGGAGGTACATGGTGTGAGCGTGTAGGCCTCACTCTGGTGCCTGGACAGGCTGTTTCTGGCAGCAGCTGTGATGCCTCCTTAAAGAAACACTTCCTAAGCACCACAGAGATGAGAAAGCCAGGCCCCTCCGAGGAGACGTCTGAGGCAGGGTGTCTTCATAGATTCCTCCTACAAATTCCACCTAAAAGGTTTTTGTTTTTTAATTAAGTCTTAATCCACACCTCCACACACACCAATCTTTCCACACAGGGAAGCTATAATGCTTGGCCATGCCGACCACGTCACCCAACCACATCTCCCAGAGAGAGGCCTTGTTTAAACTGGCCACATAGTGTTGAATCATTCCACTCCAGGTAAGGTTGATTCCTGTGCTTAAGAGCATTTCACCCAAAGGAACTGTTCCCTATTAGGTAGGGCTATCAAATATAATCTTTTAAAAGGCACGGTTTCCAATTTTCCTTTTTTTTCTCTCTCTCTCTTTTTTTTTTTTTTTTTGTTGTTGTTGTTGTTTAAGAGATGGGATCTTGCCATGTTGCCCAGGCTAGTCAGAAATTCCTGGGCTCAATAGTTTCTCCCACCTCAGACTCCCAAAGTGCTGGGATTACAAGTGTGAGCCACCAAGCCCGGCCTAAAATTTTCTATACTTGTCCTTAGAAAGGGATTTTTAACCTTAGAATAAAAAGAGTACCAACAAATAAGGAATGATTTGCAAGTAGGTGGGAATTCGAGGACCTGCTTAGAATGACTTTAATTCTACCGTCTTTCTTTCTAGACAGTGCTGGAGGAAGGAGTTTGCTTGAATCAACTGATTCGCAACCAAAAATTCTTTAGGAAAATATGAAAGCAAAGGCCAGGCGTGGTGGTTCACGCCTGTAATCCCAACACTTTGGGAGGCTGAGGTGGGTGGATCACCTGAGATCAGGAGTTTGAGACTAGCCTGGCCAACATGGTGAAACCCTGCCTCTACTAAAAACACAAAAATTAGCCGGGCACGGTGGCGCATGCCTGTAATCTCAGCTACTTGGGAGGCTGAGGCGGGAGAATCGCTTGAACCTGGGAGGCACAGGTTGCAGTGAGCCAAGATTGTGCCACTGCACTCCAGCCTGGGTGACAGAGCGAGACTCCGTCTCAAAAAACAAGGAAAGGGAAGGGGAAGGGGAAGGGGAAGGGGAAGGAAAGGAAAAAGGGAGGGGAGGGGAGGGGAAGAAAGAAAGAGAAAGAAAGAAAACAGGAAAACTTGCAATTTCTGCCAATCACTAAGTCAACTGGAAAAGGACAACTACACATTATTAGTTCTGACAGTCAATAGTTTTAGGCTTGTTATGTTGCCCTCATTAATAAAAAGACATCAGTGTGTGTGTATATACATATTCATATAGATACTGTGTGTACACAGTGTATATATATATACACACACACACACTGATGTATGGTATGTAGACCTACGTTTCATCAAATTACAAACACTACTCCACAGTCATCATAGTTCATCCGCTAGCACTTTCAATGTCACATTATTAATTACAATGATTAAATACAAAACCATTTTCTTCTCGAGTGAAAAAAAACCCCAATTTACAATAGAAGAGATTGTTCACATCAGATGAAATCTTCCTGTAGTACCAATAATATATTGGCAATACATCATTACAGAATGACATAATTGTAATAGTTTCATAAAGTTATGCTAATCCATGAAAATCTTAACATCACACTGTGTAACATGGAAACATACTGTGCTGTTCTGGTTCAAAGAATAAATAAGAGAAGGAAAAAGGGTAACTTTAGGTAGCAGGACTAACTTCTATGTTCTGGAAACAGTTACGGTTAACAAGCTAAAGCACTTTGGGGCTAAACAGGGGTGCAAATACCAGTTTGACTTTAATGGCTGGTATTCAGGTTCCCAGACACGATCACCTCCACCTCGAGCTGTGTAGAATAAACAAGTGCTAAAAGATAATAAAAATATACCATGAAGCCAAACAGCTCTGTGACCTTCAACTTCCTCATCTGTAAAATAAGGTGAACTACAATATCTACACCTCATATAAAAGGTATGAAGATGAAATGATACATACTCAGGATTAGTAGCATCAGAATTTAGTAAGAGATTGTTTAACAGATGTTAGCTATTAGAGCTAGGATTATTAAATAAAAGAACTTATGATAAGAATGTTCTCTGCAGGACCAAATGTCTGCTGTACACTGTGCTCAGTTCAATGATGAAACACAACAGAATCTAAACAGCGAACCCTGAGTGGTACAGTGACTGGCTTCCAGGGTCAGGCACCAGGAGCTGGTGGGGCTGCCATAGCTAGGTGGGGTGGATTTGCTGGCCAGATGCTGGAAGAGAAGGAGCCCTGGCAGTGGGCACATCCTTTATTCACAGAAAAACCCAGTTCACTGGATGCTTCAGCATAAACCACAAAGGCTTAAAAAAATTTTTTTTGGCTGGATTCGGTGGCTCATGCTTGTAATTTCAACACTTTTGAGGTCAAGGCAGTGGACTGCTTAAGGCCAGGAGTTCAAGACCAGCCTGCCAACATGGTGAAACCCCGTCTCTACTAAAATACAAAAAATAGCCGGTGTGATGCCATGTGCCTGTAATCCCAGATACTTAGGAAGTTGAGGTGGGAGGATCACTTGAACCTGGGAAGCAGAGGTTGCAGTGAGCTGAAACTTGGTTGGGGTGTGATGAAAATGTTCTGGAATTAGGTAGTGATAATTTCACAAGCTTGTAAATATACTAAAAATCATATTTTAGAAGTGTGAACTCCCCCCCATGTATTCACATTCATTCATTCATTCATTCATTCGAGACAGGGTGTCACTCTGTTGCCTAGGCTGGAGTGCAGTGACACAATCATAGCTCACTGCAGCCTCGGCCTCTTGAGCTCAACTGATCCTCCCACCTCAGCCTCCTAAGTAGGTGGGACTACAAGTGTGCATTAGCACATCTAGCTGATTTTTTCTGGGGTGGGGGTAGGAGGGTAGAGAAAGGGTCTCCATATGTTGCCTAGCCTGGTCTCAAATTCCTGGGCTGAAGCAATCCCCCCACCCTGGCATCCAAAAGTACTGGGATTACAGGCGTGAGCCATTGCACGCTGAACTTTATGATATATAAATTATGCCCTAATTAAAAAAAAGAAACATGGGCATGGACCATTTGTCTCCTGGTTTCTAGGATTCTGAGTTTCTATACAGCTGGGGGAGATAAAAAGCTCTTGGCAGAATGAAGAATGCCTACCTGCATCTTTGACAACTTCCGCCCTGGCCCAGCAGAAATCTTTTCTGCTTTTCCCTGGGTTCTCTGACAAGGTGAAGTCATTCACCCTGCTAAGGTTCACAGAGCTGTTTCGACATATTGTATCCTTTTTTTTTTTTCGAGACAGAGTTTCACTCTTGTTGCCCAGGTTGTGGTGCAATGGGCAATCTCCGCTGACCGCAACCTCCGTCTTCCAGGTTCAAGCGATTCTCCTGCCTCAGCCTCCTGAGTAGCTGGGATTACAAATGCCTGCCACTACACCTGGCTAATTTTTGTATTTTTAGTAGAGAGAGTGTTTCACCATGTTGGCCAGGCTGTCTCCAACTCCTGACCTCAGGTGATCCGCCTTCCTGGGCCTCCCAAAGTGCTGGGATTACAGGCGTGAGCCACCGCACCTGGCCCCTTCTATTTATCTTTTAGCACTTGTTTATTTCACCAAGCCTAGGGTGAAGGTTATCGTTTCTGGGAACCTGAATACTAGGGTGCATGAATTATTATATTAATTGCATTTTTATTAAATGCATACTACAGGCAAAGCACTATCCGAGGCAGTGAGGATACCACAGGCAATGAGAAAATGTCCCTGCTTTCACAGTTGAAAGAATAAAAACCATTAACTATGAAAGTCTGGTGCTGCTGTTGCTATGGAAAAAGACAAGCAGGGAAGAGGAACAGGCAGTGCTGTTGAGGAGGGAAATTATTTTCCATAGGACGAGCAAGGACTAACTCTCTGATAAGGTGATATTTGAGTGGAGTCCTGAAGGAAATGAGAAAGCAGACCATATCAACGTTAGAGAAGCCCACTGCAGAGAGAAAGAATAAATTCTAAGAGTCTAGACAAAGGCAAACAGCCCGGGAAGAAATGGGCAAGGTATGGAAAGGCTATTAAAGACATGGCCAAAACGCAACAAAATGCTCACCCACTCCTGGGAGGAATACAAAAAAAAACCTCAAACCAGACTGGCAAATCTTAAAACCCTGACGATGGCTGGGCACCGTGCCTCACGCCTGTAATCCCAGCACTTTTGAATGCCGAGGTGTGAGGATCATTGAGGCCAGGGGTTTGAGACCAGCTGGGCAACATAGTGAGACTCCAACTGTACAAATTAGAGAATCAAAACACTAGCTGGGAGTGGTGGTACACGCCTGTAGTCCCAGCTTCTTGGGGGTCTGAGGTGGGAAGATCATTTGAGCCTAGGAGGTTGAGACTGCAGTGAGCCGTGACGGCACCACTGCACTACATGCCAACAGAGCAAGACCCTGTCTCAGAAAATAAACAAAATAAAATAAACAAGTAACAAGACCAAGTATTCATGAAAGGAGAAATTCTAGTGCACTAGTCTCCTAAGTATAATCACGTAGGACAGGGTACAACGACAAACATTTAATCAAGTTCAAGTTCAAGATGTATACATTCTATGATCCAGCAACTTCCAATCACAGGTTGGTTCCTAAAGAAAATGCTGCATATGTGCATAGGGAGACACTCTCAATAATGTTCACTGCAGAGTTAGAAACTGTGAAATAACCCAAATGCCCATCTGTAGGAGGATGAATTTCTCCTCCATCAGGGAGTATTTACAGGATGGAAGGCTACATAGCAGTTACAAAGTCTCAAAGGCTAAATATAACAATATGAATACCTCACAAGCATAATATCAGACAAAAGAAAAACAAGTTGCATGGAGAAAGAAATAAGGGAGGGAGGCTACTATTTAGTGGGTATGAAGTTCCGGCCGGGCGCAATGGCTCACACCTGGAATCACAGCACTGTGGGAGGTGCAGGCAGGTGGATCACTGGAAGTCAAGAGTTCGAGACCAGCTTGGCTAACACGGTGAAACCCTGTCTCTACTAAAATAAAAAAATTGGTTGGATGTGGTGGTGCATGCCTGTAATCCCACACACTTGGGAGGCTGAGGCAGGAGAATCACTTGAACCCAGGAGGCGGAGGTTGCAGTGAGCCGATATCATGCCACTGCACTCCAGCCTGGGCGACAAGAGTTAAATTCTGTCTCAAAAAAAAAAATAAAAGGGAGGGGTATGAAGTTTCACAGTTTGGGGGAAAGTATGGGGAGATGAAACAGTCCTGGAGATGGATGGTGGTGACAGTGGCACTTAATGGGAATGTACATGATGCCACTTAACTGTATGCCTTAAAATGGTAAAAAGGTAATTTTTTATTTTTAAAAAATGGCCAAAATTTAAATCAAGTTGCATAAGGATATACAAAGGGTTATGTTATTATATAAAGTTTTAAAATATGGAAAACACTATCCTCTATTATTTATGAAGTCATACATAAGAGTGAAGTATAAATATGGAATGATAGGCCAGAAGCAGTGGCTCATGTCTGTAATCTCAGCACTTTGGGAGGCCAAGGGATCACCTGATGCCAGGAGTTCAAGACCAACCTGGGCAACACAGTGAGACCATATCTCTACAAAATGCAAAATTTAGCCAGGCGCAGTGGCACACAACTATTGTCTCTAGCTACTTGGGAAGCTGAGGTGAGAGGACTGCTTGAGCCCATGAGTTCAAGGCTGTGGTGAGCCACGATTGTACCACTGCACTCCAGCCTGGGCAACACAGCAAGACCCCCTGTGATGGTTGATACTGAGTGTCAACTTGACTGTATTAAGGATACAAAGTACTGTTCCTGGATGTGTCTGTGAGGGTGTTGCTGAAGGAGATTAACATTTGAGTCAGTGGACTGGGAGAGGCCAACCCACCCTCAATCCAGGTGGCCGCCATCTAATCAGCTGCCAGTGCGGCCAGAACAAAAGCAGGCAGAGGAACGTGGAAAGACTAGGCTGGTTGAGTCTTCCGGCCTCATCTTTCTCCCCTGCTGCATGCTTCCCGCCCTCGAACATCAGACTCCAAGTTCTTCTGCTTTTGAACTCTTGGACTCACACCAGTGGTTCGCCAGGGGCTCTCAGGCCTTCAGCCACAGACTGAAGGCTGCACTGTGGCTTCCCTCTTTTGAGGTTTTGGGATTTGGACTGGCTTTCCTGCTCCTCAGCTTGCAGATGGCCTATTGTGGGACATCACCTTGGGATCGCATGAGTCAATTCTCCCTAATAAACTCTCCTTCATGTATTCATCTTCCCTATTAGTTCTCTGTCCCTCCAGAGAACCCTAATACACCCTGTCTCTTTAAAAAATATATATGGAATGATAAACAGCAAATATGGAATACTGAATACAGTATGGAATGATAAACACCAATTATAGGATACAGATTCCCTCTGAGAGAAAGGAAAGGAAAAGAAGTATGATAGAAAAGAGGTCCACAGGGCCTGCAAATGAATTTATAATATTTACTTCTTAAGCTAGACTACAGTTATAGCGATACCTACTATCTTATTCACTGTATCCTTTCATATGTATAAAATATTTCATCATACACACAAAAACGATGATAGAGGGCATCACCTTTAAAAATTTAAACAAAATTACCTCCCATAATGTTTCCAGGTGTTTTTGTCTAGGCCCTATAAGGCAGGCACTGTTATTTGCCCCATTTCACAGGTGAGAAAAATGAGTCCCTTGCCCCAAATTACACACACAGTAGGTGGCAGAGCTCATATCCAAACCTTGGTAGTCTTGTTTCAGAGACCCAAGCTTTCAATGACTAAACCAAGCGGGGAACAATGCAATATACACCAAGAGAAGAGTGGATAAATGCAGTTTGCTCACTGACCAGATACTTATGTGGCAATCATGCGTCAGTCACCATGTTAAGAGCTTTGAATACCGCAGTAAACAAAAAGACATAAAACACATTGTGCCTTCCCTAGGGGACCTTTCAGTTCACAGCAAGGACAATTAAACAAGCAGTCACACCAACCCCTGCTGTCCTGGGTGGTAAGAGAAAGCACAAATACCCTTCATGCAGAAGTCCCAAATGCAGACCATGGGAGGGGAGGGAAGGAGTTGGGGAAGACTGCCAAAGGCAAGACTTGTAAGGCTATCTGTTAAATCCATTTAAAAAAAAAAATTATCCAGACAGTAAGAACAGTGCCGAAGTGTTATATTTACTTCCTTTTTTTTTGAGATGGAATCTCTATCTGTCTCCCAAGCTCTAAGCTGCAGTGAAGAGGCATGATCTCCGCTCACTGGAACCTCTACCTCCCAGTTTCAAGTGATTCTGCTGCCTCAGCCTCCCAAGTAGCTGGGATTACAGATGCTCACCACCACACCCAGCTAATTTTTTTATTTTTAGTAGAGACAGGGTTTCACCATGTTAGCAGGATGGTCACAAACTCCTGACCTCAGGTGATCCATGGGTCTCAGCTTCCCAAAGTGCTGGGATTACAGGCATGAGCCACCATTCCTGGCCTATTACTACTTCTATAGAAAGATGTGACACTCTGTTTTAAAAAAAAAAAAACCAACTGGGTGTGATGGCTCATGCCACACCTATAATCTCAGTACTATGGGAGGCCGAGGCAGGTAGATGGGTTAGGGCTCAAGAATAGACTTTGGCATCGATGAAGAGAGATGGAAATAAACAAAGTAGGTCAACAAGAAGGGAAACTTGTCAGAACCATGGAAGAGAGACAAGCTCATCCTAAAAGAAGGAAAGGAAGAAGATACATTTCACTGACTACAAGAAATTCTAGGATAAAATCCATGCCACGATTTAATGTACCATTATCTTATGCTTCTTCTTTGGGAAAGTCTCAATGCTACCAGTTAAATATATAACACATCCTCTCTGGCTGCATTCAATTTTAGAAATGTTTAAAAGTGATGAAACATGCATGCTACAACTCAGGAGTAGCAGAGGTGCTGAGACTTTGTCTTCAGTGTGAGCAGAGGTGCTGAGACTTTGTCCTCGGTGTGAGCAGAGGTGCTGAGACTTTGTACTCAATGTGGGAAGGACAGAAAATCTGACTGTCAGGCCTCTAGGGTGGGAAGAAGGGCACAGGAACATCATTCACTCCTGCTGCTCCCTATACTGGCCAACAAGCAAGAAACGGGGCAGGATGAATGACTATGCTGACCTTAACATGACAGTCACAGAAGTGTAATGACAAGGAAAAATGCTGATGACACAATGTTAAACAAAAACAAGAGTAACATGTAAGATGGAATTAAATTTGCAAAAAAGCATGCCCTCCCACAGTGGATGAAGTAGAAGCAATTCAAATGTTAATTACTGCATTAAGGTCCTGGAATTATAGGTAATTTCTTTCCGTGTCTCTTTATATTTCTCTTTACTTCCCCCAAATTTCCATAATCAGCATATAATATTTTTATAACCCAAGATAAGGTCAAATATAAAATGTTTTGTTTCTTCATTTGCAAACTGTGGGCCACATACATGATAGGGGTTATTTAAATATTTGATACAGGGCTATCTCACTGATGTATAATAAGCCCTTCTTCTCAATGGAACACCCGTTGTTCAAACGATGTCAGGTCAGAGCACCCTAACATTTGCAGAAAGAGGGCCAATGTTCATTGTTAATGCGTAATGCAAGAAACGATGTTGGCCAATTTTCTTTTTAAATACGAGGTTTCAAGAATCCCAAGGCTATATATAACATAGAAAAGGATTGAACAGTTCAACTTACTACTGGATCCTGGCATAATCACAGTCCAGCAGAAACACATCTGGTCACACTGCGGATGAAAGTTTACTGCTAAAAGCTGCTGGTATTTTCTTGTGTAAGATGTATTTCTCTTTTTTAAAAAAGAACTATTTGACAAGTAGCTATTGCAGACGGAAATTGAAGCTAACACATTTTTTCCTCTGGTATCTTGATGGAATTGGTTTTTAGCCCACATACTCAAGTACCAATATATTTCTCTCCTCATATTGAAAAGGAACATTTTGACAAAGGATAAAAATCTGGAAATGTAAACATTATACTTGCCAAGAGTTAAAAACAAAATATGCTACCTTCTACTTTGGGTAGTACCAGATCAGAAATGGGCTGAAAATCTTGGGACATATCAAATTTTTTTGTTAAAAAGTTCAAGAAACACTCTTCAAATGCCTTTTCTTGCCCAGGCATATTATAAAAGCCTAATCAAATAACAGAAGATAACAGTATGGATGTTCTAATTAAAATATCTGAAATAGCACTTTCATTTATAGTAATCCGATATGAGTTTTTATTTTTATTTTAATATTTTTATTTTGAGACAGAATCTCACTCTTGTTGCCCAGAGTAGAGTACAGTGGTGTATGCTTGGCTCACTGCAACCTCCACCTCCTGTGTTGAAGCAATTCTTCTGCCTCAGCCTCCGGAGCAGCTGGGATTAGAGGTACCTGCCACCATGCCCAGCTAATTTTTTTTTTTTTTTTTTTTTTTTTTTTGTATTTTTAAAAGTAGAGAAGAGGTTTCACCACGTTAGCCTGGCTGGTCTCGAACTCCTGACCTCAAGTGATCTCTGCCTGCCTCAGTCTCCCAAAGTGCTGGGATTACAGGCCTGAGCCACCACCCCCAGCCGGTATTTGAGTTTTTATGTCTTTGACCCTAGCTGACACATATAACAACAAAATATATGTTTTAAGTGTTAAGCATAAACAGTAAAACAAATCTTGCTTCGTAGCATCTACTGTGTCTTATAAGATAAGACACTCAGAAGGAAATAACAGCTTAAGTCAATTTAAAGGAAAATTGTTAAGAGCAGCCTCCTGCCACAGATCTTCTACAAGAACAAGAAACAAAAACTCTAATTGCAACAAAATACTCAGAAAGCAATTGCCCCAATGTGTGGGCAGTTTACCCAAGGAAGCTTTCCAACAAGAATTACACAGAGACAATAATGACTTCTATTTAAGATGCTGTGAAACTGCCTCAAAATAAATAAATAAATAAATCCATTCTGATGTTTATGCTATGTAAATCCAAGACAGCTTAGAAACCAAAGTAAGGCCTTTTTTCATTTCTTAAATAACATCACTATTAATAACAAATAAAGGCATAGATTTAACTTCTCAAGGATAAAACAGCAAAAAAACCCACAAAGATTTAAACAGCTGGAGAGTTGCTAAAATGCATATGGTATGTCACAAATCTCTGTTGAGTTTCCACCCATTCATCCTTTTAAGAAACATTTTGGCAGGGCGAGGTGGCTCACACCTGTAATGCCAGCATTTTGGCAGGCCAAGGCAGGGGGATCACTTGAGGTCAGGAGTTCGAGATCAGCCTGGCCATCATGGTGAAAACCCTGTCTCTACTAAAAATACAAAAATTAGCCAGGCATGGTGGCATGCACCTGTAATCCTAGCTACTGGGGAGGCTGAGGCAGAAGAATCGCTTGAACCCAGGAGGTAGAGGTTGCAGTGAGCCAAGTTCATGCTACTGCACTCCAGCCTGGGCAACAGAACAAGACTCCATCTCGAAAAAATAAAAAGAGAAGAAAAGAAAAAAAGAAATATTTATCAGGCCTGGAGCAGTGGCTCATGCCTATAATCCCAACACTTCCAAGGCAGGAAGACTGCTTGAGGCCAGGAGTTCAAGACTGTCTCTGCAAAAAATTATTTGGGGATGGCAGTATGTGCCTGTGATCCCAGATACTTGGGAGGCTGAGGTAAAAGGATTGTTTAAGCCCAGGAGCTGGAGGCTGTAGTGAGCTGGAGGCTATGATGGTGCCACTGTGTTACAGCTTTGGGGACAGAGCAAAACCCATTCTCCAAGAAAAAAATGGAAACATTTATGAAATACTGTGCTGTGCTTGACATTGTGCAGAATTCAGACATAAGTAAGGAATACAGATCAGGAGAGAGCAGCTAAGACAAAACAGAAGAAAAACAGTGTTTTTTAATAGATATAAAACTTAGAAAGGGAGAAAGGTGCAGCTAATTGTAATGAGAAAAGACTTTGCAGTAAAGGTAATAACAAAACTGGGTCTAGGAGGTATACAGAATTTCTACAAGTCAAACAAGGGAAAGAAAGGACATTCATTCCCAAATCTGGGGAGACAGTAATCAAATCAAAGACTCAGAAAGGAGAAGGTAGTGGCCATCTGTGTGGAAATGGCAGGGAAGCAGGGAAGCATGGCCCCTCTGGGGAATACAGTGAAAAAGGAGTCAGGAAATGCACACTGAGGCCAGACAGCCAGGGATTAGGGATGTCAAAGCAAGCGCTGGGCACAGGAGAGAAGGGAAGTTTTCTGGGACAGTGACTCCTGTAACTGGCTGCATACTTAATGACACCTGGGATGTCTAACAAGCAGATTCTCAGATGCCATGAGGACCAGGAAATTGTCATTTTTTTTTAAGCTCCTGGGGTGATTTTCATTATCAGTCAGATGTCAGGAATGCACAAAGAATGCTTAGAAAAGTGACAGAAAGGAAGCAAGGAAGGAAGGAGGATTGATGGAAGAACAGAGCCAGAAGGTTACTTTAGATGAAAAAGAAAAGGAAGGTAAGCCTGCCATATGAAAACACACACGAAGAGCCAAATGTCTGCAGAAAAAGATATTCAATATGAACATTCTGGGCTATTGATGGCTTAGGAAATTTGGTTCCAGAAATTCACAAAAATTAACTTCATATTTAAACATATACTATTTTCAGGCTTTTTTTTTTTTTTTTAGATGGGGTCTCACTTTGCTGCCCAGGCTGGAGTGCAGTGGAGCGATCTCGGCTCACTATAACCTCTGCCTCCCAGGCTCAAGCAATCTTCCCACCTTAGCCTCGTGAGTAGCTGGGACCACAGGTATGTGCCACCACGCATGGCGTGCGTGTGTGTGTGTGTGTGTGTGTGTGTGTGTGTGTGTGTGTGTGTTTTGGTAGACATAGGGCTTTGCCGTGTTGCCCAGCTGGTCTCAGACTCCTGACCTCAAGTGATCTACCTATCTTGGCCTCCCAAAGCGCTTGGACTACAGGTGTGAGCCTCAGATTACACCCAGCATGTAGATGCATCTTTTAAGATGGCTATATACAGTCTGCCCTCCATATCTGTGGGTTCCATTTCCACACATTCAACCAACCACAGATGAAAAATATTTGGAAAAAATAAAACAATTAAAAATCACACAAATATTTAAAATGCTGTATAACAACTACTTACATGGTATTTACATTGTACCACAAATTGTAAGTAATCTATAAATGATGTAAAGTATATAGGAGGATGTGTGTAGGTTATTTGCAAATACAGTGTCATTTTATATTATTTTTATTTTTTATTTGTTTTTTTGAAACGGAGTCTCACTCTGTCACCCAGGCTGGAGTGCAGAGACATGAT
Organism: Cebus imitator; assembly: GCF_001604975.1. NCBI lineage: Eukaryota > Metazoa > Chordata > Mammalia > Primates > Cebidae > Cebus > Cebus imitator. The sequence goes on along the minus strand of NW_016107734.1, from coordinate 1,001,201 downwards.
CTTGACTCACTGCAGCTTCCACCTCCCAGGTTCAAGTGATTCTCCTGTCTCAGCCTCCTGAGTAGCTGGGATTACAGGCACGTGCCATCATAACCGGCTAATCTTTTGGTATTTTTAGTAGAAATGGGGTTTGACCATGTTGGTCAGGCTGGTCTTGAACTCCCGACTTAAAGGCAAATGATGTAGGTTAAGCATAGTGCTACAAACTTAAGAGGAACTCAATAAATATTTATCAAATAGTAAATATTCAAAGTTCCTTGAAGAAGGAAGTCTTTAAAAAGTTGAAAGTTATATTTCACTTTTTTTTTATTTTAAAGAGAAAAGAAGAGGAAGTACCTCGGTTCTTTTCTTTCATGTTTCCTTCTTTCATTCTTTTTCTTTTAACTTCAGTACACACCTGAGGGTTATTTATTTTTAAGACGTCATCATTCTTACCTTGGCTGCCAAGGCTTTTAAACTGTCAAGGAATCTCTGCCAGAAATCCTTGAAGAGTGGGCGGTCGATTTTCTTCAGACTCTCTTTGGTGCTGGCATCCACACTGACATACAGCTGAGTAACTGGCTTGAGGTTCCTTGGTAAAAAAAAAAAAAAAAAAAAGAAAGAAAAGAAAACATATTCCTCTATCAGGCTTTCCATGATGTAAAACTTGCTATAATAGATATAGGGATTAAACATTTCTCTGGGTCTAGACACTTCCACTTCTCCCCAGAAGACTGAACTAATGATTTTAATAATATGACAAAATGGGATGGCCTCTGGTTATTATTATTATTATTTTTTTTGAGACGGGGTTTCTCCATGTTGGTCAGCCCGGTTTCGAACTCCCAACCTCAGGTCATCTGCCCACCTCAGCCTCCAAAAGTGACTGGGATTGTAGGCCTGAGCCACTGTGCCCAGCCAGCCTCTGGTGATTTTTTAAATGACTGGAAACAATCCCTAACACATTGAAAACACTGAATTACTTACAATTCAATGTAAAATAAAATATGATCTAAGTTCAGGTCTGACAACATCAGCCCAGCACAATTAGGCTCTCTGATCTCACTTTCCCACCCACATAGTCTGCCAACCACATGGGGTCTGCACAGCTAGGCCACCTCCCTCCATCCATTCACTGACAGAAATCCTCTAAGGAGCAAGAAAGAAACCCAAAAGCTCAGGCCTTATTCGAAGGACACAGAATCACACCTACGCTTCCAACAGTGGAAATGGGTTTCATGTCAAGCCCTGAGAGGCAAACAATGACCCATCTGGGGAACTTTAAGCAGTGCAGACCTAACACAGCAGCAACCTCGTAATTACACAGAAGAAAAAAGTGCAGTTTCCATGAACACCACTCACTCTCCACTTCTCTCAAATTCACTGCTTTGTTTCATAATTTCATTCCTACCTACTAGATTTCTAGTAGGTCCTTCTAGTAGGTCTTTCCCCCGGCCCCAATCCCCAGACAGGGTCTCATTCTCATCAGGCTGCAGTGCAGTGGCGCAATCACAGCTCACTGCAGTCTCAAGCGACCCTCCTCTCTCAGTATCTCAATGGGACCACAGGCATGTGCCGCCACACCTGGCTAATTTTTTAAATTTTTCTGTAGAGAAAGGGGCCTCACTATGTTACCCAGGCTGGTCTGGATCTCCTGGGCTGAGGTGATCCACCTACCTCAGCCTCCCAAAGTGCTGAAATTAGCAGTGTGAGCCACTGTGCCCGACCCTACTAGATTTCTCACAAGTTATACATTAAACCTAGACTGCATTTTTCTTTTTTTAGGCGGGGTCTCACTCTGTCACCCAGGCTGGAGTACAGTGGTGTGATCTCAGCTCACTGAAACCTCCCAGGTTTCAAGATTCTCCTGCCTCAGCCTCTCAAGCAGCTGGGATTACAGGCGTGCCCCATCACGCTGGGCTAATTTTTGTACTTTTAGTAGAGACGGGGTTTCACCATGTTACCCAGGCTGGTCTCAAACTCCTGACCTCAAGTGATCCGCCCACTTTGGCCTCCCAAAGTGCTGGGATTACAGGTGTGAGCCACTGTGCCCAGCCTAGACTGTACTTTTTCTAAAGCCTCTCCCCTTCTCCCTTCAAACGGGTCTCATAATTCATTCTCTTCAGTAAATTTAGAACTAGAAGAAAGAAATGCCCCCTTAATAATCCTCTGATCAAATTCTCCCAATATTCTTTTTCTATAACGATTCCACAATTTATTCCAGATTGCCCCCTAGAAATTTGTGCATTTTTTGTTTCAAAGTCCATGCATTTTTAAAAAATGAAGATATCGTGTACATGCCATATAATTCACCACTTTAAGATGGTTTATGTGCTTTATATAAAGCATCAGCCATATCAATCTTTGAGTGTAAGATCTTGAAGAGCAAGAATCCTATTTTTCTTTTTATCCAGCCACACAGGTAGACACTAAAGCTACTTTTTAGGAGATATTGTCAATTTCGGCAGACAAAATTTTTAAGGGAATACAGGCCAAACAGATGCTTGCAATGATGCGGCTTAGTGACATGCAGAAAAATCAGAAGTGTCTAGTCTTCTATTCACTTTCATTAAAAGTAGAGAGACTCTGACCAAATGTGGGAAAGAGGTGATGAAGATACTGGCAGGCTCTCGTGCTTTAAGGCCCTGCAGCACCGATGTACTAGGGGAATCCTTCAAAGTTCAGGTAATGGGTCACGACTGAGGAAAGCACATTAATTACTGAAAATGTAAAACAAAAGCATCAGTAATAACAGCATTCTGTCTCATCACTCCTTTGCTGGGTGCCTTTTTGATAAAAGACAAGCTATGCTTCTTTAACTGGATTTTTCTTTTACAAAAAAAGGAAAAGAAGACTATCTTAATGGTTACTACTGGGTACCATCATCTGACTAAACAGGACTTTGTCAAAAGCTTCCTGACGCAAAATGAGAACTGCCCTGACTTTTTCTATGCTTCCATAACTGCTTAAGATTATGAACAGTACATTCCAAAGGCCATACTTCTTTTATAAACCTCTATCATTTACGAAATAGGAAGCCCTGGACACTGACAGTACCAATAAGGAATTCTAGTCAATACTGGACATCTGAGACGCTACTCCCAAGGAAGTCTAGAGCTCTCTTGTCAAGGAGCAGAGGAAGAACGGAGTGGAGGAAAAGGTCTCTAGGAATTGCAGAGCTCATTTTGAAGAGGCTCAAAATTAGCAGAGACCTTCGGAGATATTTTCCTACCTTTAGGGACCTTATGTCTAGCACTGGTCTCTATCCACCCGGAAAAGACAATGAGGGTTCCAGGAGGGTCACTTACCTGTCTCTATTCTACACGGAGATAACAAATGTTCCCCAAAAGCAAAAGGGTCTTACATCATCAAAATCGTAATTCTTCCTGTATCCGAGGATCTCATGGCACCGCTGGGAGTCATTAAAAAGGATATCCTCCACTCCCCAGAAAAAGAGACAATATTTAAGACAGACAACCTTAAGCCCAAACCTCTGTAAAAATGCCCAAGGATTCTTGATGTGAGTATTGTAAGGACCCTTGGCCTTAATTTTAAATCTCTGAGTTAAGAATTATCATATATAAAAATGTGCTGACAAACATAAAACTCCCTCCCGTTTCCTTTCTGTAGAGACCATCAGTCCTCATTCTATCTTCTGAACCTTGGAAGGTAGAATGAGACCTGACAATATCAGCAGAAAGAAAAAAAAAAAAGAAGAGACATTTATGTTTGTTAGAAATCCAAGTAAATAGTGACTTTGAAGCTCCTCCTTGGGATAAAATAAATAACCAGAGTGACCCAAACATCCAGTGATATTAAAACCTAAATCTCTAAGGCAATCTGGGGCTTTCAGAGCAAGCCAAATAGCTCAGGAGGAAGTGAGGAGGAGAGTGAATGAAGAGGAAAGAATTATCTACTGCTCCCTGAGCCAGGCACACTCTGCTGTGTGCTTGACTCTTCATCAGTTTAGTTCACTGAATCATCACAATAAGACAACCATGCAGTTGCTACTTAGGCCCATTTTAAAGATGATGAAGCTGAGGTTCAAGAGGCTAAGTAATGTGTGCAAAGATCTATAAATAATAAGCATCAGGGCAGGCACGGTGGCTCACGCCTGTAATCCCCAGCACTTTGAAAGGCTGAGGCAGGCGGATCGTCTGTGGTCACGAGTTCGAGACCAGCCTGGCCAACATGGTGAAACCCTGTCTTTACTAAAAATACAAAAATTAGCCAGGCATGATGGAGGGAGCCTATAATTCCAGCTACTCAAAAGGCTGAGGCACAAGAATCGCTTGAACCCAGGAGGCAGAGGTTGAAGTGAGCTGAGATCACACCACTGCATTCCAGGCTGGGCAACAGGTTGAGATCCTGTCTTAAAAAAAAGAAAAAAAAAATCTGTACTTTAAAAGTTTCTGGTTGGAATGCTCTATTTCTGTCATATAGGTTAAATCCAGGTTATAGAGGTTCTCTAAAAGATGTGGGTGAATGTCTCAGCAAAAACTAAAGAAAACAAAACACAAAGCAAACACAATAACAGAAACACAGAACCAGCAGAAGAAAGAGAATAAACTTCCTGCATAGTTTCAAGGAAGAAGGTGTTCAAAAGTAAAGGGACACACAGCTGAAATTTGGGGGCAGGAGGCGTCGTCGGCATCATCGCACAGAGAAGTGTATAAGAAATGAATCCATGGAGTCTTCTGTCGCAGAAGACATCAGCTATGAGGCTCCTCTCTGACTGCAAAGCTGAATACACAGATGGTGCAATGTTTTAGAACAAACTTCTAAACTCGTAGGTCTACAGGAACCAAGGAAATAATGTGAGTCAGATAAGCCACTTTTAAGGGGAGGGGGAAAGTTCTTTGCGTATCAAAATGCAGATTGTATATGAAGCACACAAGAATATTCTCTCCTTACTCAAAGTGATAGGCTTTCTTCCATTTTTCTGGGACTATGTGGCCTCTCCGTCTACCTTTCATTATTTCACTGTTAGAAATGGTGACAGGAATTTCTCTGATATGAGAAAATCAACCGTGCAATTCCTCTGACAGGTGGCAGATGACACTCAGCCTCAGGGCTGAGGAAAGAGCAAGATGGGAGGTGTGTGGAGAGCTGAAAAGAACACGGCTTCATGGAAAACATAACTATGCCTTGGCTCTTCACAACTTCTGCCAGATCATCTTCTTTTCAAAAGTCCAAAGTCCAGATTTTACATAAAACCTCTCGATTTTTCAATGTTGGCTCCAAAAAAAACTGCTAGACATGCTGTAGGAAAAGCAAAACCTGCTTCTTATCAACTGCGGGTTTGAGACCTCTGGGCTTAAGGAGAAAATGGATTGCTTATCACCTGGACTACTCACATAATTATAATCATCAACTGAGTTCCTGAAGAACACTGAGCTCCAGCAGGTTCAAGGTTATACTCCTTGACAAGTGTGGTCTGTTGTGCTGTATGTAGACTGCAAATATGGCCATCGACTCCTCCCGTCCCAGCACCCACGTGCCCCTGCCTATAGATTTGCGTGCTTCTCATTGACCTGAAGCTCCGCTGTGTGAAGTAAGCAAATGTGATACAAGCAAAGGCTTGAAAGATGCTCAAGCACTGAGGCTTGCCCCACTCGCTGCTCTTTGAAACCCTGGCACCCTGTGATAAAGTGCAGCACAGCTGCTGAGGGATGAGAGGCCACATGAATAGAGACCCCTGAGTCCAGCCCAGCCAATCATCAGGCACCCAGCCCTGGCAGATTCATCCACTGAGAAACACTGAGACAAGCAAAGCCACCCAAGGCCAAAAGTCTTTCAGGCTGACCTGCAGAGTTAAAGCTAAATAAATGATTGTTAGTTAGAGCCACACATTCTGAGGTGGGTGGCCGCAGCCAAAGAGGACTGACATGTTAAAATATATCGGTAGGTTCCTGTGAAGACAGGGCTTTTCTCCTATATAATCACCACCAGGCCTGTTAACATGAAGTGTGTTACACATTCTTGTCACTTTTATTAACCTCTGTTTTGACAAACAAAAGCATAAAGCTACTCAGAAAGCAAAAGCTTTCTCATTTGCCTAAGGTGTTTGCTTCCACACAGCAACCACAACCAGTATCTGGCTCTCCCATAAATCCTGGAGGACCACTCACTGTGAAAACTCCTCTCGGGGCCAGAACTGTCAGTAAAGAGTCTCATATAATTTGGCTCTGTCCCCACCCAAATCTCATGTTGAATCCTCGATGTTGGAGAAGGGGCCTGGTGGGAGGTGGTTGGATGATGGGGACATCCCCCTTGCTATTCTTGTGACAATGAGTGGGTCCTCATGAGACCTGGCTGTTTAAAAGTGTGGAGCACATCCCCCTTCTTTCTCTTCCTCCTGCTCCGCTGTGTGAAGATGTGCCTGCTTCCCCTTTGCCTTCCACCGTGATTCTAAGTTTCCCGAGACCTCCCTTGCCATGCTTCCTAAACAACCTGCAGAACTGTGAGCCAATTAAACCTCTTTCGTCACAAATTACCTAGTCTCAGTCAGCTCCTTACAGCAATGCAAGAACAGACTAACACAGTCATATATGCTTTGGAGCTGGAGGGAAGACTGAAACTCTTTTAGGGAAAGGTTTAGTACCCTGAAAAAGCCACTAGCCTGAATATAATGCAGACCAATTGACAAAGTCAAGACTCCCCTCAAAAGACCCCAGAGTATAGGTGGTATTGCAGTTACTTAGAAAAAAATTATTTTTGAATTAAAAAAAGTAAAAAATAAATAGGCCACTCAACCACCCAGAGAGCATTATTCCTCCTGCTGTGTGTAAGGCCAGAAGCCCTTCCCAGGTTTACAGTAAACCTGTTGAGTGTCGAGCCGCCCTTCTTGTTGCTCTCCTCTTTCTTTAATTCTTATAGTGTGCTCAAAGATGAAATGGCTGCAAGAGACTCAGCTAATAGCTGAACTGTATGAGCTGACTTGCTGTATAGAATCAGCATTATCAACATTAAAGGAAACTTCCAAAATACATGGCCTGTGTTCTATTAGTTCATCTACAGCCTTATTTTTCTGAAAGAAATTAAGACACCAGAGACAACTGGTATTTTGTTTCCTCCTAATCCACAGAAACAAGGAAGATTATTTCCTCTTAGAGAACTTTTTCTTTCTATTTTCTCTTGTGATATGGGGGTCGGCAGGGAGAATCTTTAGTTTAATTCAGAGAGGCCTCAGTCCTGAAAGTATTCGTTTAAAAGTAAAGGCTATCTCAAGACTCTCTTGTTTCACCGCTCTATAATCCAGAGTGTTTCAAACTTGTGGTCTTACGACACGTCATAGTATCCAGCATGGCAATTCTCATCATTCTGTTTTTGACGTTATTTTCTGGATAGTTCAAATCTTTCACTGGGAAAATGTGGGGGCAGGAGGTTGTCTTATGCTTAGAACCTCCTAACATTTGGGCACACACACTATTCCCAAGCCAGGACTTGGGACTGATCTGTTTCAGAAAAAGGAAAGCAGAAACGTCCTCAACGCATGTCTAGCAGACTCCCATAGAGGAAATTCTTCCCATACCCTAGCAGTAATCTGTAGCTCTCTGACTTGGTTTTGTTCTTCTCTTTCTGAATACCTATTTCAGTGGATAACAAAGTCATGCCCCCTTTTTCAGATCTGAATCTAGAATGGCTACTTTCTACATATTCTGCCTTGTGCCAGGGAAGGACATAATGTAAAAGATACAACACAATTTCCACGCCTATTCCCTGAAGCACAGCATGCTTCGCATTAGGAGCCTCAAGCATGCTTTAGGAATCTAGTAACACAACCTCCATTTCCTAAGCGTTCCTTTTCTTGATTTCTGACAGAGTAAGCCCATCCGCTTTTTAAACGCACGTTCAGGATCTGAGACATTTGCTAGTCTTCCTGTTCCTCCAATCCTGCCACCTCATTCTTCCTTTTTGTCTCCCTCCCCGTTTGCCAATCAGGTTTAGTAAATGAGGGAACCATATGCCATCACATCTCATGTGTTTGCTGAAAATGGCAATCAAGACTAGTACTAACATCTTGTCGTTTTCCATGGTCCCTCTGCAGGCCTGAGAACACTCATCAGCAAGAGAGGGAAAGACTCAATAACATCTACCAAATGTGCCCAGCATTTTGCTGGACATTTTCAGGTAAATATCTTATTTCATAATTTTCCTCAATCCATGATGGCATTACCTCAACCCATAATGGCATTCACAGAAAGTAAAATTTAATAATTCTTTTGGCACAACAGTGTGTGCCTAGTCCCAGGATGACACAAAAACAGATCATTTCCCCAGAGGCCCCCGGAGATGCCTTTGATCATCCCTATCAGGAGTGCCCTCCCTTAAGCCAACCAACCCAACCTCATCATCCTACCACCTAAACCTGACCCTTCCTTATGAGAGCCCTCTGCAATTATGGGACCCCATAATCCTAGCAATCAACATGGCTGGAACTTTCAGTGTAACTACCTAGTCCTCTTCTCTGCTAGCCTCTCAGAGCCACACAAGCAGGTCATCAACCATACCTAGCAATCCTTCAACAGCATCTTTTTTTAAGACTCCCTCATTTGCACTGACTTAACTTCCTCCCTTGTAACTCTGACCTGAGCAAACACAATAATCTCCTGTCTAGGTTCCTGCTGCTTCTTGTCTCTCCCATTTTATACCATGCTGGCAGGCTGCTCTGCAGGAAGCAAGATCTTTCTAAAGAACTGCATTTGAAGTCCCAGACCATCTAGTCCCAACCTTCCCAACTTGCCATCCACCTGCCACTCTCTTTCACACACTCCGTGGTCTGAACAGGCTAATGTATGTAATGGTTATCACACCCAGCCTTCCCAACTTGCCGTCCACCTGCCACTCTCTTTCACACGCTCCGTGGTCTGAACAAGCTACTTGTATGTAACGGTTATCACAAATACCCCAACTCCGCATCTTTCTCGCAAAGTTCCTTATTAGCAAAATATAGTTTCCTACTTTCTCAAGTACCAATCCCAAACAAAGATAAAAATTAGGCCAGGCACAGTGGCTTACGCCTGTAATCCCAGCACTTTGAGAGGCTGAGGCAGGAGGATCACTTGAGGTCAGGAGTTGGAGACCAGACTGACCAACAAGGGGAAAGCTCATCTCTATTAACAATCAAAAAAGAAAAGAAAAGAAAAGAAAAAAATTAGCCAGACGTGGTGCCAGGCATCTCTAGTCCCAGCTACTCAGGAGGCTGAGGAAGGAGAATCACTTGAACCCAGGAGGCGGAGGTCGCAGTGAGCCACGATTGCACCACTGCACTCCAGCCTGGGAGAAAGAGTGACACTCCAACTCAAAAAAAAAAAAAAAATTAAATGACAGCTTCTCTGGAAAGCTTTACCCTGCCTCTCCCATTTGGAAAAAAATTAATTCTCTTTTTGAATTCCCCTTGTGAGTTATCTGTGCCTCTATTCTTTTTACTAATGTTGTTGTCCCTAACAGAACAGATTTTGAAGGGCAGGACCATCTTCACCTCCCAAAGCCCAACATTTGTATGTAGTAGGTAATTAATCCTGTTCGAATGGATTAATGCCTATTAGTTTTACTTTGCAGTGAAACACAGACTCAAGCTGCATCTCTTCACAGGCTGGACAACTCACCGGATTTCAGCAGGGAACTGTGCATTTGTCACCAGGAAACTGGAGATTTGACGCTGGTGGAGTAACTTCAAAAAGCTGTTGATCTCTGGGTACATGATTGGCTCTCCCACGAGGGACAATGCGCAGTGCTTTACCATCATTCCTTCTTCAAAGCGCTCTGCCTTGACACCCGGGACTCCTGGAGAAGACAGTGAAAAGGACCCAGCTACATAAGGCAGATGGAGGATGTCACTTACATTTTTCCAAAGATGATTTTATAGGGCAAATTCACTTTTGATACCAGTCAAAGAATACAAAACAAAGGCCAAAGGGCAGGGTGGGACTAGAATTATTAAATCAGAAAAATCAGTCCGTAACCTCATTCTTAGTTTTGGTACTAGTGAAGCTACATCAACACAAGCAGGCAAAACCAGCTTTGTTAGCTAATTATTTGGAGGGCAGAGTAAGTCCCTTTGCATAATTTGCTCAGCTTTACATTCTTTCATGTTGATCTAAGAAAATGAATTCAGTATATCTGCATAAGGACAAGCCTGTTCTAGACCAATCATGGTCCCAAGCATTCCTCAAGTATCCAGAGGTGGGAAAGTAAATGTAGTTGGTCCAAAGCTGTATAGGAGAGAAAAAGAAGACCCCTATCATTCTCATCTTTGGCTTCATACAGAAGTCACTAGGAGCTTCAAATAATACTGCCGCAGTGGCTCACACCTGTGAGGCCAGGCACAGTGGCTCACACCTGTGATCCCAGCACTTTGGGAGGCCAAGGCAGGAGGACTGCTTGAGACCAGGAGTTCAAAACTAGCCTTGGCAATATAATGAGACCTTGTCTCAACTAAAAATTTTAAAAAAACAAAAATTAGCTGGGCATGGTGGCATTTGTCTGTGGTCCCAACTGCTTGGGGGGCTGAGGTGGGAGGATCAATTGAGTCTGGGAGGTTGAAGCTACGGTGAACCACAATTATGCCACTATACTCCAACCCGGATGACAGAGCGAGACTGTCTCAAAAAACAAAAATAGGCTGGGTGCAGTGCCTCACACCTGTAATCCCAGCACTTTGTGAGGTGGAGGCGGGCAGATCACTTGAGGTCAGGAGTTCGAGACCAGCCTGGCAACATGGTGAAACCCCATCTTTACTAAAAAATTACAAAAATTAGCTAGGTGTGGTGGTGGGCGCTTGTAATTCCAGCTACTTGGGAGGCTGAAGCAGGAGAATTGCTTGAACCCGGGAGGTGGAGGTTGCAGTGAGCCAAAATCGCGCCACTGCATTCCAGCCTGGGCCAAAGAGTGAGACTCTGTCTCTCAAAAAAAATATATATATATTCCACATAGGTCCACCTCCAAAGAGTGTGTTTCATCAGAGTGCATGCAAGCCTGGACAATGGGTTTTATTAAAGCTTCTCAGATGGTTGTTACATATAGCCAAGGCTGGAAGCCACTGCATAAAACCAGAGGGCCCCACACCTGTCTGCACATTGGAATCACTTTGGAATCTTAAAATTCCCAAAATCCGGGCCACAGCACAGACCGACTAACCTCTGGTGGAGGGCACAGGCAATTCGCAGTTTCTGAAGCTCCCCAGGTGACTCCAATGAGCAGACAAGTTTAGCAGCCACATTTAGTACCAGTGGCGCACACCACTCATGCTGAATCCTAGCTGAACACTGGAATGACCCAAAGAACTTTTAACAATCTCAATGTCCTGGCTGTGTCCCAAACACATTAAATCAGTCTCTGGGGAGGGGCCTCGGGCATCAGGATTTCTAAACAGATCTCCATGTGATTCCAGCATGCAGCTTAGTCTGACAGGCACTGCTCTTGACTCAACGTAGAAGGTATTCACAGACACACTGTCCTAAAAGTCCTTCAGTGTAACAGAGAATGTGAAAGACTTAGAAAGAGTGTAAGTAGGCAAAAATACATCTCCTGAGAACACATGGACACATAGAGGGGAACGACACACTCTGGGGCCTATTAGAGAGTGGAGGGTGGAGGAGGGAGAGGATCAGGAGAAATAACTCACGGGTACTGGGCTTCATACCCGGTGATGAAATAATCTGTTCAGCAAACCCCTACGACACAAAGTTACCTGTGTAACAAACCTGCACATGTGCCCCTGAACTTAAAATGAAAGTTAAAAAACAAAGAAAAAAATACGTATCTCCTTAACTCCTGATAGTTGTAAATCACTTATTTCTAGGTTCCCTTTGAAGAATACATTCTCTCTGCAGGACAGAGATTCCTCATGAAGCTTGGGCCTGGGGGAGAGGCGTGTTCATACGTCTTCTGTGTCTCTCATTGGCCATCTTTAAAACGTAATTTTGTTAGCTGCGAATGGTAACTACCTTGGAGAATTTTTGTTGGGATTAAATGAGATAATGCATGTAAAGGCCTCAGCAGAGTGTCGGGCACACAAGAAACGCTCATTAAGGACGTGGTATTATCACCTTTATTCTGGTTTATGAAACGGATTAGATCCCAGTCACTATCACCTTAACAACAACAAAGAACGTGGTGAAATAAAGTGAAATTCCACTGCTCAGTTGTGCCTGTGTTCAGAAAGTGATTTTATTTTACACACAGTGTTCCGCCAGACCCCTATTGACTTCAATAGGGATGGCACCATGAGTGAGAGGCTGGCAAAGATTCAGAACCAATGAACGAGACACAGGGTTTTTGCTGTTGTTTTGAGATGGAATCTCGCACTGTCACCCGGGGAAGGAGCGCAGTGGCCTGATCTCAACTCACTGCAACCTCTGCATCCCAGGTTCATGTGATTCTCCTGCCTCAGTCTCCCAAGTAGCTGGGATTGTATACAGGGGCACACCATCACGCGCCTGGCTAATTTTTTTTTTTTTTTTTTGGTAAAGACAGGGTTTTACCATGTTGGCCAGACTGGTCTCGAACTCCTGACTTCATCATTGGCCCGCCTCAGCCTCCCCAAATGCTGGGATTACAGGTTTGAGCCACTGCACCTAGCCGAGACAGGATTTACTGAAGAGACTCAGAAACAGAACAGTCCAGTGGCAGTATGCTGCACAGGAGAACCACAATTGCTTGTAAAAAGCACACAGTTCAGTCAGGCCCAGTATCTCAGGCAGGCAGATCACTTGAAGTCAGGTTCAAGACCAGGTTGGCCAACATGGTGAAGCCCCCATCTCTACTAAAAATACAAAAATTAGCCAGGCATGGTGGTGGGTACCTGTAGTCCCAGCTACTTGGGAGGCTGAAGCAGAAGAATCACTTGAACCCAGAAAGCGGAGGCTGCAGTGAGCCAAGACTGCACCACTGCACTCCAGCCTGGATGAGAGAGCGAGACCTTGTCTCAAAAAAAAAAAAAAAAAGCCATGTAGTTTATACAGCATTTTCACTTAGTACCTTCCCCCAGCAATCTCCACTGGCATCCCTTTATTTAAGCGAAAACACAGGGCCTTGATCCCCTCTATGATCTGCATTCCACAGGAAGGGCTAGGGATTCAGATGTTCCTCACAGCCAAAATAAAACCTTCACAGAAAAAAACTAAGAGAATGAATCCCTGGGTTAGCCACTCGTGGATCTCCCAAGCTTGGAGCTCAGAACACACATTCTTCTAAGAACATACAGTCATTCTCAGGGTATGCTTAAGTTAAGTTATTGGTGTCAGGTGTCACACACACACACACACACACACACTCTCTCTCTCTCTCTCTCTCTCCCCTCCACCTTAGAAATAAGAAAGTGCAAGTAACATGAAAAAACACTCAACATCCCTAATCATCACACACACACTCTCTCTCTCTCTCCCTCTCTCTCTCTCTCCCCTCCACCTTAGAAATAAGAAAGTGCAAGTAACATGAAAAAACACTCAACATCCCTAATCATCACACACACACACACTCTCTCTCTCTCTCTCCCCTCCACCTTAGAAATAAGAAAGTGCAAGTAACATGAAAAAACACTCAACATCCCTAATCATCATTTGCAGAGGAATGCAAATTAAAACTACAATGGGATGTCATCTCATACCAATCAGAATAGCTATTATTAAAAAGCAAAACAACAGATATTGGCATAGATGTAGAGAAAAGGGAACGCTTACACACTATTGCTGGGAATTAGTTCAGCCTCTATAGAGAGACTTCTCAAAGAAGTGAAAACAGAACTACCATTCAACCCACCAATCCCACTCCTGGAAAAGAATTCATATTTAAAAAAACACCTGTACTCACTCGTATGTTCCTCACAGCACTCCTGACAATAGCTAAAATCATGAAGCCAACCTAAGTGTCCATCAACAGGTGACAGGACAAGAAAATGTGGTACAAGTGCACCATGGAATACTACGCAGCCATAAAAAGAGCGCATTCATGTCCTTTGCAGGAACATGGATGGAGCTGGAGGCCATCATCCTAGGCGAACTAAAAGAACATTAGACATCACATGTTCTCACTTTTAAGTGGGAGCCAACCAATGGGTACACATGGACATAAAGATGGAAATAACAGACACTAGAGACTCCAAAAGGGGATGGGACAGGGTGAGAGTTGAAAAAATACCTATCAGGTACAATGTTCACTATCTGAGTAAAGGGTACACGAGAAGTCTGATTCCCAGCAGTACACAATACACCGATGTAAAAAACATGCACGTGTACCCCCAATGTAAAATAATAAACGCAAGTAAATAGCCAAGAGATCAAACCAACAGAGTACAGACCAAAATGAAAACCATCTCAATGTGACAGCTGACGTCTTCTTTTATGACTATCTAACTGCAATTGTAGGAATGCATTTCATATCGGTATTTTTGGATGGATGAGTAATTTTTTAGGTTACTGAAATCTAAGATCTTAACTCGAGTGAAACAAAGTTTTTAAATAAAATTTGATCCTTAAGCTCATTCTATGTTGTCAAGACAACTCGGCATTAAGCATAACATTTCCTTTTCAAACGCATACCATTGACTATAATCACGCCCATGAGCAGCTCAGTAGAAAGGCAGGTTGAACCTGAACTCCAAAACCAACCTAAAACGCAGAAAGTGGAAGGAGTATCCGCCAGGCCCTGGCCACTGGGACATAGATGCCCTGGTTTCACACTCTAGCTCCACCACGAAGCTAGTCTGTATGCTGGTCAAGCCTCTCCAAGCCCATTCCCTGATCTTTAAAATGGGGGTTTTACACACACACACATACAGCAATTATAACAATTAAATGAAATAAGCTACATGAAATACTTAATGGGGTGCCAGGTCAAGCATATAAACATTCAAACTGTGCTTGCTGCAAATGTTTTTATTTTGACCTGAAAAATAAATTCAATTATTATTATTTTTTAGACAGGGTGTCCCTCTGTCACTCAGGCTGGAAAACAGCGATATGATCAAGCTGACTGCAGCCTCAGTCTCCTGGGCTCAAGTGATACTCCCACCTCCGCCTCCTCAGTAGCTGGGACCACAGGCATGTGCCACCACACTCAGCTAATTTCTTTTTAATTTTTGGTAAATAAGAAGTTTTGCCATGTTGCTCAGGCTGTTCTCAGACTCCTGAGCTCAAGCAATCCTCCTAGCTCGGCCTCCTATAGTGCTGGGATTACAGGCCTGAGCCACTACACCCAGCAAATTATGTTAATTAATTTAAATAAAATGGTAATTCCATACCATTAAACATGTATATATGGATCACCTTCTATGTGGCAACTACCACTAGACCTTTCTCTCAACAAATAAAACAGAGACAGGTATGTGTCCTTGTGGAGTTTACATTCTAGAGAGTGAGATACAAACATTAAAAATCAAACATAGCAAATCAATCAATTCTGTAACAGAAGAGTCCAACAGAATTTTCCACAATGACGGAAATGTTCTCTTTCTTCACTAATACAGAAGCCACTAGCCACATGTGACTACTGAGCACTTGAAATGTGGCTAATGTGAATGGGAAAGGGATTTTTTAATTTCATTTAATGTTCACTAATTTAAATGGGCCACATGTGGCTAGTGGCTGCCACGTTGGATACGTATTTCCATAATATAACAGAAAGTGACAAGAACATGGAGAAGAGCAAGAGGAGGGCAACGAAGATGTGGGACGGCCAGAGGAAAAAGAGGCAGGCCGCCCTGTCACTCAGGCTGGTCAGGACAAAAAGGAAGGTGGAGTTGGAGGAGGTGAGGGGGTGGACCAAGAGGGCACAGAGGGAGGAGCACTCCAGACAGAGGAAAGACTCCGAAGTGGGAGTCCGCCTGATTACATGCAGGGAACCTGAGTGCCGTGCCATGGGTAGCCCATGCCGCATTCTGAGAAGAGGGCGGTGTAGGCTGACCTTTGTTTAAAGTAGATCACATCGGTTTCTACACTGAGAACAGACGGGCAAGGAGCGAGGAGAACTGGCCAACAGACTACAATATAATATAAAAGGAAACTATGGCCTGGACCAAGTGGACAGTGGAGGTGGCACGACCGTGGAGGTGGCAAAGTCGATGAGCTGGCTCTACTATGAAGGTACTGTCACCGGGTCGTGGGACGTGGGGGAGGCTGGCTCCCTCCCTGATGGGATGTGCCCTGAGGTTCTTGGGCTCTCACTCACACAAGAATAGGGAAGAGGACCCTGGCAGCTTGATAATATTGTTGAAGTTAAGTATCGAACTGAAAGAGCTTTGAAGAAAAGCGATTGAGAGAGAGAGGGAGGAGGGGATCCAGAGATGGACTCCCTAGAGGTAAGGGAGTAGGGGGATTTTAACCTTGGAGTTACTCCCGCCCTACTCAAGTTCTTGCGCAGTGAGAGCAGCCTTTCCACACTTCCTCTGGAGTGACTGATCTTCAATCTGGTATTGGATTGGTTGCCTGGCTCGCAATCAAAGCCTCCTCCCTTGGAGCTTTTGGTGGGCTTTCTAAACAAAGGAAGCTCACCTGGGCTTTCCACCCAGCTGCGTGCGGGCAAGTTAGACAAAGAACTCTAGGTTTCTGGATGGGGAGGTGGATGGAGGCATGGCACTGGGAAGTTCTTCCCTTTGAAAGCAGCCTCTGGTGGACCTGGGAAGAGAAGTTAACATAGTCCCTCAGTATCGCCAAGAGGGATTTTCAAATGGATTGGATGTGGGGTATGAGAGAGCGAGAGGGGTCGATGAAGTTCTTGGCCCGAGCAACACAGCTGCCGTCAGCTCAGACAAAGAAAGCCTTGGGAGTAACGAGACAGGGAGGAGGACCACGGACTGAGTCCCACAACACTCACAGTTCTAGGGAAAGGAACAGGGATAAAAACGGACACGACACCACAGAGCAGCCAGGGAGGAAGGAGGAAACCTAAGAGCAAAGACACCAGAAGACACCAATGCCATCTTTTCCAGAAACCAGAAATAAAAATATCATATTTGCACATTTAGACAATCACAAAAACAAACAAAATCCAAAACAAAACAAAACAAAAATCCCTGATGAACTGATTGTCCCACGACTAAGGCACTGAGAAGCATACGTCAAGCTTGGTTGTCCCCTTCCTAAGAGCACATTTCTACTTCCTGCTGTCCACCACGGGCTGATACAGTGGCCCTTCCAAAGACAAGGGCTGAACGTCATGTCTTCTTGCACTGTCCTCATGGAAATATGATAGAAATTGAAACAGCCTCTAAATTTCTAATGGGAAGCGTTCCTTGAGAAAAGAGAGACAGTCCAGGGAACGAGAGACACAGTACATTTCAACAGCAAATCTATAGTGCTGTTTCCCATTGTCTCACACACACACACGTGTGCGCATGCACACACACACACACACACACACACAATCTGTTCTCTTCATGCTGCCCAAATCTTAACCCTTTCACAACTAAACTCTGCTTTGTTATTCTAATCCTTTGGATTTTTTGGTTAAGCAAGTTTATCTGACATTTCTCTTATCCTGAACAGCTTCCTCATCTTGGATAATCACAATTACAGTCAGCAGATTAACTAGCAAGCATACTTCATCTCAGTGAAAGATGACAAGGCCAGAACTTAAGATCCCAAAATTTTCATCCTAATGCCATAGCAATATACCAAATAAAACACAAATAAACATGATGTAATGCTCAGTATATATTATTCCTATTTCTAAAGTTTGGGCCGAACAGAAATAAAACATTCTCTTCTTTCTTCTCATAACAATGCAGTTCCTGGCCAAAAATCTTCCCAACAACCCATCCTGGCTAAAAGTCATAAATAGTATCTGTTTGATATAGATATTCCATTTGAGGTTTTCATAAATAAGTTTCAGAAAACAGTTAACAGGTGTTGTTCTCTTCCCCGCCTCTACATTTTCTTTATGATGTGTATGTTAGCATACCTGGTTTGTGAAAGCCATCTGTTGGAGATCTTTTATTTCTCGCAATACTTCGCTTCTAGCCTAAAGCATAGATAAAAACACCTAGTAATAAATGATGTCTGTTTCATCTTTGCAACTTCAGTACTGAGGACATTCCTAATAAAGACTGTGCAACACCACTTAGAATGGCGATCATCAAAAAATCTGGAGACAACAGATGCTGGAAAGGATGTGGAGAAATAGGAACACTTTTACACTGTTGGTAGGAGTGTAAACTAGTTCAACCATTGTGGAAGACAGTGTGGTGATTCAAGGACCAAGAAACAGAAATTCCATTTGACCCAGCAATCCCATTACTGGGTATATATCCAAAGGATTATAAATCGTTCTATTATAAGGACACGTGCACACGTATATTCACTGTGGCACTGTTTACAATAGCAAAGACTTGGAATTAACCCAAATGCCCATCGGTGATAGACTGGACAGGGAAAATGTGGCACATATACACCATGGAATACTATGCAGCCATATAAAATGATGAGTTTGTGTCCTACAAGGGACATGGGTGAACCTGGAAACCATCATTCTCAGCAAACTGACACAAGAACAGAAAATCAAACACCGCGTGTTCTCACTCATAGGTGGGTGTTGAACAGTGAGAACATATGGACACAGGGAGGGGAGCATCACACACTGGGGTCTGTCGGGGAGAACTAGGGGAGGGACAGCGGGGGGTGGGGAGTTGGGGAGAGAGAGCATGGGGAAAAATGCCAGATATAGGTGATGAGGAGGAAGGCAGCAAATCACACTGCCATATGTGTACCTATGCAACAATCTTACATGTTCTTCACATGTACCCCAAAACCTAAAACACAATAAAATATATATTTAAAAAAAAAAAAAAAAAAGAATGTGCAATCACTTGATATTTGCTGAACAGATGGAAAACTGAACTAAAGAAACCTCAGCCCTATTTTCTGGGAACGATTTCTCCCTGCCATGGTAGTACTTAGAAGAGGGCAGGCAGTATTTTGAATAGATGCTGAGTGGCACTGGAATTCTGACCCACTTTTAATCAATATAAAGTTAATTTTGTATGTATATCAAAGGAAAGCTAATAAAGGTCACGAAAAGAAAGATATTTTTATAACTCAGTGAAATAACTGAAAAGACAATGATTGCCCTCAGAATTAAGAACACAAGGCCAGGTGTGGTGGCTCATGCCTGTAATCTCAGCACATTGGGAAGCCAAGGTGAGTGGATCACCTGAGGTCGGGAGTTCAAGACCAGCCTAAATACATGGAAAAACTCTGTCTCTACTAAAAAGACAAAATTAGCCGGGCATGGTGGCGCATGCCTGTAATCCCAGCTCTCGGGCCGAGGCAGGAAAATCGCTTAAAACCAGGACGCAGAGGTTGCAGTGAGCTGATTGTGCCACTGCACTCCAGCCTGGATAACAAGAGCGAAACTCCATCTCAAAAAAACAAAACAAAACAAGGAAGCATTGAAAACATCAGGGATTATCTTCCAAAGCTGCTCAGGACTGGCCACTGAGTTCCAGCAGGGGAACTCCGACAATAAGCAACGATCCCCAGAGCCGGGTCCACCTCACACCCAACTGAAGCAGACCCGGGAGGGACAGCAGGCGTTCTTCCTAATCGGGCAGAAACTCACACTAGAAAGCAAAGGACGCCAAGCCAGAGTGAGGGAAATGATTCATGAGCTAAGAGTGGACCTCCAAAAAGAGGCCAAAGTGGAGATACCCGGAATATCACCAACTATGAAAGAAATGCCTTCAAACCTCCGAAAAATGCCTATAATTGCCAATTTATACAACAATTCTGTTTGCAAGCATTTCTGTTTAAGCCTGAAATGTGTATTCCCACAGACACAATATTATTAAAATAAAAATTAAGGCTGGGTGCAGTGTTTCACACCTGTAACCCCAGCACTTTGGGAGGCTGAGGCTGAAAGACTGCTTGAGCCCTAGAGTTTGAGATCAGACTGGGAAACAGCGAGACCCCCAACTCTACAAAAAATTTTTAAAAATATTAGCTGGGCGTGGTAGCATGTGGCTGTAATCCCAGCTATTTGAGAGGCTGAGGCAGGAGGATTTGTTGAATCTAGTAGTTTGAGGCTGCAGTGAGCTATGCATGCCACTGCATTCCAGCCTGAGCAACAGAATAAGGCCCTATCCCTTTAGGGTCTTTTTCAGTTGAAATTACTTGCTGCCAACAAAACAGAAAATACAATCAATATTCTGAAGTGCTAAAATTCTATAATGCTGCCAGTTATCATTTTAATAGAAATTACATAACATTTTTTTCTTTGAAATGTTACAGACTACCACCAGTTTTCTAGAAGGGCTCTGGATTCTTACAAATTATGTACTTTACCCTTTTATAATTAGGGTTTTTTTCTTTTCTATTATCATATAGTTTCACAGCAAGATTCACTATGACTATTAACAGCAATAAGATAGATTTTCAAAAAGTAATGGCTTGTTTAATCTAACTTAGAACACAGAAAAGAGCATTAAATAGTCACCAGGACCCAAAAACTGCAAATTAAGGGATCTCTCATTCATTGTGAAAATGTAAAACAAATGAAAGCCAGGCACGGTGGCTCATGCCTGTAACCCCAGCACTCTTGGAGGCCCAGGCAGAAGGATCGTGTGAGCCCAAGAGTTCAAGACCAGCTGGGGCAATACAGGCAGGGAACACATTTCCAGAAAAAATTTTAAAATTAGCTGAGTGTGATGGGGTGCACCTGTAGTTCCAGCTACCTGGGAGGCTGAGGTGGGAGGATCACTTGAGCCCAAGAGGCAGAGGTTGCAGTGAGCCAAGATGCTGCCACTGCACTCCAGCCTGGGCAACACAGCGAGACCCTGTCTCAAAATAAATAAAGTAAAATAAAAATAAAACAAATGAGGCTCCCTTATGCCTATGTGCTGGCCTGCCTACACCCATCACACCTTCAGACATGCACCTGCTTTCTACTAGCTTAAAGAAAAATTGATCTACTAACCTCAAGAGCATCAATGCACAAATATCAACTAGTTCCACTCTGAAAACCCTTCCAGCAAATTTGTTGCTGATTAAATACACAGATGTTTTGCTGACATGGTAACATGTTACCAAGTCAATCAATTCAGACATGAAAAAAAAAAAATCCATTGTAGGAATTACCAGGGTAAAATAGATACTGCATAAATACCACTGTTAAGAATGAAATCGGTGGCAGTTGTTGAATTCCTTCCATCTTCTGCATCCTGATGCCTATTCAGCATCCATAGACATGCTCTATTCTGCTATCCTGCATCCTTCATCCCTCAAGAGAATCTACATGTTCAAACTCTTTTGTTTTCCTTACACTGTAAGAACCCACAGACAAACCATTTGAGACACCTGCTGATTAACATAAGGCTAAGGTCACTACTGGACACCCCTTTCTGCACAGGACAAGCCCCTCACCAGGACCAGCAGACAATTTTGAAAAACACGTGCTCATGGAGCTCACCTAACACATTTTATTAACATGAATAAAGTCTACCTCATGGTTTATTCATTACAAATTTCCATTTAAGGTGCATTTGCAAAATGCTCCTGTCAGAAAAATTACTATCAAAACTCAGATCGTCATTCTGTATGAAGGACATCTCAGCATAAAGAAATGAACGTCTATTCTTCAGGGGAAGGCTGCTTCCTCCCCACAAAAACGGCCCAAGACACAGTTCATTCAGGGAGATTCCAGGATGTCTAGGAAACACACGCCCTCACTCATCATCCCATTAGCTCCTTACGCATTCAATCAAAAAATCAACTTCATATAAAAATAAAAATACTGGCATTTCCTGCTTCTGATATTACTATCTGTGATGATTAATTTTATGTGTCAACCTGTCTGGGCCATGGCGCCCAGATATTTGTTCAGCCATTGTGTTTTTTGGATGAGATTAACATTTAAATTGGTGGGCTTTCAGTAAAGTAGACTGCCCATCATAATGTGGATGGACCTCATCCAATCACTCAGAGGCTTTAATATAAAAAGGCTGACCTGTTCCAAGCAAGAAGGAATTCTGCCAAGAGAATGCCTTTGAACTTGAACTCCCAGACTGCCTTGGTCTCCAACCTGCCAGTCAACCCATGAGATGCTGAATTTGCTGGGCCTTGTCAAATACATGAGCCAACGCCTAAAAATGAATGAATGAATCCCAATCTCAGTCTCTCTTTCACTCTCCACACACATGCACACAAACACACACATACCCACTGGTTCTATTTTTCTGGAGAACTCTAACACACTATCCAAAGTAAAATAAGACTTTGCCTTGAAATTTATTAAAAAGACACATAGCTTATTCGAAGATCAACAATCAATTATTAACTAAACCAACAATGAGTCTAGGAAAAGCCAGTCAAATTCCAGATGTGGGGCTTCCTAGTTCTTTACCAATAGTTTCATTTAATTTTCCAAAACACTGGTAAAAGACACTGCTTTATCCAAGTCAGAGAAAGAAATCTGTTCCCTATCTCCTGCCAACGAAAAATGCTCGAAACTAAAAATCAAGATGAGAAATTAAAATAATCATTAGCATCTTTGTAAATGTAAAAAAAAAAAAAAAAAAAAAAACGATGGACACCTAATTCTA
>NW_016107734.1:969740-978667 GCF_001604975.1 Cebus imitator | reverse complement strand
AAAAAAAAAAATTCAGCCCACACACAGACACAAATATGTACAGGTCAACTTTCCCTAGAAAATTCATAAAGAATAAAAGTGTAATTATTAATTATCGTTTTTTTTGAAGATGGAGTCTTGCTTTGTCACCCAGGATGGAGTGCAGTGGCACATGAACTCGGCTCACTCCAACCCAGGTTCAGGTGATTCTCCGGCCTTGGCCTCCCAAGTAGCTGGAATTAAAGGTGCATGCCACCATGCCTGGCTAATTTTTGTATTTTTAGTAGAGACGGGGTGTCAGCACATTGGCCAGATTGGTCTCGAACTCCTGACATCAGGTGATCCGCCTGCACTGGCCTCCCAAAGTCCTGTGATTACAGGTGTGAGGCACTGTACTCAGCCTACTAACTTATTATTATCTTTTATAAATTACTATTGATCTTGAACAATTATTTGCATGACTTTTCTCCATTTCTCATATTATTCTCAAAATAATGAGAAATAAGTGAGTCCATTTTCATACTGCTACAAAGAACTGCCCGAGACACAGTAATTTATAAAGGAAAAAGGTCTAATTAACTATCAGTTCAGTATGGCTGGGGAGGCCTCAGTAAATTTACAATCACAGCAGAAGGCAAAGGGGAAGCAAGGTGCCTTCTTCACAAGGCAGCAGGAAGGAGAAGTGCAGAGCAGAGGGGGAAGAGCCCCTCATAAAACCATCAGATCTCATGAGAACACACTATCACCAGATCACCAGAGGGGAAAGGGCCCCCATGATTCAATTACCTCCACCTGGTCTCTCCCTTCACACACAGAGATTATAGAGATTACAATTCAAGATGAGATTTGGGTGATGGGGACACAGTCTAGCCATATCAAGTGGTAGGGAGTATTGTAATATTATGAATGAGTGGCCAGAACAGAACAAATTTCCTTACATAAAAGAATCACCTGATCTTCAGAATGCTAATTACTAGGGTTTCTAAAGATTCCCAGATGTGCTGTTAACGCCCTAAGAGTGCCTATATCAAAACAGCCTTGGCTGGGACTATTTCATAATGGTTGCACGTGACAGGAAATAATAATACAGGAGAGCAGGAGTCACCAGTGGTAGGTAGAGACCAGAGCATACAGATTCAACAGTGAACCTAACAAATCTCGATTCATTGCCTCCAGCTGTTGCTTTATGAAGCCGTCACAGGAAGAGTAGTGATTCTCAAAGTGCGGTCCCCAGGTCACCAGCATCAACACCAACCAGAAACCTGTTAGAAATGCACATTCTCGGGTGGCTCACACCTGTAATCCCAGCACTGTGGGAGGCCAAGGCAGGTGGATGGCTTGAGTCCAGGAGTTCGAGACCAGCCGGGGCAAGATAGCTAGACCCCATCTTTACAAAAAATTAGCCAAGGGTGGTGGCCTGTGCCTGTAGCACCAGCTACTCAGGGACCAAGGCAGAGGCGGGAGGATAATCTGGCAGCTTCGGAAGTGAAGGCTGCAGTGAGCCAAGATGGCACCACCACACTCCAGCCTGGGTGACAGAGTGAGATTCTGTCCAAAAAAAAAAAAAAAAAGGCATACTCTTGGGCTTACTCATCCAATCTCTGGGAAAGGAGACCAACAATCTGTTTCAACAAGCCCTCCAGATGATTCTGATGCATGATAAAGTTTGAGAACCAGTGACCTCTAGTAAAGTCAAATATTTGTTAATATAAGGCAGAAATAAATTAGGAAATTCAAAAAATGGAGTGGCTGAATTTTTACCACATCACTATGCATTATATGGAAGAAACTGCCATTTATATTATCCCTCCTTTTTTGAATAAGGCATTCATTTAAAAAATGTTTTCCCACCACTAACATTAGTTAAGACTTTCCACTAACCTAAAATTTCCAATCCATTCAAAAGGCTGCTCAGCTCAGCAAGACAGAACAATGGTAAATGTTTCTAAGAAGGTTGATGGTACATTCTCAGGTAAAGCTTTCAAGTTGAATGCACCATATTATAAGTTGCTAAACTGTACTTATTTATTTATCTATTTTTAAGATGGAGTTTCGCTCTTGGCACCCAGGCTGAAGTGTAGTGGCACAATGTCGGCTCACTGCAACCTCCGCCTCCTGGATTCCAGCAATTCTCCTGCCTCAGCCTCCCAAGTAGCTGGGATTACAGGTGCCCACCATCACATCCAGCTGATTTTTGTATTTTTAGTAGAGATGGGGTTTTGCCATGTTAGCCAGGCCGGTCTTGAGCTCCTGACCTCAGGTGATCCACCCGCCTCAGCCTCCCAAAGTACTGGGATTACAGGCGTCAGCCACTGCGTCTGGCCAAGTTGCTACACTGTAAATATTTAGTTCTTCCATCATGTGGGATGTAAAAGCTAAAAAGGCAAAATATACATAATACTTCCACGAAGTTTTCACTTCCTTATAGGAAAATTTGCCAATGGCAACAAAATCCTATCAAAGAGGCAATTCTTCGGCCAATCTGATTCAGACTATTAACAGGCATTAGCATTCCACTGCAGAGGGAAGATAAATACCTTTAAACTGCTTAATCATGTTCTGATGGTTTTCAATGGCTTCCTTCAAGATCATTTCAGGCTGGTCCATCTTCCACCGCCATTCAGTGCCCACAGGGTTGGTGTGGTGCCTAGGAACAAGATGCGTCGTTTATGATGAAGTTGTCCAATTTTAAATCACAAGATCAGGGCTGGTTTCCTCCTAAGAGTTTAACCATTTATGGTGGTATTTTCCAACTTATTTTAAATCATGACACCTAACAGAGAGGGGTGGATAGAGAAATCACTCAACTCTTTCCAGAGATATTGGTCATCTAATTGACTCAGCTCCAAGGACAGGCTGACAGAACACTCTCTGCTGCTTTAACCATGTTAACTATGGACATACATGCTAGGAGTGGTGGCTCACGCCTGCAATCCCAGCACTTTGGGAGACAGAGATGGGTGGATCATTTGAGGTCAGGAGTTTGAGACCACCATGGCCAGCATAGTTAAACCCCATCTCTACTAAGAATATAAAAAATTAGCTGGGCATGGTGGTGGGCAACTGTAATCCCAGCTACTCAGAAGGCTGACACAGGAAATTCACTTGAACCCTGGAGGCAGAGGTTGCAGTGAACTGAGATCGCACCACTGCACTCCAGCCCAGGCAACTCCATCTCAAAACAAAACAAAACAAAAACTGTGGTGGCATACACAAACAAGGCAAACTGTCACCACATGTTACTATCATTGAGGTCAACACTTCATAAAGTGAGGGAGGACAGCTGAAATGCTTGCTTGGAAATCATACTGACAGGACCTGAGAATGTGTTTCCCTTTTTTTTTTTTTTTTTTTTGTGACGGAATTTCTCTCCTGTTACCCAGGCTGGAGTGCAATGGCGCGATCTCGGCTCACCGCAACCTCCGCCTCCTGGGTTCAGGCAATTCTCCTGCCTCAGCCTCCTGAGTAGCTGGGATTACAGGCACGCGCCACCATGCCCAGCTAATTTTTTGTAGTTTTAGTAGAGACGGAGTTTCACCGTGTTGACCAGGATGGTCTCGATCTCTTGACCTCGTGATCCGCCCGCCTCGGCCTCCCAAAGTGCTGGGATTACAGGCGTGAGCCACCGCGCCCGGCCAAGAATGTGTTTCTCTTGATGCAGGCCTGGGAAAAGGACAAGAAATGCCACCCGGGACCCAAGCAGCTACAACACAAATGCGATTATGGGACCAAAACCACTGCCAGAGTGTATCCTACCCTGGGAGCCAAAGCCCTTGTATCTCCATATTCCTGAGGTCCCGCCGTCATCACTCCATGGCCATACAAAAGATTACAATCATCTGTAATCTCTTGGGTTACATAAAATCTTTTGGGCTGGGCACAGGGGCTCACGCCTGTAATCCCAGCACTTTGGGAGGCTGAGGGGGTCAGATCACAAGGTCAGGAGTTTCAGACCAGCATGGCCAACACAGTGAAACTCCGTCTCTACTAAAGATACAAAAATTTAGCCAGGTGTTATGGTGCACACCTGTAATCCCAGTTACTCAGGAGGCTGAGGCAGGAGAAATGCTTCAAGCCGGGAGTTGGAGGTTGCAGTGATCCGAGATTATGTCACTGCACTCCAGCCTGGCAAGAGGGTAAGACTATCTCAAAAAAAAAAAAAATAATCGTTAAGGGGGAAGGAATTCTTAGAAACTCATTTTACAAGGCCAGTATTACTCTGAAAACAAAACAAGACAAAAACACAACAAAAAAGAAAACAGCATGCCTATATTCCTGATGAACAAAGCTATAAAAATACTCAACAAAAATGTTAGCAAACAGAATTCAACAGCACATCAAAAAGACGATACACCACAATCAAGCGGGATTTTCCCCAAAGATATAAGCATTGTATGAACAAATCAATAAATGTGATATATCACATCAACAAAATGAAGGACAAAAACCATCAATCATCTCAATGGATGCAGAAAAAGCCTTTGATAAAATTCAGCATCCCTTCATAATAAAAACTGTCAACAAATTACGTATAAATGGAATGTACTTCAACATAATAAAGGCCATATACAACAAACCTGTAACTAACATTATACTGAAGAGAAAAAAAAGTAGAAGGCTTTTCCACTAAGGACTGGTGGAAGACAAGGATGCCCAGTGTCACCACTCTTATTCAACATAGCACTGGAAGTCTTGCCCAGAGCAATAAGGAAGAAAAAGAAATAGCGGACATCCAAATTGGGAAGAAGGGCATTAAACTGTCCCTGTTTATACACAACATAGTCTTATATAGAGAAAAACCTAGAAACTACACCAAAAAACTCTTAGAACTGAAGAATGTAGTAAAGTTGCAGGATACAAAATCAACACAAAAATCAGTAGTGTTTCCCTAAACTGATAACAAACTAGCTGAAAGGCAAATCAAGAAATGAATTCCACTTTAAATAGCGACACACAAAAAAAATACCTAGAAATGAATCTGGCCAAGAAGGCAAAAGATCTCTGCAATGAAAGCTGCGTATCACTGAGGAAAGAAATTAAAGAGAACACACACACAAAAATGGAAAGACATTCCATGTCTATGGGTTGGAAGAATAAATACAGTTAAAGTTACCATGCTACCGAAAGCAATTTACAGATTATATGCAATCCCTATCAAAACACCAAAGATATTCTTTACAGAATTAGAAAACAATTCTAAAAATCACATGGAACCACTAAAATAGCCAAACAGCCAAAGAAATCCTATGCAGAATGAACACAGCTCAAGGCATCACAGTACATGCTTCAAAATATACTATAGCCAGGCGCGGTGGCTCACGCCTGTAATCCCAGCACTTTGGGAGGCTGAGGCAGGCAGATCACAAGGTCAGGAGTTCAAGATCCACCTGGCCAAAATAGTGAAACCCCGTCTCGACTAAAAATACAAAAAATTAGCCAGGCGCAGTGACAGGCGCCTGTAATCCCAGCTACTCAGGAGGCTGAGGCAGGAGAATCACTTGAACTTGGGAGGCGGAGGTTGTAATGAACCGAGATCATGCCACTGCATTCCAGCCCAGGCAACATTGCAAGACTCTGTCTTAAAAAACAAAACACTATAAACCTATTGCAACCAAAGAACCATGGTATTGATATAAGAACAAACACACCGACTCATGGAACAAAATAGAGAACCCAGAAATAAACCCAAATATTTACGGGAAACCAACTTCCAACAAAAGCACCCAGGTAACACAGCGGGGAAAGGCAATCTCTTCAATAAATGGTGCTGGGAAGATGGGATTTTCATACACAGAAAAATGGAACTAGACATTCATCTCTCATCAAATACAAACATGAACTCAAAATAGATTAACGACATAAACATAAGTCCCGAAACTGTGAAATTACTAGGAGAAAGCATAGAGGAAACACTTAAAGACATTGGACTGGGCAATGCTTTTAGGAATAAAACTTCAAAAGCAGAGGCAACAAAAGTAAAAATAAATAGACAATTAGGATGATATCAAACTAAAAAGCTGCTGCACAGCAAAAAAAACAAACAAACAAACAAACAAACAAAAAATATCAATAGGGTGAAGAGACAACCTGAAGAATGACAGAAAATATCTCCAAACTATTCATCAATAATATTTCCACATCCTTATAATATTCAGAAAATACAAAAAATTTAAACAATCCAACAGCAAAAAAAAAAAAAACCCCACAAATAATCTGATTTTAAAAAGGGCAAATTTCTCAAAAGAACATGCAAGTGGCTAACAGATACATTTTTAAATGCTCAACATCACTAATCATCAGAGAAATGCAAATCAAACCCACAATGACATTCCATCTCACCCAAGTTAGAATAACTATTATCCAATAATAAAAAATGCTGACAAGATATGGAGAAAAGGGAACTCTTATACACTGTTGTTGGCAATGTAAACTACTACAGTCATTATGGAAATCAATATGTAGATTCCTCAAAATACTAACACTAGAACTACCATATGATCCAACAACCTCACTACTGAATATATATCCAAAGGAAGGGAAATCAGTATGTTGAAGAGATATCTGCACTCTCATGCTTACTGCAGCACTATTCACAATCGCCAAGATAAGCAATCAACATGAGTGTCCATCAACAGATGAATGGATAAAGGAAGTGTGATATTCACAATGGAATATTATTTAGCCCTATGAAACATAATGTGGCTGGGCATGGTGACTCACGCCTGTAATCCCAGCACTTTAGGAGGCTGAGGCTGGTGGAGCACTTGAGGTCAGGGGTTTGAGACCAGCCTGGCCAACTTAGTGAAACCCCATCTCTACTAAAAATACAAAAAATTAGCCAGGTCTGATGACATCCACCTGTAATTCCAGTTACTCAGGAGGCTGAGGCAGGAAAATCACTGGAACTCGGGAGATGAAGATTGCAGTGAGCCAAGATTGTGTCACTGTACTCCAGCCTGGGTGACAGTGAGACTCTTTTAAAAAAAAAAAAAAAAAAAAAAAAAAAGGCTGAGCACAGTGGCTCAAGCCTGTAATCCCAGGAATTTGGGAGGCCAATGCAGGTGGATCATCTCAGGTCAGGAGTTCGAGACCAGCCTGGCCAACATGGGGAAACCTCATCTCTACTAACAATACAAAAATTAGCCAGGTGTGTGGCGCACATCTGTAATCCCAGCTACTTGGGAGGCTGAGGCACCAGAATCACTTGAACCTGGGAGGCGGAGGTTGCAGCGAGCCGAGACCGAGCCACTGCACTCCAGCCTGCGCAAAAGAGCGAGAGTCTGCCTCCAAAAAAAAAAAAAAAAAAGAATTTCACATACCATAAAATTCTCCATAAATTTTATTTTAAATAAAATGTATACATCATTAGCTTTTTGGTATGGTTATAGAGTTGTACATCCATCACCAAAATCCATTTTAAACATTTTTTTCATTCCCAGCAAGAAACCCTGACCCTTTGATGTCACTCCTCAATCCCTGTATCCCCTCTGGCTCTAGGCAACTACTAATTTACTTTGTGTCTCGACCGATTTTTCAGTTCTAGGCAATGCACAGAAATGCAATCTTACTGTAGATGCAGTCTGTGGTGACTGGCTTCTTTCACTTAGTGTAATATTCTCAACATTAAGCCGAGCTGCAGCTTGTGTCAGGACTTAATTTCTTTTTATTGCCAGATGACATTCCTCTGAAGGGATACACCACATGTTGTTTCTCTATTCATCAGTTAATGGACAACTGAAGTATTTCTACTTTTTGGATATTCGAATATATTTTCATGTGCTTACTGGTCGTTTGTATATCTTATTTGGAGAACTGCCTATCAAGATTTTTTGGGTTACTTCTTCAAGACAGATACAACTCTTTTCCTCCACCCTTCCCCCACCTCTCAGGCTAACCATAAGAAAGGAAAACAGACAAAATTCTCAATTCAAAATTTCAAAGAATAAAACTTTCAAACAAAATTTTAAAAACAGAAATAAGAGGCACACAACAATGAATGTGTGATATCTATACATACATATAAATAACCAGTATATCCTTCTGAAAATTGGTAGAATAATTTTATCTATCCATAACAGTCTACTTCATATGTTCTATTTTGAAAAAAATCACATCTACGTACAGCATGTTGTAGTTTAAAAACACTGTCATCAGCCAGGTCCGGTGGCTCACGCCTATAATCCCGGCACTCTAGGAGGCCAAGACGGGCAGAATGCCTGAGGCCAGGCGTTTGAGACCAGCCTGACCAACATGGTGAAACCCCCACCTCCACTAAAAATACAAAAATTAGCCAGCATGGTAGCACACATCTGTAGTCCCAGCTACTTGGGAGGCTGAGGCAGGAGAATTGCTTGAACCTGGAAAACAGAGGTTGCAGTGAGCCAAGATCGTGCCACTGCACCCCAGCCTGGGTGACAGAGTGAGACTCCATCTCAAAAGATTAAAACCCCACTGTCATATACAGAATCTCACTCAAGCAGTTAAGCCTTACAGCAACTCTGTAAGGAAGGTACAGGGTTTTATAGTTGAGAAACTGAGGCTTGGAGGCTACTTTAAGAATCTGCTAAAAGAAAAGGACAATAATAAAAGCAATGATGTAACATTTAAATCAATTTTTAATGAACCTTTTCTGACATTTTTGTTATATATTTCATTGAAACAGATGGTAAATTATAAATTTAAAAGCTTGTATATTAGTCCTTCTTTACCAGAAGCCATAGTAAATGAAACATCTCCACTTACTTAGATCTTTCTAAAATCTTATTAAGAAATTTGTTAATCAGGGCCGGGCACGGTGGCTCAAGCCTGTAATCCTAGCACTTTGGGAGGCCAAGGCGGGTGGATCACGAGGTCAAGAGATTGAGACCATCCTGGTCAACATGGTGAAACCCCGTCTCTACTAAAAATACAAAAAATTAGCTGGGCATGGTGGTGCGTGCCTGTAATCC
>NW_016107734.1:964746-969605 GCF_001604975.1 Cebus imitator | reverse complement strand
AAAAAAAAAAAAAAAAGAAATTTGTTAATCATACTGTTTACGTTCTAAAGCTCTGAGTGAATGTTTTGCTCAAGAAACCGAAAGACTGCATTGTTGGCTGTGAACAAGAAACTAAGACTGAGGAGCACTACCCTTTAGATTCTGTTATTTCTTTTGCATCCTGACCTGGAAAAAACCAACTGCTTATGCAAACAATCTTAAGAAGAGATTAGGATTTATACTGACTGTAAACTGTGAAACAAGAAAAACTAGGACACAAAATACTTGCTTATTTGTCCTACAACCTAAGTATAATGCAATCCAAATACTACAGTCCACAAAATCACATGGCTAACATACTTTTGTCTTGGGAGTGCTCACCCTATAATGTTTCAAACCCTGTAGGCACTATTCTATCCCTAAAAAGGATATTTTTTGACACATTTTATTTGAATGCTGCCAGGTTCCGGCAATCCCCTTCACTGAAATAGTAACTGTAGACCATGGTAGACAGGTTACTTCAACCTCAGCACAACTGCCATTTTGGGCTAGGTAATTCTTTGTTGTGGAGAGCTGTCCTATGTATTAGGGAATGTTTAGCAACATCCCTGGCTCCCACCCACTAGATACCAGCAGCACTCTCTCCTTCGTTCTAACAATCAAAAATATCTCAAGACATTGTCAAATGTTCCCAGACTCCGCATGGGACAAGAAATAGCAATTTTGCCCCCAGCTGAGAACCAATGATTTAATAGGATGACCTAAGAGACACTTTCAGTGTTTTATTTTTTAACCACATACCTAGATTACTAAAAGAATAAATACATGTAAAAGAACTGGCTGGCATGGTAGCTCACGTCTATAATGTCAACACTTTAGGAGGCTCAGGGGGAAGCATTGCTTGAGGCCAAGAGTTCGAGAACAGACTGAGAAACGTAGTGAGATCCTGTCTCTATCGAAACAAAAATAGTAATAAATTGGATAGCCACTGTGGCACAAGCCTGTAGCTGGAGCTACTCAAGTGGCCGAGGCAGAAGGATCACTAGAGCCCAGGGGTTCAAGGTTCCAGTGAGCTATGACTGCACCACTGTACTCCAACCTAGGTGACAGGGCTTCATAAGGGATGACGGTATTGTGGCTACATTATTTTTTAACAGACCTTTTACTTACATTTTCATTTTACATGATCTGTCAGTTGAAGCATCTACTGATAAAACAATATGATGGCTAGGATTTGTATCAAAACAGGTAAATGGAATATAATTATCTATATGATGATAAATGTTCAAAGAGGTTCATTATACCATTCGCTCTCTGCTTATGTTCAAAAAACTCCACAATAAGAATTTTTTAGAAATGGGTAGAAGGGCTAACATAGGCCTCAGTAGGTACATGAACAACTTGCTGTTAAACAAAGCATTATGTCTGAGGCAAACAATAAACAGCTGAACGCCTGGGAAGAACAGCTGGGCACCAAAGCTAATCTGGTGAACTGCAGCACTGAAAAGCACCTGCATATGCCTGGGGTTTAGAAAGACACACTCAACAGGATACATGATAAGAAGCGGCCTAGGAAGACCCTAAACTTCCACCTATGCCCGATCCTTAGGCTCAGCCAAGCAGGAAGCAAAAGTTGAGGCAGAGTTGTAAATGGCCTGGCTAAACATTAAAAGAGTGATCCAGGCTGGGTATGGTGGCTCAAGTCTGTAATCCCAGCACTTTGGGAGGCCAAGGCAGGTGGGTCACTTGGGGCCAGACCAGCGTGGTCAACATGGTGAAACCCTGTCTCTACTAAAAATACAAAATTAGCCAGGTGTGGTGGCACACACCTGTAATCCCAGTACTTGGGAGGCTGAGGCATGAGAATTGCCTGAACCCAGGAGGCGGAGGTGGTAGTGAGCAGAGATTCCACCACTACACTCCAGCCTGGATGACACAGCAGACCCTGTCTCAAAAGAAGAAAAAGAATGTTAAACGTGCCAACGCAGAGTCAATCTGCAAAGACTAGAATCTTTCTTTTCTTCCATTTTTTTATCTTTGTCTCCATGAGCTCAAGGAAATCTGTCAAATCATGAGCTATCCCCTGAGCTTAAGACACAAACTTCAGACACAAAGCATGCAAAGAAACAAGTATGGCCCGTTCACAGCAGATATTAGCAAAAACTCTCCCTGAGGAAGCAGAGACGTTAGACCAACTAAAAAAAGACTTCAAACCAACTACCTTACACATGCTCAAAGAGCTCATGGAAACCATGGACAAAGAGGTGCAGGAAACTAATAAAACAATGTCTAAACAAATACAGAATATCAAAGAAGAGATACAAATGATAAGAAGGAACCAAACAGGAATAAAAAAAAAAGAAGGAACCAAAGAGAAAATGTGAAAGAATAACTGAAATGAAGACTTCACTAGAGGGTGTCAACAGGAGATTTGAACAGGCAGAAGAAAAAATTCAGTAAAGTAGAAGACAAATCAGTTTGGAATTCACTTGTCTAAGGAGGTAAAAAAAAGTGTGAAGAAAACTGGACAGAGCCTTGGGACACCATCAAATTGAAAAGAGCTGGGGGGCAAGAGTAAGCATACCAACATATGCATAATAAAAGTTCCAGAAGGAGATAAAAAGGAACAGAAAGACCACGTGAAGAAATGATTATTGAAAAATCCCCAAATTTGGTAGAAGACAGGAATTCACAGAACTAAGAAGCTCAACAGACTCTAACTAGTACAAACACAAAGAGATTCATACCAAGGGATGTTATAATCAAACTGTTGGAAGAACAAGACAAAGAAAGAAACTTGAGAGAGGCAAGAGAGAAGATGCTCATCACATACAAAAGATCCTTAGTAAAATTAACCACCGATTTCTCAGCAGAAACCATGGAGGCCAGAAGTCAATGTGAGAACAAATTTAAAATGCTACAAGAACAAAACTGTCATTCTAGATTTCCGTATCTAGCAAAATGATTCTTCAAAAATGAAGGCGACATTAAGACACGGACAAATAAAGACTAAGAAAGTTCACTGCTAGAAGACCTTCTCTACAATAAATGCCAAAGGGAGTCCTTTAGACAAAAATGTAAGGACACTAGACAGACTTATACAAATACACAAAGAACAAGAACATAAAGGTAAAATACATAGGTAAATACAAAAGCCAGCATTGTTGTATTTTGGATTTTTATTTATTTAGGTAAATACAAAAGCCAGCATTGCTGTATTTTGGATTTTTATTTATTTGGGTTTGCTTTTTGTTTGTTTGTTTTGAGACAGGGTCTCTCTCTGTCACACAGGCAGGAGTGTGGTGGCACAATCAAGGCTCACAGCAACCTCCACCTCCCAGGCTTATGATCCCTCCCCCCTCAGCCTCCTGGAGTAGCTGGGACTACGGATATGCACCACCCTGCCTGGCTAATTTTTGCATGTTTTGTAGAGACAAGGTTTCGCCATGATACCCAGACTGGTCTTGAACCCCTGGGCTCAAGTGATCCACCCACCTTGGCATCCTAAAGTGCTAGGCATAAGCCACTGCACCCAGCCAGTATTTTTGGATTGTAACTCCTCTATTTTTTCTCTTGATGATTTAAAAGGCAAGAGATAATAGGTCTTGTGTTGTAGATTATAAAACAGCAATTATAAATCTATGTTAATGGGCATACAGTATATAAAGTTATAATTTGTGACAATGACATAAAAGAGGAGGCAGGGAGCTGTTTGTGAGCCAAGGTTTGACTACTATTGAGTCAAAACAGTGTTACCAATTCAAAGTATCAAATTCAAAGTAGTGTTACCAATTCAAAGTGTCAATCCCATTAGTCACTGATCTCATATTTGTAACATTGTCTACTTGCTACATCTGTTTCCAACCCCCAAATCAAATTGTAAGTGTTTATAATAATCAAAATAATATTTTTAAGAATAACTTTGGGGAAAAAAAGAAATATAACTCTTGTGCTAATATGGGATAAAGTAAGAGATGGACACTGACAAGAAAGTATTAAGTCATTTTGATTGTTAAAGGGAGAAATAATGAGAATCTGCAACTTAATCAACAGAATTAGATAATCAAATGGATAAAGTGAGTTAGAGAAAAAGAGAAGAAATGTCCAGCCTGGGCCATCAGATGGCTAATGCTGCCATTACCCAAAACAGAACAAGTTAACACAAGCATAATAAATTCCATGATAAATACACTAAGCTTGAAATGACTTTGGATGATCCAAGAGAAGACAGGTAACAGTCAGAAATGGAGAATGAAAACTCAGAAAAGATACTGAGACGGGAGACAAAGTATTTAAGGTGTCAAACTACAGGCGGGAAATGAAGCCATAGAAATGGTTTACTTCTCCTACCATCATAATGTAGAGTCATAAAAGAAAGCCAAAGGACAGAAACAGAGAAGACCTAACAGGGGAAACTGAAAAGAAACTGGGTAGGGCACTAGAGACTGATGTCTCTGAATCCAGCAAAAGGAGTGGCCTTTCCTCTTCTTTCCCAGCATGCTTTGTTAGCGTTCAACTAAGGTAAGAATTGTGTAGCTTCTATTAGATCAGAGTAAGGAAGTCATTAGTGACCACAATAAAATGAGCTGCTATGGAGACATAAGGTGGAGTAGAGAACTAGGAGTTGAACAGTAAGCAGTTGTCAGTGAAGGAAAGAAATGAACATTAGGAAGCTGGGCACGGTGTCTCACGCCTGTAATCCCAGCACATTGAGAGGCCAAGGTGGCCGGCTGACCTGAGGTCAGGAGTTCAAGACCAGCCTGGCTAATATGGTGAAACACTGTATCCACTAAAAATACAAAGATTAGCCTGACATTGGCCAGGCACGGTGGCTCACGCCTGTAATCCCAGCACTTTGGGAGGCCGAGGCGGGTGGATCA
>NW_016107734.1:962447-964726 GCF_001604975.1 Cebus imitator | reverse complement strand
ATGAGGTCAAGAGATCGAGACCATCCTGGTCAACACGGTGAAACCCCGTCTCTACTAAAAATACAAAACATTAGCTGGGCATGGTGGCGCATGCCTGTAATCCCAGCTACTTAAGAGCCTGAGGCAGGAGAATTGCCTGAACCCAGGAGGGGGAGGTTGCGATGAGCCAAGACCGCGCCGTTGCACCCCAGCCTGAGTAACAAGAGCGAAACTCCGTCTCAAAAAAAAAAAGATTAGCCTGACATGATGGCGCACACCTGCAGTCCCAGCTACTTGGGAGGCT
The DNA here is from genome assembly GCF_001604975.1 of Cebus imitator. NCBI lineage: Eukaryota > Metazoa > Chordata > Mammalia > Primates > Cebidae > Cebus > Cebus imitator. The sequence goes on along the minus strand of NW_016107734.1, from coordinate 964,443 downwards.
GAGGCAAGAGAATCAGTTGAACCCACGAGGCAGAGGTTGCAGTGAGCTGAGATTGTGCCACTGCACTCCATCCTGGGTGACAGAGCGAGACTTCATCTCAAAAAAAAAAAAAAAAAAAGTAAAAGAAATGGGGTAGCAGCAAGCACCACCGCCCCCCAAAAAAGAGAGACAGAATTGTGCAATTTGGCCATTTTCTTTCACTTAAACTATTTCCATTTGTTGTAAACGACTCAATTCCACATACAATGGGCTGTAACAAGCTGCAACACAACATTCATGGCCTGTACTTCCAGCAAGATAAACTGAAAAACCTCCAACAAAAGAAACCCTGGCAGACACTGTAGCATAAAGCTAGTCACAGATAGAAAAAAAGAAAACAATGTAGGTGAGCAAGATAAACAGAAAGCACATAAGGACAGAATAAAAATAAATTTTTATTATTGATAATCACTATAAATAAGACAGGCAAAATTAACCAGTTAAAAAAGAAAAATTGTCCAAATGGACGTTTACAAATCCAGCAATTCCTCACAGTGTTTGTTCAAGAGAAACAAAACTATTTGTCTAAAAAATTTTTATACACTAACATTCACAGCAGCTTTATTCATAATCCAGTTAAAACCTGGCCATAATCCAAATGTTCACCTAGAGGTGAGTGGATAAATGAACTACCGCATAACCACACAACAGACCACTACTCAGCAATGAAAAGGAACACACTACTGATTTACACAATGATGTGGATGAATCTCAAACCATTTTACAAAAGAATCCCTGCACAAAAATGGATACTACATGATTCTATTTTTATGCAAGCCTAGAAAAAAGCAAACTAATATATATATTGTCAGAAAGCAGATCAGTTTGCCTGGGGCTGGGTGAAGTAAGATAAACTGACTGCAAACAGATACAAGGAAATCTCTAGGGGTGATGAAATGTTCTCTATCTTGATTGTGGTCATCCTTACACAGTATACATATTTAGCAAAATCCATTGAGCTGTATATTTTAAATAGGTACACTTTATTGTATGTAAATTAAACTTCAAAAATTTTGATTTTAAAAAATTAAGCCAGCCAAACTCTTGTTTATAAAAACAACATACTTAAGGACAAAGCTGATGGTAAATAAAGGAAGAGGGAAAAAAAAAATCCTGGCAAGCATTAACAACCAAAGGAAATCTAGTATATATTAATACAAGACAACACAGCCTTTAAGCCAAAAGGTGTTATTATGGATAAAGAGGACCACAGAATAATATAAAATAAACATGTAATCAGTAACAGAGAATAGATTTTGCTGTGGTTTTATTACTCAACAATAAAGATACATACTCTTTTCATGTACATACAGTAGATTTTTTTTAAACTGGCTATACACTATACTAGGCATACAGTACTTCTCAATAAACTTCAAATAATTTGTTTTATAAAGTCCACGTTCTCTAATAATAATACAATTTGGGTGAAAATGAATAACAAAGATATAACTCCCCCAAATCTAAAATAAGTACAATACTAAAAATAAGTAATTTTCTAACCCACGAGTCACACAGAAGTCACATTACTATTAGAAAATGTTTGTAAGTGAATCATAATTAACATATTACTAATGAAAATCTATGGAATGCAGCTAAGGAAGTACTTAGAGGTAAATTTTAATTAATTATAGAACACTGAATATTAGTGAGCTACCAATCCAACTTAACTTAGAAAAAGAATAGAAGGTTGGGCACAGTGACTCACACCTGTAATTCCAGCACTTTGGGAGGCCGACGCAGGTGGATCACCTGAGGTCAGGAGTTCAAGACCAGCCTGGCCAACATTGTGAAACTCCATCTCTACTAAAAATACAAAAATTAGCTTAACATGGTGGCAGGCACCTGTAGTCCCACCTACTTGGGAGGCTGAGGCAGTAGAATCACTTGAATCTGGGAGGCGGAGGTTGCAGTGAGCCAAAATCGTGCCACTGCACTCTAGCGTGGGCAACAGGAGTGA
>NW_016107734.1:952782-962422 GCF_001604975.1 Cebus imitator | reverse complement strand
AAAAAAAAAAAAAAAAAAGAAGAGGAAAGAAAAAGAATAGAAAAAAAAAAATAGATTACTGAAATACAAAACAAAGATATAATGAAGAGGCTCCACAAGCTAAAATCTTGTTCTTAAAAGACTAAAAAAATTAACAACCTCCTGACAAAATTGGTCAAGAAAACAACCAAATGCATAAACTTGTAATATTCAAAATAAAAAGGAGATTAATCACGAAGACAGGAGAGCTCTTAAGAAAGTCTGAGCGTGAGCTGGGCAGATGGATGACCACAGCTCATTACATATTCGATCACCATGACCATTCATTTTTACTTACCGCCAACAGAAGACACATTTATTAGCACACGCCAAGCTCGGGGTGGTTTCCATGCAGCGATGGCTCTCAATTCCATAGAATGTGTGTTTGTAACAACCTCCTCTCCCTCGGAGCATCGACTGTGACAGGTAAACAAATCACAATTTGAATAAAATCGTCAAAGCACAGAAACAAACCACCAAGGCATCATTTTTAAGAAGAAACCATGTGTTTCATAACCACGAATACTCCTACTGGTATCTGCATGATGCAGGAAATTAGCATTGGACCATTTTAGGGTTTTGGCAGTGCTTTGGGTTTTTACTAAAGCCCAGTGAAATAAACCTATGATTCATTAACTCTGAAAACTCTATAGGGAGAACCACTAATGCTTTCATTTTCAAATCCATCAGACTCCTTTAAATAATATTAGTACAATAATATATAATGCTAGGAAACAGATAAAACAGACACCTAAAACGGGGGTGGTCTGCATATGTAAGCATATCCCTGCTCTGAATAAAGGAGGACAGGTAAGGGAATGCATACAGGAGTGGGTTTTTTTGTTAGTTTGTTTTGTTTTGTTTTTATCTGTTGAGACAGGATCTTGCTCTGTTCCTCAGGCTGTGTTGCAATCATAGCTCACTGCAACCTCCAACTCCTAGATTAAAGCAAACCTACCGCCTCAACTTCTCACGTAGCTGGGACTATGAGTGTGAGCCACCATGCCTGGTTACTTTTTAATTTTTTGTAGAGATGAGGTCTCACTATGTTGCCCAGGCTGGTCTCGAACTCCTGGCTTCAAGCGATTCCTCCCACCTCAGTCTCCCCAAATGCTAAGATTATAGTTGTGAGTGAACCATTGTGCCCAGACCTGAAGTATAAATATTTGAGACATTATGGGGGCAAGTCACAGGTATATAAGAAATAGATTATTCCCAAAAAGATCACTATTTGATGCAAGGGATAAAACCACGTATCATATGAGACATATAAATTGGTACCTGAAGTAAGAAGGTAATCTAAAGAAATATCTAGATCAACTAGGGTTGGAATCAAGATAATGTCAAGCTTAAAAGGTAAAATCAGATCTCTGGGTAAGACGAGCTTGATTTCAGTGCAAGTGAAAGCAGTGAAGCCTGGGAGAAGGTGATGCAAGAGAGGGAATGGTAACTTTCTCCTAAGATCAGTGGAAGGGTAGGGTACTAAAGAAGTAAAATCAATGTCATTCCCCACTGAGGGGCAGAACAAAGGAAGTCATCCAAAATAACTGATTTTGAGCCCAAGTGACTGAAATAATACGGAATTAACAATACCAACAATGAACAAGGAGATGGAAAGCGGAGACACGAATGAGTAGCATTTACACATATACAGGGGGGTGTGTGTGTATGTATCAGTGTACTACTATTTTTTTTTTTTTTTTGACGGAGTCTCGCTCTGTTGAAGTCTTCGCCCATGCTGAAGTGGAGTGGAGATTGCAGTGGTGTAATCTCAACTAACTGCACCCTCTGCCTCCCAGTTCAAGCGATTCTCCTGCCTCAGCCTCTCAAGTAGCTGGGATTACAGGCATGTGCCTCCACGCCTGGCTAATATTTGTATTTTTAGTAGATACAGGCTTTCACCATATTGGTCAGGCTGGTCCCAAACTCCCGACCTCAAGTGATCCACCCACCTCAACCTCCCAAAGTACTATTATTAATATAAGCCTGTCCACAGTGAAAGAACATTCCATAAAATTTTCCTAGTTTAATTACTGCCAGCTGACCATGAAGCCTTTTAACTAGTTTTTGTTCTAATTAAAAAAAAGTTTCCCTGTCCATCTCAGTACTTGCATTTGAGTAAAGGGAAAATACTGTTCCAGATACCTGTGCCTACAAACCTCTTCCAAGTTCCTAATAAAATGTACAAGGCAGCAAACAAAGCATTCAAATCTTGCAAACGACACTGAAAACCAAAATTTCCAATAAATGCCAGAATCACAGAGTAATTTCCACAAAACCTCATGCCACTAGAGAAACACTTCATTCACTGTTGATTAAGAAGAGAATACACTTGGTTAGGAACTGCCCTGTGCTTCCCCCTCCTACTCAGGTTGAAGTCATAACCAACAATGCAACGACATCTGGATACAGGGCCTTTCATGAGGTAATTAAGGTTAAGTGAGGTCCGGTGAGTGGGGCACGAACCTGCCAGAACTACTGTCCTACGAAGAGGAAGAGAGACCAGAGATCTCTCTGCACGTGCAGAAGAGGATGAGAGCCCATAAGTTGGAAGAGTGGCCGGGCAGGGTGGCTCACGCCTGTGATCCCAGCACTTTGGGAGGCCAAGGCAGGCGGATCACGAGGTCAGGTCAAGATCATTCTGGCCAACATGGTAAAACCTCATCTCTACAAAAATACAAAAAATTGGCCAGGCATGGTGGCATGAGCTTGTAGTTCCAGCAACTCGGGAGGCTGAGGCCGGAGAATCACTTGAACCCGGAAGGCGTAGGTTGCAGTGAGCCGAAATCGTGCCACTGCACTACAGCCTGGCCACAGAGCAAGACTCCATCTCAAAAAAAAAAAAAGATGGAAGAGCAACCAAGGTAGCTTCGCCAAAGGACCAGTGAGAGCTTCCCAGAGGTGTGAGGTCCAAATCCAATAATGAAGAACTAAAAGGATTTTTCAAAAGGACTCTGTAAGACCCCAGCATAGAAGCATGTAGAAGAGGATAGAAAGTTTTTCATTTTAAAAAATGATTTCTCCAAATGTTTACTTAAGTCTGTGATCCATTTTGAATTAATTTTTATATAAGGTGTGAGGTTTAAGACAACTCTTTTTTGAGACTGGTTGTGGGGAGCAGTCTTTGGGTCTTTTACTTTTTTCTGTTGGTTTGGCCTATGGATATCTAATTACTCCTGAAAATTCCACCATGGAACTTGATATGGTTTGGCTGTGTCCCCATCCAAATCTCCACTTGAATTGTACCTCCCAGAATTCCCATGTGTTGTGGGAGAGACCCAGGGAGATAACTGAAACATGGGGGCCAGTCTTTCCTGCACTCGTTTCATGATAGTAAACGAGTCTCACAAGATCTGACGGGTTTATCAGGGTGTTTCCACTTTTGCTTCTTCCTCATTTTCTCTTGCCACCACCATGTAAAAAGTGCCTTTTGCCTCCTGCCATGATTCTGAGGCCTCCCAGCCATGTGGAACTGAAAATGCAATTGAACCTCTTTTCCTTCCCAGTCTCAGGTATGTCTTTACCAGCAGCGTGAAAATGGAATAATACAGAACTGCCTTTGCATTTTTGTAAAAAACCAGTTAAACATACTTTGTCACTCTATTTCTGGGATCTCTAGTCTTTCCCTTGATGTATAAGTCTATCCCTGTGCCAGCAGTACCCCCGTCTTGATAACTGTGACAATATGGTAACCTACAAGATCAGAGTGAATTATTCCTCCCAGTTCTTTCTTCTTTGCCAACATTGTTTTTGCTATTCTAGGGTCTGTGGCTTTCAAGTCTTAGATTGTTTGCCTATTTCTACAAAAATCTTATTGGTATTTTTATAAGAATTACATTCAATATATAGAATCAATTTGGGGAGAATTAACAGTTTATTATACTGAGTTTTCTAATCCATGAACGTGGTATGTCTATTTGTTTAGATTTTCATTTCTTTCATCAGTATTTTTTAAATCTTCAGCATCCGACAAGTCCTGTGTATGTTTTGTTAAATGTAAACCTATGCATATTACTTTCACTGGAGTGATTTTAAATGAACTTTTTAATGTTGGTGTTCATGTGTTCATTGTTAATATACAGAATAAAACTGATTTTTGTTCTTTGATACTGTATCCTGTGACCTTGATGAACTCAAGTTCTAGGAAATTTTTTTTTCTGTCATTTCCTTGAGACTTTCTCCCTAACAATGGTGTCATCTGCAAAACAAGACAGCTTTATTTCTGCCTTTGCAACCTGTATGCATTTTCTTTTTCTTGCCTACTTCCAGTGGCTAGAATTTACAGTACTATGTAAAACAGGAGTGGTGAACACAGGCATACTTGTCTTGCTCCCAATCTTGAGAAAAGCATTTACTCTTTCATATTGGGTATGATGTTAGCTGTCGGAATTTTGTAGATAATATATTAAGTTAGTATTCTTCCATTTCTAACTTGCTAAGAGTTTTTAATGATGAAGGGTTAGGCTCTGCCAAATGCTTTTTCAGAATCAATTGATATGACTGACTGATTTTTTTTCTTCTTAACATGTTTGATATGATGGATTGCTTTGGTTTTTGAATGTTGAACCAGCCTTGTATACCTGGGAAAAATCTACTTGGTTATGGCATATAATTCTTTTTATACTTGGCTGAATTCTATTTGCTAATATGTTGAGGGGTTTTGTTTTGTTTCTGTTTTTGTTTGTTTTTCCTTTTGAGACAGTCTTGCTCTGTTGTCCAGGCTGGAGTGCAGTGGCCTAATCTAGGCTCGCTGCAACCTCAGCCTCCTGAGTTCAAGCAATTCTCCTGTCTCAGATTCCTGAGTAGTTGGGATTACATGCATACGACACCAGGCTTGACTAATTTTTTTAATTTTAGTAGAGATGAGGTTTCACCATGTTAGCCAGGCTGGTCTTGAACTCCTGATCTCATGATCCACTCACCTCAGCCTCCCAAAGGGCTGGTATTACAGATGTGAGCCATCGGGCCTGGCCTCTATTTGCTAATATCTTATTGAGAATTTCTACACTTAAATTTCTGAGAGATTGGTCTTTAGTTCTCTTTTACTGCCTGGTCTTTGTCAGGTTTTATCGGGTTAATATTGGCCTCAAAAAATAAGTTGAGAAATGTTCCCCACCTCATGTATTTTAGGGAGGATATGAAGTAAAACTGGCATTAATCTTTATTAAATATTTGGTAGAATTCTTCAGAAAAAAACACTGAAACCTATTATTTCACTTTGGGGAGCCTTTTAATTATAAAATTAGTTTCTTTGATGATTTATAGGATTATTCAGATTATGTATTTTGGTTGAGTTTTGATAAATTGTGGTTTTTGAGGAATACATGTATTTCACCTACATTGCAAAAATATCAACATAAAATTGCAGCACTCCCTTATTATCATTTAAATGGCTACAGGACCTGTAATAATATTATGTTTCATTCCTGATATTGATGACTTGTGTTTTCTTTTGTATGTTTTAAGTCTTAACTAAAGACTTATCAATTTTATTGACATTTTCAAAGAATTAGCTTTTGGTTTCATAACACTTTTTATTATGCCATTTTCAGTTTCACTGATTTCTATTCTTAGTTCACTTCTTTCCATTTTCTTTTTTTTTACTTGGCTCTTTTTTTCTGTTTCTTGAGTAGGAACTTCAGATTGCTGAATTGAGACCTTTCCTCATTTCTAACGTAAGATTTTTTTTTTTTAATATATACATATTTTTTATTGCACTTTAGGTGCTGGGGTACATGTGAAGAACACGCAGTATTGTTGCATAGGTACACACATGGCAGTATGGTTTGCTGCCTCCATCCCCATCACCATCACCTATATCTGGCATTTCTCCCCATGTTATCCCTCCCCAGTTCCCTACCCTCTGCTGTCCCTCTCCTAGTCCCCCCACAACAGACCCCAGTGTGTGATGTTCCCCTCACTGTGTCCATGTGTTCTCATTGTTCAACACCCAGAACATGCAGTGTTTGATTTTCTGTTTGTCAGTTTGCTGAGAATGATGGTTTCCATGTTCATCCAAGTCCCTATGAAGGACACAAATTCATCGTTTTTGATGGCTGCATAGTATTCCATGGTGTATATGTGCCACAATTTCCTTGTCCAGTCTATCATCAATGGGCATTTGGGTTGGTTCCAGGTCTTTGCTATTGCAAACAGTGCCGCAATATACATTTGTGTGCATATGTCTTTATAATAGAACGATTTTATAATCCTTTGGATATATACCCAGTAATGGGATTGCTGGGTCAAATGGAATTTCTATTTCTAGGTCCTTGAAAAATCGCCACACTGTCTTCCACAATAGTTGAACTAATTTACACTCCCACCAACAGTGTAAGAGTGTTCCTATTTCTCCACATCCTCTCCAGCATCTGTTGTCTCCACATTTTTTAATGATCGCCATTCTAACTGGCGTGGGATGGTATCTCAATGTGGTTTTGATTTGCATTTCTCTAATGACCAGTGATGATGAGCATTTTTTCATATGTTTCTTGGCCTTGTGTATGTCTTCTTTAGAAAAGTGTCAGTTCATATCCTTCGCCGACTTTTGAATGGGCTTATTTGTTTTTTTCTGGTAAATCTACTTTAGTTCTTTGTAGATTCTGGATATTAGCCCTTTGTCAGATGGGTAGATTGCAAAAATTTTTTCCCGTTCTGTTGGTTGCCAGTTCACTCTAATGCTTGTTTCCTTTGCTGTGCAGAAGCTGTGGAGTTTGATTAGGTCCCATGTGTCTATTTTGGCTTTTGTTGCCAATGCTTTTGGTGTTTTAGTCATGAAGTCCTTGCCTATGCCTATGTCCTGAATGGTTTTGCCTTGGTTTTCTTCTAGGGTTTTTATGGTGTTAGGTCTTATGTTTAAGTCTTTAATCCATCTGGAGTTAATTTTAGTGTAAGGTGTCAGGAAGGGGTCCAATTTCTGCTTTCTGCACATGGCTAGCCAATTTGCTTAACACCATTTATTAAACAGGGAATCCTGTTTAATAATGTTGTATTTAATACCCAGAACAAGCACTACAGTTTTTAGATCATTAGTTATATAAAATATTGGTATGGATTCCTTTGGTTTTATCTGGTTTGGGGACCCCTCAAATTCATGAAGCTGTAGGTTGATGTCTTTCATAAAATTTGAGCTAGCTTCAACCAATTATTTCTTCAAATACTCTTTCAGCACTACTTATTAAATTTCACTCTCCTTCCACAAGACTGATGACATAAATGTTGGATCTCTTATCACAAATTAAGCATCCCTTATCCAAAATGCTTGGTACCAATAGTGTTTCAGGTTTCAAATTTTTTCAGATTTTGGAATATTTGTAATATACATACTGGTTGTGCATCTTTAATCAAAAAATCCAACATCTAAAATGTTCCAATGAGTATTTCCTTTGATTGTCATCTCAGTGCTCAAAACATTTTGAATTCTGAAGCATTTCTGATTTCAGATATTTAAATTAGGGATACTCAGCCTATACTGCCCTGCAGTCTCTAAGGCTATACTGAATGTTCTTTTCCAGTCTACTTTTGTCTAAGTTGTTCAGATTGGGTAAAAATCTTTTTTTTTTTTTTTGAGACTGAGTCTGGCTCTGTCACCCAGACTGAAGTGCAATGGCATGATCTCAGCTCACTGCAACCTCCACCTCCTGGGTTCAAGCAATTCTCCTACCTCAGCCTCCCAAGTAGCTGATTACAGGGACACATCATCACGCCCAGCTAATTTTTGTATTTTTAGTGGAGACAGGGTTTCACCATGTTGGCCAGCGCCAGTCTCAAACTCCTGACCTCAGGTGATCCACCCACCCTGGCCTCCCAAAGTGCTAGGATTACAGGCGTGAGCCACCACACCGGGCACAGACTGGGTAAATGCTATCATTCTGTCCTGTTCACCAAGCATTCTATTGATCTGTTAAGGTCACCGATTCTATCTTGTCGTCTCCACTTGACTACTGAGCCCATCAATCAGAGATTTCTTTATTTCTCTTACTGTATTTCTCAATTTTAGAATTCCCTCTTGGTTCTTTTATAACTTCTCTTTCTTTGCTGAGACTTCTTTTTCATTTGTTTCAAGACCATTTATAAGTGATGACTGAAGCATTTTTATGACGGCCACTTTAAAACCCTTGTCAGTTAATCCCATCACCTGATTTACCACCTGGTGTTTGTGCCAGCTGATTATTCGATTATTCGTACTCAAGATGTGATTTCCCTGTTTCTTGGTATGGCAAGAGATGTTTTTGTTGCATCCTAGACATTCTATTATGTTGGAAATTCCAGACCCTAGTTCCTTGATTCTTTTCTTTTAGTACATTATTTCCACTTAGTATGCAAGTCCTGCCCTCCTTCTGTGTGCTGTGGTTCCAATGGCAGTTTAATTTTCAGAGCCTATGCAGTGTAATTTTTCTTAGACTCCCTTTGGTCCCTGCCGGAGCTGTCTAGGGGGAGGGAGGGACTCCTCCAGCCTAGCCGACTGGGAGTCTCTCAGTGGGGAAAGAGAATGTCAGGCCAGCAGAATTCCAAGGCCAGGCTGTTTCTGTGGCAGCTTCTCTGGCCTATGCTCTCTGCTAGCCCCAGTATCTCTGGGTAGAGAGGGAAGTCTCAGACACACAAGGACAAAGAGGGTCCCCCAGCTGGCCCAACTGTGGTGGTATGGTCCCTCTTGGTAGTGCCACCCAGCCAACATCGTATCTGTTGGTAGGGGAAGAGAATCTCAGGCCCAGGAAGGATCGACAGAATCACAGGCCAGGCCACCTGAGAGGGCTGCGGGCTGGGGAGAAGGGTAGAGTCTCTCTAATTAATAAACAGCAACAGGAAGCAAATCAGTGGTTTCCAGGAAGTAAAAGAGAAAAATGGATTATAAAGAAGCTCAAGGAAACTATTGTATTTTGGAAATACAAAACATTTTGTATTAAGGAAATATTATCTTAACTATGGTGACAGCTTCACGGGCATATATATGTATACAAACTCATCAGGCAGAGTAGGATGGCTCACGCCTGTAATCCCAGCACTTGGGAAAGCCAAGGCAGGTGGATCACTTGAAGTGAGGAGTTTGAGACCACTCTGGCCAACATGGTGAAACTCTGTCTCTAATAAAAATACAAAAATTAGCCAGGCATGGTGGCAGGCACATGTAATCCCACCTACTCAGGAGGCTGAGGCAGAAAAATCGCTTGAACCCAGGAAGCAGAGGTTGCAGTGAGCAGAGATCACACCTCTGCACTCCAGCCTGGGCAACTTCCGACTCGGGGAAAAAAAAAAAATCAAAATGTACACTTTAAATATGTACAATTTCTCATATGTCAATTATACAGCAATAAAATTGAAAACACTTGAAAATTTAAAAATGAGACACAGGAGTCCACTAAAAAATTTCCCACCAGCCAAAGTGTGAAAATCTGATGATCAAAACAGAAGATAACTGTAATGGGTGGAATTGATGAAAATGCATCATTACACAGTAATATGCAAAAACAAGGGGAAAAGTCACCATTTGAGGTGGTAATTAAAACAACTCCTACTTTGAAAATTAGTAATTTAAGAGAAAAAAATATCAGGCATTTATCATGCGTTGTCAATAGGAACAGTATTTCACAGTAACTGTATCTTCGGTTGATTAAAAAAAAAA
>NW_016107734.1:946164-951703 GCF_001604975.1 Cebus imitator | reverse complement strand
AGTAGGGAGGCGATGGGGGGAGGGAGGGGAGGAGGAGGAGGGAAAGGGGGAGGGAAGGAAGGAAGAGGGAGGGAGGTCTACCTGAGATCATTCATGAAGGTGAGAACACCCAAAAACATATTTTCAATGTAGACAAAACTACCCTCTATTGGAAGACGCCATCTAGGACTTTCATAGCCAGAGGGGGGAAGTCAATGCCTTCAAATTTTCAAAGGATTGGTTCACTCTCTTGCTAGGAGCAAATGTGACTGGTGACTTTAAGTTGAAGTTAATGTTCATATATCATTGTGAAAATCCAAGGGGCCTTACAAATTAAGCTAAATCTTTTTCATTTTGTAGAGAGACAGGGTCTTGCTCTGTCTCCCAGACTGGAATACAGTGGTGTGATGACAACTCACTGCAGGCTCAAAGTCCCAGGCTCAAGGAATCCTTCTGCCTCAGCCTCCCAAAGAGGAGGTGGCAGGTGCCACCTAAAAAACAATTAGGTCCAACTAATTGTTTTGTAATTTTGTTAGAGACAGGGACTCATTATGTTGATCAAGCTGGTCTTGAACTCCTGGCCTCAAGTAATCCTCCTGCCTCAGCCTCCCAAGTAGCTGGGATTACGGGCACCCACCACTGCATCGGCTAATTTTTGTATTTTTAGTAGAGATGGGGTTTCGCCATGTTGGCCAGGCTGCTTTCAAACTCCTGACCTCAGGTGCTCTGCCCACCTTGGCCTCCGAAAGTGCTGGGATTATAGGCGTGAGTCACCATGCCCGGCCAAGGTGTCCCTTCTTACAGATGAACAATGGGAGTAGTTTCCTGAGATGGAATCTACTCTGGTGAAAATGCTGTGAACACTGATGAAATACAAAAGATTTAGAATATTCTATACACTTAGTTAATAAAGCAGTGGCACCATTTGAGACTATTGACTCCAGTTTTGAAGAAGTGCTACTGTGAGCAAAAGGCCACCAAACAGCACTGCATGCTACAGAGACACCTTCTGTGAAAGGAAGAGTAAACTTCACCACTGTCTTATTTTTAAAAGCTGCCACAGCCACCCCAACCTTCAGCAACTGCCATCCTCATCAGTCAGCAGCCATCCACCAGCAAACACTATGACTACCTGAAGGCTCAGATGATCATTAGCAATTTTAGAAACAAAATATATTTTAATTAATTATGATTTTTAAAATTACATTTTTTAGGCCTCATGCTACTGTACACTTAACAGACTACAGTATAGTGTAAACATGACTTTTATAGGGAATGGGAAACCAAAACATTTGTGTGGCTCGCTTTATTGTGATATCTGCTTCATTGCAGTGGTCTGGAACAAAACCTGAAATATCTCCAAGGTATGCCTGTCATTTGTGGGCATGCTAGCCCTACTTCAATAATGGTTATTTCCCTCTCCTGCCACATATAAACAAGCGTGTCTTGATATTCTTGTAAAACAACAACAACAACAAAAACCTCTAGTCTCTTTACTTCTGTTGTTTGTGTTTTGGCTTTTGGTTTGGTTTTGGTTTTTTTTTTTTTTTTGAGACAGAGTCTCTCTCTGTTACCCAGGCTGGAGTGCAGTGATGCAATCTCAGCTCACTGCAACCTCTGCCACCCAGGTCAAGCAATACTCGTGCCTCAGCCTCCCAAGTAAGCAGAACTACAGGCACATGCCACCACATCTGGCTAATTTTTATATTTTTTGAAGAAATGAGGTTTCACCATGTTGGCCAGGCCGGTCTCGAACTCCTGACCTCATGTAATCCTCTCACTTTGACCTCCCAAAGTGCTGGGATTACAGGAGTGAGCCACTGCACCTGGCCACTTTACCTCTGTTAAAGCTAAACGTACCCATTATAAGTAGGTGCAAGTAGCTAACTGCTTCGTGACACCTAACGTAGTAGTGCCAGACTATGTTTGTACAGAAATACATAACATTTAATATAAAGGACTTCCCCTTTTCTCTCATTATCTTATAGTTTGGGCAATATTATATTATCCGTAAATTTACTTTAACAATAGTATAGGGTATATAAACAAAAGGCACTGAGTCTGATATTACTGAAAATCACTGGATTAGAAAGAAGAAACTTGGGATATGAGAAGTATTAAAAACAAAATGACAGGGCTTAGATGGAATAACAGAAGTGTCATCTGGCTGGGCACAGTGGCTCACACCTGTAATCCCAGCACTTAGAGAGGCCAAGGCGGGTGGATCACATGAGTGCAGGGGTTCAAGACCAGCCTGGGCAACATAAGGAGATCCTGTCTCTACAGAAAAATTTGAAAATTAGCCAGGCATTTTTAATGCGCACCTACTGTCCCGGCTACTCAGGAGGCTGAGGTGGGAGAATCACTTGAACCAGGGATGCTGAGGCTGCGGTGAGCCATGACTACTACATTACTGTACTCCAGCCTGGCCAGGCGTGGTGGCTCATGCCTGTAATCCCAGCATTTTGGGAGGCGAAGGTGGACAGATCACAGGAGTCCAGGAGCTCAAGACCAGCCTAGGAGACATGGTGAAACCCAATCTCTACAAGAAATATCAAAGTTAGCTGGGCGTGGGGGTGTACATCTACACTCCCAGCTACTCCAGGTGGATCACTTAAGCCTGGGAGGGTGAGGCTGCAGTGAGCTGAGATCGTGCCACTGCACTCCAGCCTGGGCGACAGAGTGAGCCGGTCTCAAATTTTAAAAAAAGGGAAGTGTCACCTGTTGGAGTATTCCTGCCCCTTAGGATAAAGCCAGAGGAAAAGGAGTGAAAAACAGGAAGAGTTTCTCAAGTATTCACAAATAATAGCAACAGGTTGTGGAGCAGATGGTACTAAAAAGATTCAACAGAGAAATCAGGAGAATGTTATTCTGACAACAGCAGAGGCTAAGAACCAGGTTCTTTATGAAGAAGACCACCAGGGTAACTGAAGTATCAAGCAAAGATCAAGCACAGATTGTGAAAACAGGCAAGGGCAGTCCAGGAGAAAACTGAAGGCAAACGGATGTTTCCTGCAAAGCCCAAGAGGGCACAATGGAAAAGGATGGCACAGGGAGAGGCGGGGCTCACAGCGGAAGGAGCACATAGAAATGCAAAGTGAAAGATGGTCAGCAGGAGGGATCATAATCATGAACCCAGTATAGAAATGTTTTAAAATGGTAATAAAGGATATAAAAGTCAATCATTGTTGGAGAAGAAAAGTAGGTTTCATTAGAACTGCCAGATGTTGATGATGATGACGATCGATCACCATTAGAACTGCCAGATGATGATGGTGATGATGATTTCTGAGAAGCAGCTTGGCTCTGTCGCCTAGGCTAGAGTGCAGTGGCACAATCTTGGCTCACTGCAACCTCTGCCTCCCGGATTCAAGTGATTCTCCCACCTCAGCCTCCAGAGTAGCTGGGATTACAGCCAAGTGCCACCATCCCAGGCTAATTTTTTTTTTTTTTTTTTTTTGTAGAGAAAGGGCTTCACCATGTTGGTTGGCCAGGTGGTCTCCAACTCCTGACCTCAGGTGATCCACATGCCTCAGCCTCCCAAAGTGAGCCGCGACACCCGGCCGAGTACTGTCAGAGTTGAACTAACCAATAACAATAATGAGAATGAGTTTTATATGGAGAACCTTGCTAGGGCAGAACAGCCTGAGAAATGGTCTGGCAGACAGGCCTGGAACTGCTACATCACCAGGAATGGAGTTATTAGAGGCCTGCAGTAACTCAGCTCCTGGAGATACAGCCACAAACAGCAGCAAGAGATGAAAATCAGGTACCTGATAAAGAGCCCTTATCCAGAACATAAAAGAACTTTTACAATCCAACAAGAGACAGATAGTCCGATGTAAAAATGGGCAAAGGATTTAAAGGGACATTTCTCCAAGGAAGATATACAAACATCCAATTTGCAAATGGGAAGATGCTCAACATCACGGTCTGCAGAAGGATGCAAACCTCTAAGAGATACCACCTGACACCCCCCAGGATGGCAATAATCAAAAATATGAATAATAACAAATGCTGGCAAGGTTGAGGAGAAATCAGAACCCTCATACACACAGGTAGAAAATGAATGAAAACATATCTCCATGCAAAAACATGTACATATGATAATGTCGAGCAGGCACAGTGGCTCATGCCTGAAATCTCAGCACTTTGGGAGGCTGAGACAGGTGGATCACCTGAGGTCAGGAGTTCGAGATCCGCATGGCTAATACGGTGAAACCCCATCTCTACTACAATTACGAAGATCAGCTGGATGTGGTGGTGGGCTCCTGTAATCCCAGCTACTCAGGAGGCTGAAACAAAAGAACTGCTTGAACCCACAAGGCGGAGGTTGCAGTGAGCCAAAATCACACCACTCCAGCCTGGGTGACAGAGCAAGACTCTGTCTCAAAATAATAATGGTAATAATGATGTCTATAGCAGTACTATTTACCCAGTGATTTATTTTTTGAGACTGGGTCTCACTCCACTGCCCAGGCTAGAGTGCAGTAGTGCAACCACAGCTCACTGCAGCCTCAGCCTCCCAGGCTCAAGCAATCCTGCCTCAGCTTTCCAAGTAGCTAGGGCTACAGGCATACACTCAACTAATTTTTTTGTAGGGACAGGGGTCTCCCTATATTGCCCAGGCTGGAGCATTATTCATAACATCCAAAAAGACAAAGCAACCCAAATGTCCATCAACTGATAAACAAAATGTGGTATATCCATACACAAATTATTATTAGACATGAAAAGGAATGAAGTACTGATACATAATACAATATGGATGTACCCTGAAAACACTTTACTAAGTCAAAGAAGCCAGGCACAAAAGGACACATACTATACAATTCCATTTACATGAAATGCCCAGATTAGGCAAATTTATACCAATAGAAGGTAGATTAATGGTTCCTTGGGGCTTAGGGGAGAAAGGAGTATGGGAATTGACTGCTTATGAGAGCAGGATTTCTTTTAGAGGGAATAAAAATGTTCTACAATAAGTATGATTATGGATGCAGAGCCTGTGACATTACTAGAAACCATGAAACTATGCACTTTAAATGGGTGAACTGTATGTAAATTTTATCTCAATAAATTTATTTAAATGGCATACAGAACAAATTCACAAGTTGATTGTAATTCACATAGAAATGCAAAGAACTGGCAGGGCGGCATGGTTGCTGCCTGTCATCCCAGCCCTTTGGGAGGCCACGGCACTCTGGCCAACATGGTGAATCCCCATCTCTACTAAAAATACAAAAATTAGTGGGGTGTGGTGGCACGTGCCTGTAATCCCAGCTACTCAGAAGGCTGAGGCAGGAGAATCACTTGAACCCGGGAGGCAGAGGTTGCAGTCAGCTGAGAGCACACCACTGCACTCCAGCCTGGGCTACAGAGCAAGACTCCGTCTAGAAAAATTTTTTAAAAAGGCCGGGCGCGGTGGCTCAAGCCTGTAATCCCAGCACTTTGGGAGGCCGAGATGGGTGGATCACGAGGTCAAGAGATCGAGACCATCCTGGTCAACATGGTGAAACCCCGTCTCTACTAAAAATACAAAAAATTAGCTGGGCATGGT
>NW_016107734.1:933201-945019 GCF_001604975.1 Cebus imitator | reverse complement strand
TCTCTCTTGGAAAAAAAAAAAAAAAGCAAAAAACAACTCTTTGCCTTCCTGAAAATGGACGTAGTTTATTAACGGATACATATTCCCACTGCTATGTTCCATTCCCAAACAAGTATCTTTTCTTTTAGAAAAAGGCCTCTGTTTGTTATCTGGTTCACATAACTGGTGTCGGAAATGGGACCTGAGAAAAGAGCAGCAGGAGAACTGGTGACCCAGCCCCACTGTGCAGCACTGGCCTGACTCCTCGACCTCTCACCTCTGTGGCTCTCTTTTTCTGCCCTGTGAGTCTTCTCTCGGTCTGAGCATCCTGCCTTTAAGTAGAGGCTTTTTTACCTTATTGGGAATGCAGATTGGATAAGGCCACCTTAATAATCGTTCACACATCCCTCTTGGGATGACAGACTTTTTACCTTTTCTGATAAGCATTTTCTAGTATAAAGAAAAGTGTCTTTCTGGGCTGAGTACTCGTGATTTCTAAAAAACTGACATTGTTTCTAGGAGGCGTGACTTCTCTGGTTTGTGTGCTTCATTTAATAGCTTATTTAATCTGCATGCCTACCTTAAAATGTTTTTGAACACCTTGTCTTGGGTTCTTTTTATTTGGTTTGACTCTTCCCAGGCTTTCTTCTGAAAACTTTCTGAGACCAAAATAAATGTTCTGGATAGGGCACAGGATGAATAATTAAAAGCCACTAGCTGGCCAGGCACAGTGGCTCACACCTGTAATCCCAGCACTTTGGGAGGCCAAGGCAGGTGGATCAGGAGGTCAGGAGATTGAGACCATTCTGGCCACATGGTGAAACCCCATCTCTACTAAAAATATTTTTTTAAAAAATTAGCTGTGCATGGTGGTGTGCACCTATAGTCCCAGCTACTCAGGAGGCTGAGGCAAGGGAATCTCTTGAACCCAGGAAGTGGAGGTTGCAGTGAGCCGAGATTGCACCACTGCACTCCAGCCTGGAGACGGAGCAAGACTCCATCTCAAAAAAACAAAAAAGAAAAGAAAAAGCCACTAGGCTGGTAGGTGCAGTGGCTCATACTGTAATCCCAGAACCGTGGGAGGCCAAGGCAGACAGGTCACTTCAGCTCAGGAGTTCAAGACCAGCCTGAGCAACGTGGCGAACCCTTTATCTACCAAAATATACAAACAATTAGAGAGGTATAGTGGTACGCACACCTGTAGTTCCAACTACTCGGGAGGCTCAAGTGGGAGGATCACTTGAGCCCGGGAGGATCACTTGGGGGTTGCAGTAAGCCAAGACTGTACCACTGCACTCCAGCCTGGGTGACAGAGTGCAGAGTGAGACTCAATCTCAAAAAAGAAAAAAAGCTACCAGGGTGGTTGCCGCCATCTAAAACAACAGCCTAAATTCCTGACATTCCCTCATGGGATTTATATAATTTTCTTTGCTCTCAAGAGATTAATAAGAAATGGAATAAGATTCTCAAACATTTAGGCATCCTAGGTTTTCTGGGACTATAGAACGCTATATATTATGGCCTATTCTTCTGCACATTTTTTAACTGATGGGCAAATTACAAGGAAAATTCAGAGCACTAAGGATCATTATTCAAAAAGACCTTCAACTCTAGAGTTAACATGTAGAATCTTGTAATTCACGATCCCTCTATTTGTTTTTCTGCCTACTTTAAATCTGCTGACTTTTCTACTGGTGTTGAGATGAAACTCACTGCTTTTGGCATTCCAGCCAGGATATTTTTTAAAAAGAGAGACAGAGAAGTCTTAAAGGGCTTTCAAATTAATGCCTTTACAAATTACAACAGCTCCATGGTAACCAACAACTTTGACACCTTTTAGAAATATAAATTTAGGTTTGCCTAACTAGCAACTGTGTATGGTGATGGAACATTTAATTGAAAAATTAATCTCTAAAAGAAAAAGAACTAGGTAGATGTTTATAATGCTAGGCACTCAGGTCAAACATGTCAAAATCTTGGGCTCAGAGCAATGATAAAAGGTATGTCTATCCAGCATACACACACAAAAATATCTTGCTTTTTCTGGCACACAGAGGCCAAAAAGAAAAAGCCAAAACAGGCTGGGCATGGTGGCTCATGCCTGTAATCCCAGCAATTTGGGAGACCGAGGCAGGTGGATCACTTGAGGTCAGGAGTTCGAGACCAGCCTGACCACCATGGAGAAACCCTGTCTCTACTAATAATACAAAAACTAGCTGGGCATGGTAGCATATGCCTGTAATCCCAGCTACTTGGGAGGTTAAGGCACGACAACTGCTTGAACCGGGAGGCAGGGGTTGCGGTGAGCTGAAATCGTGTCATTGCACTCCAGCTTGGACCACAAGAGCAAAACTCTGTCTCAAAAAAAAAAAAAAAAAAAAAAAAAAAAAAAAAAAAAAAAAAAAAAAAGAAAAGCCAAAAGAAAAACAAAAAAACACCTGCTAAAATTCTTCCCTGCCTACATTTGCTAATTAAGCAAACCAGACAGGCAAACAAAAGACTTACCTGTTACTAATTCAATGCTACATAGAGACTTTATTTTACTTACAGAATTCAGCCAGTCCTAGCTATTATGTAAACATTAAACATTTAACCCCAAACTCATCTGAAACTACAAAAAAGTGTCAGGAGAAGGGGATGATATAAAGATTTTTTTTTAAACAAAGTGCCATGAAAACTGCTGTACCCAAAATTGTGGTCCATGGCCTTCATTAGATTAGCTATGGAGGCAAATAAAGTTTAGCCATATGAACAGCTCCAGTTTTGCCAGAAATATAATTTGGATCCAACTGTCTTATAAACCAATGAGTTTATATTATAGTCTCATGATAAAAATTTAAAAATAAAACTATAAGATCTTTATTTTTGTGCATATTTATGTGTTTATACGTATTTACATGTATTGTATGTTATGTCTACATTGTATAACTTGGCATAGTTAGTTGGCAAGAAGTCCCTTAAAGACAAAGGAATGCTCAGATAAATATATAGTAATTATCCCAATGTCTTTTAGTTCACATGATTTATGTAAGTCTTTAATCTATAAGCTGGTTTAAAGTTATTGGTAAAATATAAATTAAAATGTCTTGAAACTTGTCAGCATGCATCTTTGCCTAGTTTTACTGCTCAGAGAGTTCATATTTGTCTCAACCAGATATTTTAAGACATCAGGGCTTCACACTAAGGTTATAAAACTACAAGCCCAGCCTAAAACAGAATGATCTTTGTGTAATATTTTGATAAATAAGACTAATTTGTCATTGTTGGTTGAAAAAAAAAACAGGTGTATATTCTGAGTTATTGGACACCTGATATTCACAGGCTATAAAAAGTACTAACAGGGAAATAACTTGAAATGACAACTAGCTTTGTCTAATATCTCAATTCTCATGAGTAATCTAGGAAAACTGTTAATAAATAAATAAATAAATGTAAATGGGATAAATGCTCATAAATGAATTTTTCAAGCAATTTGAAATCTTAAAGTTATGTTAAATTAAAAAATAGATACTAAATGTCTGGGTCATTTCCAACTAAGATTTTAAAAATTCTGTTACAAGGAAAGAAACTTCTGAAAATTATAAAATGGTTCTCATTTATAAAATAGTTATAGGTGAAAAAAAATTCAAGATCTTGCTTCCTAGATTTTCACTAAAAGTAAAGGTTGCAAACAGTTAAAAATTCTAGTGAATATGTATAATTCTATATATAAAGTGTGCCTGAATACACAAGGTATGTTTTTAAAAGGAAAAAAAGTTCCTTTATTTTATGGGCATAAAAATGTGGTCCTTACTGAGAAAAGAATGATTTAGAGTCAGGCACAGTGGCTCACATGAGGGAGGCTGTGGTGGGAGGATCACTTGAAGCCTGGAGCTTCAGGCTGCAGTGAGCTATGTATGATTGTGCCACTACTGTACTCCAGTCTGGCTGGCAGAGTGAGACCCTGTCTCAAAAAAATAAAAATAAGGCCGGGGGCGGTGGCTCAAGCCTGTAATCCCAGCACTTTGGGAGGCCGAGGCGGGTGGATCACGAGGTCAAGAGATCGAGACCATCCCGGTCAACATGGTGAAACCCTATCTCTACTAAAAATACAAAAAATTAGCTGGGCATGGTGGTGCGTGCCTGTAATCCCAGCTACTCAGGAGGCTGAGGCAGGAGAATTGCCTGAACCCAGGAGGCAGAGGTTGCGGTGAGCCGAGATTGCGCCATTGCACTCCAGCCTGGGTAACAAGACCGAAACTCCATCTCAAAAAAAATAAAATAAAATAAAAATAAAAATAAATTTTAATTAAAAAAATTTTTAAAGAACAATTTTGTCTAATTTAGAATTTATTTAAAGGTTACAGTATTTCAAAATACAGATATGAGAAAGAAACAGAATACAGAAAGGGAGAGAGACGTGAAAAAAGTTATGGATATGAAGATATGTTTTTTAAGGAAGGTTAAAAACAAAAGAATAACTTTGTATGAGAAAGAATCTCATGCAATAAATTTTAGTTCTAAACTAAAGTGACTCGTTATTAAGGATAAGGAATTGTAGGACAAAGCAGAAAGTCCAAGCACACCAACAATGATCTGAGAAAAGTCATAATCAAGTTCAGGAAAAGACAATGTATAAAAGGAATTTTGCATGTCATTAAATTGGCTATAATTAAAAGGGACTGTTTATACTGTCTTTCTAAACACTGAACTATGATGCTAAAATATACTAATATAAAAACATTTAAATTTGGTTACCTATGTTAAAACAACAGGGTTTACCTAAAGTACTTGCTCTTAATAAAACTGTAACCGGTTTTGATTTTTACTTCTGAAATGTTTAACACTCATCTTCTAAACTATTTCTGTTTCTTCCTGAGATCTCATTAATTGCCCTACTCTCAGGTTGGAGATGTAGTGTTTTTCATTTCACTTCTTCAGGAAAAGTTCTTTCTTTTTGAAATTTCTCAAATTTATATTAGAAGCACAACCTTTGCTGTACCTCACTGTAACTTCCAGGTCATGCATCATTGCCTTCTGTTCTTTCTCCTCTTAAAAAGGTATACCTTTTTGCTTGGCTGGGGTGATAACTCTCTCCAACCTTTTTGTCAACTCCTGTAACTTTTTTTTCCTAGTTCTAACTCTGCTGTTACGGCCTGACAGTAACATGTTTATATTAAAAGCCTACAAAGCAATGTTTTCCTACAGTATAATTTGACTCTGTACTCTTGGCTTTTCTTGATGTGTCTAAATTGTTCCCTGTAATGAGGAAACTTCACATGCTGTTACTAAGAATCATGTATTCCCCTACTCAAGGTACTAGGGTTTTCGCTGTTGTTTTTCTTTGTAGACATTCTGTCTCACTCTGTCACCTAGGATGGAGTGCAGTGGCGTGATCTCAGCTCACTGCAACCTCTGCCTCCCTGGTTCAAGCAATTCTCCTGCCTCAGCCTCCTGAATAGCTAGGATTACAGGTGCACACCGCCATGCCCCGCTAACTTTTGCCTTTAGTCAAGATAGCATTTTACCATGTTGGGCCAGGTTGGTCTTGAACTCCTAAACTCAAGTCAATCCACCTGCCTCGGGCTTCCAAAGTGCTGAGATTACAGGCGTGACCCCCCATGCCCGGCCACAAGGTACTAGTTTTTGTCTTTACATTCCTCTATACACTCATGACCTAGATAGACACTTTCTGTTTCTGATTAAATTCAAGTACCCTTTTAATCAGGTTTGACTTCCAGGTTATCTAAATGAGTTCCCCATAAAGAGAAGCAATCACATTACAAAAGATTTTTCTTTGCATTTCTGGTGACTGGCCTTAAGAAAAAACAAACATTTTATGTTCATCAAGAAAATCCCCTATGCTGTCTTTATTAGATTTTCAATTACTTGGGAAAACTGAGCTTTAAAAGGTTAAGGTTTTTCTATCCATGTGACTTTCCATATTCCTTTTGAAGTCTTTTAATTATTACTCTGATTAAATGAATAACTATTATTTATGAGTGACCTGTGATGATTCTGGTTTGATCAAGTGTTTTGAACCTTTTGACATCTCTGGCAGGTTTCCACAGAATCAAAATCCAAAGTTGTTTCTGACCTAAAATTAACTTTAGGATTTTCTGTTTAGGCCCCTGAAAACCGTCAAAGAGTAAATGTCACATCTTATAGAGATATTAAATGATTTGTCTTATTTGGAAAATTATATGGAATGCATTGACAAATTATAAGTGTTCAGATCTTCTTTCGGTTATATTTATGGGTATGTTATTGATAAAAATATCCTAAAAAGGATGTAAACTCATTACAATATAAGGTTATCAGTCATAATTGATTCTTTCCTAAAGTTATATTTGTATGGATATGTTATTAATATGAATATTCTAAAGATTATATGAAATTTATAGAAGTCTGATGGCCCTATGATCCTGGTTGTTATCTTAAAATGCTGCATGGAAGAAATAACAAATTCTTTGTCAGTTGGGAAATTTCACTGGATCTTAACCATGGCTATCCTAAGTTGTTGTCAGCCACCGTTACTGTTCTGAATTATTCTGTGAAAGCATCTGCAATCAGCTACACTTCAAAACTACTTTCTTTTTTTATTTTATTTTATTTTTTTTTTTTTGAGACAGAGTTTCGCTCTTGTTACCCAGGCTGGAGTGCAATGGTGCGATCTCGGCTCACCGCAACCTTCGCCTCCTGGGTTCAGGCAATTCTCCTGCCTCAGCCTCCTGAGTGGCTGGGATTACAGGCATGCGCCACCATGCCCAGCTAATTTTTTGTAGTTTTTTAGTAGAGACGGGGTTTCACCATGTTGACCAGGATGGTCTCGATCTCTTGACCTCGTGATCCACCCGCCTCGGCCTCCCAAAGTGCTGGGATTACAGGCTTGAGCCACCGCGCCCGGCCAAACTACTTTCTATTAAAATGACTCCAAACAAGTACTTTTTGTTTTTTTGAGATGGATGTCTCACTCTGTCACCCAGGCTGGAAAGCAGAGGTGAGATCTCAGCTCACTGCAACCTCTGCCTCCCGAGTTCAAGTGATTCTTCTGCCTAAGCCTCCCGAGTAGCTGAGACTACAGGTGGGCGCCATCACACCCAGCTAATTTTTGCATTTTTAGTAAAGACAGGAGCTCACCATATTGGCCAGGCTGGTCTTGAACTCCTGACCTTATGAATCCCTAGCCTCGGACTCCCAAAGTGCTGGGATTATAGGCATGAGCCACGGCGCCTGGCCCAACAAGTACTCTTAAACACATTTCTGATAACTTTAAGATTAACGGACTATATAACAACTTACAGAACTTTAATATATTAAAGAAACTGACGGGCTCATAAAACTGCTAATGGCCAGCCTTGCAGTGTAAAGGGTCTGCGTCTGACTCCATAAAATTGCTAATCAAGATCAATCAAACCTAAAATTTAATGACTTAAAATTAAGTAATTGATGACAATAATATGTTTGTGATTTTTCATTTTTGGTTCTTAAATGTTTTGTCTTACAGTTTAAGAAATTTTTCTCGCATACACTATCTGTAATACAACAATTTGGTAAAGTACACTTTTCGCGAACAAAGACGGAACCATTTGCTTTTTCTCCCTATTGGCTTCCTCCCCAAATCTGCAAACCATTTGTATTCTTATTTTTCTTTGCATGAAGTCAATAAAAATCTGCTCTCAAGCAGGATAAAACTGGAAATATAAACGTTGGTTATACTACGGGGGCACTGACTGAAATGTCTTATTTAAAAATGTGCATTGAATGCCTGGCTTCCAGAGTTCCTAGACTTACAGTGAGTCAGTAAAAACTGTCACTTCCTGGCACGACCAAGATCCTTAAGACTGTACGTAAGATGTAAAATCTGCCCTGGCTTGGCTTCCTAGCTCAAGAGGTTTCTAAATCTGAGATTCCTGTGTGATCAATGTGGGAAAAACAGTTTTTTATACTCTATAGAAAAACTATAGTATAATATACCTGTTTTTATAGATTGTAGCCCCGTGCATTGTTTTAAGGTTCTTATCTACCTGTAGACTGGACTAGATCCTGAATTCTCCTAATTTCCTCCAATATTTGGTCACAACTCTCTAGCTGGCTTACAAAGCTTTATAAGCTGAAACTAGATAATTTTTTTTTGAGACGCAGCTTCACTCAGTTGCCCAGGCTGAAGTACAGTGGTATCATCATGACTCACTGCAGGCTCCGCCTCCCGGGTTCAAGTGATTCTCGGACCTCAGCCTCCGAAGTAGCTGGGACTACAGGCACACGCCACCACGCCTGTCTAACTTTTGTATTTTTAGTAGAGACAGGGTTTCACCATGTTGGCAAGGCTGGTCTTGAACTCCTGACCTCAAGTGATCTGCTGGCCTTGGCCTCCCAAAGTGCTGGGATTGCAGGTGTGAGCCACTGGCACCCAGCTGAAACTAGATAAATTTAAGAAATGCCTATGTCTCATTTATGAACCACAAAGATTCATCAAACTGCCCCAATGTTATGACCAAAGATATTCAAACTACGAACCAGAATAAAAAGTTGATATTTTTATACTGTAAATAGCTTTTCCCAAGTAGCTGTAATAAGACTCCATATCGTAATGAGACTTTTACCCCTCCTAATACGACTTTTCTCACCTGGCAGACTAACAGTGTCATTGAAGTTTTACAATCAATAGCCTCTGCTGATAACTTAACAAAACCTAACTTAAGAAATGCTTTTATATCGATTCATTAAGAAAATGTCTATGCTATTTCTAATATGACAAGCTGTGTGTGGATAAATTCCTCTGGGAAAGCTGAAACCCATATATACAAAACAAAACAGGCCACACGATTACAAAGGTGTCACCTAATTCCCTATGGTGATTTGATTTATTCAATTGGTTTTCTTTAAGCCTAGATTCACGACTCAAAGCCATTATGCAAACTGACGTTGTCATATTACTATTAAGTTTAGTTTTTATTTTTCCTTTGTAAACTTTGTATCTGGGCCAGGCACAGTGATTCACACTTGTAATCCTAGCCCTTTGGGAGACCGAGGCAGGTGGATCACTTGAGGTAAGGAGTTTGAGACCAGCCTGGCCAACATGGCCAAACCCTGTCTCTACCAAAAATACAAAAATAAGCTGGGCATGGTGGTGGCGCATGCCTGTAGTCCCAGCTACTTGGGAGGCTGAGGCAGGAATCACTTTAACCCGAGAGGTGTAGGTTGTAGTGAGCTGAGATTGTGCCACTGCACTGGGCAACAGAGTGAGACTCCGTTTTTCAAAAAAAAAAAAGGAAATTTTGTATCTGTTACTTCTTAAATTTTTACACAAGTATAACTCTTAACAAAATAATGTTGGCCCTACACTTTGAGATGGTAACGAAAGACTACAGAACAGACAAAACTGAACTTAATACGAGACTCCAGGTAGACTTAGTCTGAGGGCAACTCCTTTCAAACCTCCTTTGCTGCTCAAACGTGGCTAAAAGGGTTTTGACACTGGCTCATAGTCACCAATCACTAATCGCAACGTGGGATGTGACCAGCAATCACGACAGGGCCATCCAGACACTAGGCAACAACAAAACTTAACTACAGGACAGGCACAGTGGCTCACGCCTGTAATCTCAGCACTTTGGAAGGCTGAGGTGGGTGGATCACCTGAGGTCAGGAGTTCAAGACCAGCCTGGCCAACCTGGCAAAACCCTATCTCTACTAAAAATATAAAAATTTGTTGGGAGTGGTGGCGGGCACCTGTAATACCAGCTATTCAGGAGGCTGAGCCAGAAGAATGACTTGACCAGGAGGCGGAGGTTGCTGATCACTCTACTGTACTCCAACCTGGGCAACAGAGTGAGACTCAGTCTCAAAAAAAAAAAAAAAAACCTTAACTACAAGGCAGGCACAGCATGGTGGCTCACACCTGTAATCCCAGAACTTTGGGAGGCCAGGGCAGGTGGATCACTTGAGATCAAGAGTTTGAGACCAGCCTGGCCAACATGGTGAAACCCTGTCTCTACTAAAAATATAAAAATTACCCAGGCATGGTGACAAGTACCTGCAGCCCCAGCTACTCAGGAGGCTGAGGCACGAGAATCACTTGAGCCTGGGAGGTGCAGCTTGCAGGGAGCCGAGATCATGCCACTACACTCCAGCCTGGGAAACAGAGCGAGGCTTCGTCTCAAAAAATAAATAAATAAATAAAAATAACAGGATGACTGATCAGTCATGCTTTCTGAGAAAGATCTTGATCAAAAGGAAGAAATGTAAAAGTTGTCAGCATCAAAATAGAGTTACTAATGTTAAGAAAAACAGAGACAGGGAAGCCCATGAAGAGAGTTATCTTGTATGCCTGGTAATGAAAAAGACTCTACAGAAACCACAACCCTACCCAAAAAAAAAGTGTTTCTCTGACAGCATCATCTGCCCAGCAACTGCCAGTCTAATCTCGAGCTGCCGTCACCCTTGTCACTCATCTTAGTAGCCAAGGATAATTATTTCAAAACAATTATATAATCCTCATTTTTTCCTTTAAAATTCTTTGTCTTCATTTCTCTTCCCTGTTATCTGACTTATAATAACTTATAAAAAAAATTAAATAGTAAACTTTGTCTTCCTATACCTCCCCAATACACGTAACAGTTTACTGCAGCTTATGTATTCCCATTGCAATGGTCTATTCTAAAATAACCACCATTTTCTTCTAGAGAACCCCTCTTTGTTATTTAGGTTGACAAGTCTTCAACGAATGGTGCCTTGGCCGGGCGCGGTGGCTCAAGCCTGTAATCCCAGCACTTTGGGAGGCCGAGGCGGGTGGATCACGAGGTCAAGAGATTGAGACCATCCTGGCCAACATGGTGAAAACCCGTCTCTACTAAAAATACAAAAATTAGCTGGGTGTGGTGGTGTGCACCTGTAGTCCCAGCTACTTGGGAGGCTGAGGCAGGAGAATTGCTTGAACCGGGGAGACGGAGGTTGCGGTGAGCCGAGGTCTTGCCACTGCATTCCAGCCTGGTGCCCGGCGACAGAGCGAGACTCTGTCTCAAAAAAAAAAAAAAAAAAAAAAAAAAAAAAAAAAAAAAAAAAAAAACAATAAAAAAAAAAAAAAAAAAAAAAAAAAAAAAATGATAATAGTACTAGAACCTACCTAGTAGACCCTTTATGGCCATTGAAGGTATAAATGAGATACTATGTCTAAACTGCGCACAAGGTGAGTGTTCACAGTATGTATCAAATAATTGGCTCAAATGGACATGAGAGAGTAAGACAGACAATTCTGGCTGTTAAACTTTTGTGGCACACAACTCCTGGGTTGCCTGCCAGGCTCACACTTTCGTATAATATGGGATTCCCCTAATAATGTCTAAATTATGTGACATTGGTTTCTGGCAGGAAGTAGGGTGGACATCAGGACCAATCCAATTCTTTGATGCTGGGAGAGTACTATAAAGTCTAGAACACAGAATCGCTGAGCCTCTGGGTGGCTTTGTCTTTGTCGAGTCACATTAATGGCAACTATTTTAGGAACTTCGGCCAAGGGCTTGGAGCAGGCCTAGTTCCCTCTCATTGACTTTTGATTGTTTTAAATGTCCATGAGGTCGATTTCCATCCTTTCAATAATGTACCTTTTTGCTAAAGTTAGAGAGGATTTCTGTTACTTATAACTAAAGAATCTAAACCAATAAAACCCATCTGTTTTTTATTTTTATTTTTTTTATTATTTTTTTATTTTTTATTTTTATTTTTTTATTTTTGAGACGGAGTTTCCCTCTTGTTACCCAAGTTGGAGTGCAATGGCGCGATCTCGGCTCACCACAACCTCCACCTCCTGGGTTCAGGCAATTCTCCTGCCTCAGCCTCCTGAGTAGCTGGGATTACA
>NW_016107734.1:925730-933005 GCF_001604975.1 Cebus imitator | reverse complement strand
GATGGAGTCCCACTCTGTCGCCAGGCTGGAGTGCAGTGGCATAACCTCAGGTTCTTGGCTCACTGCAACCTCCACCTCCCAGGTTCAAGCGATTCTCCTGCCTCAGCCTCTTGAGTAGCTGGGATTACAGGCATGCACCACCACGCCCAGCTAATTTTTATATTTTTAGTAGAGACGGGGTTTTGCCTTGTTGGCCAGGCTGGTCTTGATCTCTTGACCTCGTGATCTGCCCACTTCCCGAAGCACTGGGATTACAAATGTGAGCCACCGCACCAGGCCAATACTTTTAATACTTCCTTACTTTATAATCTTTCTTCTCTACCTTACTATTATTTTCTTACACATTTATAAGACAAAGAACGTGTTAAAAGAAGCCTAGTTTCATAATTTATGGGAAGGTACAAGGAAAATGGTGGCAACTCTGTGGGATGGACATGCAGTAGGGTGGCATGGTGAGCAAGGCACTGCCATTCGTGTGTGCAGCATTGGAACTGTGCTACCATTCCATTGTATTGATTGAGAAGATACTGAAAAATATGATAGAAGTGATATTTACTATTCCCCGTTACCTGTTTGCATGCATCATGCATATGTATGTGTCTTCCTTAAAATGAGTTTTCCCATAGACATTAGTTTCCATTAAACACATAACCATGCAGCACTGTAGACTATAAGTTGAAATATGAAAATGTATATCTAACACATATAAGAGTAAGAGACTAATCAATTAAAACTACAGAAAACTGCTTTAACAAAATTAAGACTACAAACAAAGCTTCTAGAAGAAAATCTAGAACATCTCTGTGACCCTGTGGTTGGCAAAAATTTCTAAAAATACAAAACACTAACCATAAAAGAAAAATATGATATACTGAACTGTATCCAAATTAAAATTTTCAAAAGATACATTTATGGAAATAGAAATGCCACAGACTAGAGAAATATTCAGAATGCACATTTGACAAAAGATTCACATCCACAACATATAAAGAATTTCTAGAAATTCTTTGACTCAATTAATATAGAGTCGAACAACCAGTTTGAACAAAGACATGAACAGACATTTCACAGGTATAAACAGCCAATACGCACATCACAAGATGTTCCTGGCTGGGCACAGTGGCTCACACCTGTAATCCCAGCACGTTGGGATGCCAAGGCAGGTGGATCACATGAGGTCAGGAGTTTGAGACTAACCTGGCAAATATGGTGAAACCCCCGTCTCTACTAAAAACACAAAAATTAGCTGGGTATGTTGGCACATGCTTATAATCCCAGCTACTCGGGAGACTGAGACATGAGAATTACTCGAACCCAGGAGGCACAGTGATCAGAGATGGCACCACTGCACACCAGCCTGGGCAACAGAGTGAGACTCTGTCTCAAAAAAATAAAATACAAATGTTCCTAATCATCAACCATCGCCAACAAAATGTAAATTAAAACCACAATGAGGTCCAACTTCACAACCATGAGAATTCCAAAAATCAGACAATACCACACAATGGTGAGAATGTATAACAAACAGAACTTTCATAAATTGCTGAGCAAGTATAGAGGAGCACAACCACACTGACGACAGTTTGGGAGCTTCTTCTACAGTTAAATATACACCCACTCTATGACTTAACGACTGCGCTTCTAGGTATTTACCCAAGGAAAACTGAAGTTTACATTCACAAAGTCTTGTGAAAGAACGTTCATAGCACTTTTTTTCATAATAGTCAAAACTAAAAACCGACAAAATATCTATCTACAGATTTTTTAAAACTGGTATATTCATACAATGGCATACTACTGAGCAATAAAAGTGAAGGAACTACTAATACATGTTACATGATACAACATGGATACATCTCAAAAACACATTGAGTTTAAGAAGCCAGTTGCAAAAGACTGCACATTACATGATCCCACTCATATGAAATTCTTTTCTTTTTTTCTTTTTTATTGAGACAGAGTCTCACTCTTATCACCCAAACTGGAGTGCACTGACGCGATCTGGGCTCACCGCAGCCTCTGCCTCCTGGGTTGAAATGATTATCCTGCCTCAGCCTCCCAAGTAGCTGGGATTGCAGGCACCCACCACCACACCTGACTTATTTTAGTATTTTTCCTACAAACGGGGTTTCACCATTTTGGCGAGGCTGGTCTCATACTCCTAACCTAAAGTGATCCGCCCACTCCCTTCCCAAATTGCTGGGATTGCAAGTGTTAGCCAGCGTACCTGGCCACTCAATATGAAATTCTAAAAAGGCAAAACTAAGTAAGAGTAATAGCAATTAGAACAATAATTCCCTAGGGAAAGAGAGTTATTGATTAGAAATTGGCACAACAAAGTTATTGGGGTGGGGAAAACAGCTTATATCTTCACTGGAGCTGGTGAATATAGGTTCTACATCTATCAAAATTTGCTGAACTCATTTTGAAGAATCATTTTAAAACGTGCATTTTATCAAATGTAAATTATACTTCTAAATAGTAAATTTACTGACAGGGTGTAATAGTTATTTAAAAGTTGCATATGATAGACATATTAAATAAAAACAAAAAAATACCTTTGTCCACCTGCAAAGCTTCACCCCAGAGTGGCTCCCAATCAACTGATAACCTGAGTGGAAAAGCAGGGAACACAAAGTTGAACTGATCCAAAGCGTCATATCAAAAAGTGACATGAAAATTTAGCAATTTTTATTTAGCTAAATTATTACAGTTAACCAACCCATGGCAGAAAACATTAAAGATTTAATTCAGCAAGATGAGAAAACAATTTAAAATGTATATGTATCTAATAACGTGGACTCAAAATACATAAAGAAATTATCTTTTTCTATTCTTTTAAGACAGCCGCGCTCCGTCACCCAGGCTGGAGTGCAGTGTCACAATCTCAGGCCATTGCAACCTCTGCCTCCCAGGTTTAATTGATGCTCATGCTCAGCCTCCCAAGTAATTGGGACTGCAGGTGCGCTTCACCCGACCAGGCTAATTTTTTTGTATTTTCAGCAGAAATGGGATTTCACCATGTTGGCTAGGCTGGTCTTGAACTCCTGGCCTCAAGTGATCCATCTACCTCGGCCTCCCAAAGTGCTGGGATTACAGGCATGAGCCACCACACCCAACCAAGAAACAATAAATTAATCCAAAAATTATATGAGGAGATTTGAACCTCTCTACATCTAACAGATCTCATAGGTGAAAACTCGGTAAAGCTCTAAAAGATTTAAACAACACAACACATAAACTTGACCAAAAACATACAGAGCCCTGTACTCACCATCTACTGAATTTATATTCTTTTCACAGATCAGTGAAACATTTATAAAAATGAACTGTATGCTGGGCCATAAAACAAAAATAATGATATATTTCAAGTGAATGAATGGGGAGCTATCATGAGTAATCTTTGAAAGAGAAGATTAAGAATCAGATGTCAATGGGAGATTAAAACAAAGTAATGCTGACCCAAAGAGAGAAAAATCAAATTAAAATTAAAATTCACATCTTAAATATGAATTCTCAGTAGCACTACAACATATCATTTCAAATTTTTAAGCTACCTAGGTCATGAAAAGCATGGAAAAAGCCGGGCCAAAGTAATCTCATTTCTTTTTTAAACACACTGGTAGTACAAACAAGTAGTACATTCTGATTTCAGAAAGCATTCAATGCCGTTTCTCATGAGGCTTCAGGTAATAAGCCACAATTATCATGAGTCATTCGCACAAAAAGACTCTTGCAGTCAAATAAGGCAAAGGGAGAAATACAGTCTGGATGACAGCACCACTGGATCAGTGGCTGGTTAAACATCCGTATTCACACTGTGATGATCACTGGAACAATGTCAATCTGGATTACAAGTCTCTAGTGGCGACATTTACAGGGCTTTGTCTTTTATCCTCTTCTACGTTTATGTAAACATCTTACATATAAATAAAGCACTGCTTATGTACTCGAAGGTGGAATTGAGTCCAACTGAATAACTAATCTCTGATACTGAATAAGCATTTACAAGATCCCCAGAGGAAATTCTAGTTCTTCTCTTGGCATTCTACATGATATTGTTCATACTAGCATAGAAATCATCCTCTATTATATTAGCTCTATATTTTTATCTCCCAAGATACACAGATTTCTATAAAATTTTGCATTTAGGTAAGGAAAACAACTGTACATTATAGGATGGAGAGATCTGTAGTTGACCATAGCACAAATAGAAGCCAACAGTGTACAGTTGCTGAAAATCATAGTGTGGAATTCTGCATCTGGCCAAGATGGAGTAACAGTATTTACGATGCTAACCTGGAATACCAAAAAATGGACAAAATATATGAAGCAACAGTTTTCAGAACGTGAGACATCAGGCAACAAAAGATGGTGATCCCACAGAGATGGGAAACCATAAAGGGGAGCCCTCTCATTACCTCAGCTTACCGTCTAGAAACCTTCCAGGCCATGTAGCAAAGACGGACTATGCAAGCAAAGCCCAATGGACTCTTGAGTTTGGAAAACGAAACAGAGCCTGGGGAGACAAAGGTGGCTACAGTTTGCAGGATTGAACACTAGAGAGATGAAACCTACAAAGTACTCCAACAGTCTACAGGGGATTTCTCTCAAGTATTTGTCAAAGTACTATGTAGCACATTCACACAGAAATACTACCCAGGATGGGAAAGAATCATTTTTGTAAGACTAGAAATTAGAGAAGAAACAATTACTGAACTTGAAGACACAGTGATAGAAATTATCCCAAATGAAAAGTGGGAGAGAATAAGGAAAGGACTGGCGGTAATGCCTGATGCTTACAACAAGCTGTGAAGTGTACCTGTTTCTGCCAGTCAGACTAGAAATCTAAAGATGCACAAGGCATTAGGTAGACTACACAGAAGTGTTTTACCTCAATAGTGAGGAATAATTAGCCCTACAGTGAGCTGGCTCTGCTTTCATCTAAGAAGCCATAAAAGTGCCGGGCGCGGTGGCTCACGCCTTTAATCCCAGCACTTTGGGAGGCCAAGGAGGGTGGACCATGAGGTCAAGAGATCGAGACCATCCTGGCCAACATGGTGAAACCCTGGCTCTACTAAACATACAAAAATTAGCTGGGCGTGGTGGCGCATGCCTCTAGTCCCAGCTACTTGGGAGAGTGAGGCAGGAGAATCGCTTGAACCTGGGGAGTGGAGGCTGCAGTGAGCTGAGATCGTGCCACTGCACTCCAGCCTGCAAACAGAGCAAGACTCTGTCATGGAAAAAAAAAAAAAAAAAGATATAAAACTCAAGTCATTTCCAAGTAACTTAATCTTGTCCCAGAGGGGAAAAAAGCGAGATTGAGACCATCATGGCTAGCACGGTGAAACCCAGTCTCTACTAAAAAATACAAAATACAAAATATTAGCCAGGCATGGTGGCATGCGCCTGTAATCCCAGCTACTCAGGAGGCTGAGGCAGGAGAATTGCTTGAACCCGAGAGGCAGAGGTTGCAGTGAGCTGAGATCGTGCCACTGCATTCCAGCCTGGGCAACAGAGCAAGACTCCATCTCAAAAAAAAAAAGAAAAATAGCTTAAAACTGTTTATAAGAGTATTTATATAAAAAATCCAGTACCCAATAAGGTAAAATTAGGTCTGACATCCAATCAAAAATATGAAGCAGGCAAACAGATAAGAAAACATGACCAATGAGGAAAATAATCCATCAACCAAAGCTGATCCAGAAATGGCAAAAACATTACCAGATTAAGACATTAAAACAGGTATAACTGTATTCTGTAGGCTCACAAAGGTAACAGATGTGAAAAATACAAAAAGACCCAAACTGAACTTCTAGAAATGAAAACTGTAATGTCTAAGTTGAAAAATACATTAAGGAGCAGATCCAAGACAGCCGAATAGGAACAGCTCTGGAGTGCAGTTCATAGAGAGAACAACACAGAGAGTGAGTGGTCACTGCGTTTCCAAATGAGTTTCTACTGCCCACAGACCAGGAGATTCCTGGGCTGAAAAGTACCACAAGTTTCCTGCATGGCTGTTTCAGCTGGCGCCACAGGTCTCCACACAAAAACTCACACAAATCTCGGCAGCCATTTCAACTGGCACCTGGAATGCCTAGGAGACAGAGCCACACATTCAACCGAAAAAAAAAGGCTGAAACAGGGAGACAAGTGATCTGGATTGAGAGTTTGCAGCAAGTGCAGCTGGACATGGGATGGTCCAGCCCGGTGGCGGGAAGGGCATCCGCCATTATCGAGGCAGTCCACCACTACCGAGGCAGTACACCATTATCAAGGCAGTTCCAACCGTACCTCTGTAAACAATACCACAAGGAAGTTCACACAGCAGCTGGACAGAGCCCACAGCAGCTCAGCAATGCCTCTACTGGCAGACTGCAAATAGACTACCTCCTTGCTGGTCAAGGCATCTCTAAAAAAAGGCAGCAGCACATCAGGAATTTATAAATAAAGCCCCACATTCCCAAGACAGAGCACCTGGGGAAAAAGGCAGTTGAGTTACGCTGCAGTAGACGTAAATGTACCTGCCCAGCAGCTCTGAACAGAATAGTGGAGCTCACAGCACAGCACTTGAGCTGCTAAAAGGCACAGACTGTCTCCTCAAGCAGGTCCCCGATCCCCATATATCCAAAGAGTCACCTCATAAAGGAGAGGTCAGGCTGATATCTGGTGGGTATGCTTCTGGGACAAAGATAACAGAAGAAGAAACCAGCAGCAACCCTTACTATTCTGCAGCTGCACAGGTGATCCCCAAGCAAGCAGGGTCTGGAGTGGGCCTCCAGCAGTCCTACAACAGAAGGGCCTGACTATTAGAAGGAAAACTAAAAAAACGAAAAGAAAGAACTTCAACATCAACAAAAAGGATGTCCACTCAGAGACCCAATCTGAAAGTCAACAACTACAAAGAACACAGATAGATAAACACATGAAGATGGGAAGAAACCAGCACAAAAAGGATGAAAACACCAAAAACCAGAATGCCTCTCCTCCTCCAAGGGAACACAACTCCTCACCAGCAAGGGAACAAAGCTGCGTAGAGAACGAGCCTGAGGAATTGAAAGAAACAGGCTTCAGAAGGTGAGTAATAACAAACTTCTCAGAGCTAAAAGAACATGTTCTCACCCAATGCAAAGAAACTAAGAACCTTGAAAAAAGTTAGACGAAATGCTAACGAGAATAAACAGCTTAAAGAAGAATATAAATGACTTGCTGGAGCTGAAAAACACAGCACAAGAACTTCGCGAAGCATACACAAGTTTCAATAGCCGAATCAAC
>NW_016107734.1:906929-924535 GCF_001604975.1 Cebus imitator | reverse complement strand
AATATTAGACAGATCAATGAGACAGAAAATTAACAAGGATATCCAGGACTTGAACTCAGATCTGAACCAAGCAAACCTAATAGACATCGACAGAACTCTCCACCCGAAATTCACAGAATATACATTCTTCTTAGCACAACATCGCACCTACTCTAAAATTGACCACATAAATGGAAGTACATCTCTCCTCAGCAAATGCAAAAGAACAAAAATCATAACAAACAGTCTCTCAGACCACAGTGCAATCAAATTAGAACTCAGGATTAAGAGACTAACTCAGAACTGCACAACTTCATGGAAACTGAATAACTGGCTCTTGAATGCTGACTGGATAAACACTGAAATGAAGGCAGAAACAAAGATGTTCTTCAAAACCAACAAAAATGAATATACAACATACCAGAATCTGTGGGACATTTAAAGCAGTGTCTAGAGGGAAATTAATAGCAATAAATGCCCACATGAGAAGCAAGGAAAGATCTAAAATCAACATCCTATCATCAAAATTGAAAGAGTTAGAGTGGCAAGATCAAAAAAATTCTAAAGCTAGCAGAAGACAAGAAATAACTAAGATCAGAGCAGAGCTGAAAGAGAGACACAAAAAAAACCTTCAAAAAATCAATAAATCCGGGAGCTGGTTTTTTGAAAAGATCAACAAAATAGACTGCTAGCCAGATTGATAAAAATGAAAAGAGAGAATAATCAAATAGATGTAATAAAAAACGATAAAGGGGATATCACCACTGATTCCACAGAAATACAAACTACCATCAGAATTACAACTCTATGGACATAAACCAATAAACCTGGAAGAAATGGATAAATTCCAGGACACTTGCATCCTCCCAAGCCTAAACCAGGAAGACGCTGAAACTCTGCCCTGAATAGACCAATAACAAGGGCTGAAGTTGAGGTCGCAATTAATAGCCTACCAACCAAAAAAAGCCCAGGTCCAGATGGGTTCACAGCCGAATTCTACCAGACATACAAAGAGGAACTGGTACCATTCCTTCTGAAACTATTCCAAACAATACAAAAAGAGAGTGGAATCCTTCCCAAATCATTTTATGAGACCAACATCATCCCGATACCAAAACCCGGCAGAGACTCAACAACAACAAAAAAACATCAGGCCAATATCCATGATGAACACAGATGCAAAAATCTTCAATAAAATACTGGCAAGCCGATTGCAACAGCACATCAAAAAGCTTATCCACCATGATTAAGTAGGCTTCATCCTGGGGATGCAAGGCTGGTTCAACCTACGCATATCTATAAACGTAATTCACCACATAAACGGAACCAAAGACAAAAACCACGATTATCTCAATTGATGCAGAGAAGGCCTTTGACAAAATTCAACAACACTTTATGCTAAAAACTAGGTATCGATGGACCGCATCTCAAAACAATAAAAGCTATTTATGACAGACCACAGGCAATATCATACCGAATGGGCAAAAACTGGAAGTATTCCCTTTGAAATCTGGATGCCCTCTCTCACTACTCCTATTCAATGTATGATTGGAAGTTCTAGCGAAAGCAATCAGGCAAGAAAAAGAAATAAAGGTTATTCAATTAGGAAAGGAGGAAGTCAAATCGTCTCTATTTGCAGACAACATGATTGTATATTTGGAAGACCCTAACATTGTCTCAGCCCAAATATCTCCTTAAACTGATAAGCAACTTCAGCAAAGTCTCAGGATACAAAATCAATGTGCAGAAATCACAAGCATTCCTATACATCAATAACAGACTTAAAGAGAGCCTAATCAAGAACAAACTGCTATTCACAATTGCTACAAAAAAAATAAAATACCTAGGAATTCAACTAACAAGGAATGTAAATGACCTCTTCAAGGAGAACTACAAATCACTGCTCAAAGAAATAAGAGAGGACGCAAACAGATGGAAAAAGATTCCATGCTCATGGTTAGGAAGAATCAATATTGTGAAAATGGCCATACCGCCCAAAGTAATTTACAGATTCAACGCTATCCCCATCGAGCTACCAATGATCTTCTTCACAAAACTGGAAAAAAAAAACACCTTAAACTTCATATGGAACCAAAAGAGCGCCCACATAGCCAAGACAATCCTAAGCAAAAAGAACAAAGCTGGAGGCATCACACTACCTGACTTCAGACAATACTACAAGGCTACAGTAATCAAAACAGCACAGTACTGGCACCAAAACAGAGATATAGACCAATGGAACAGAACAGAGGCTTCAGAGGCAACACCACACATCTACAACCATCTGATCTTTGACAAACCTTACACAAACAAGCAATAGGGAAAGGATTCACTGTTTAATAAATGGTGTTGGGAAAACTGGCTAACCACATGCAAAAAAACAGAAACTGGACCCCTTCCCAACACCTTACACTAAAATTAACTCCAGATGGATTAAAGACTTAAACATAAGACCTAACACCATAAAAACCCTAGAAGAAAACCTAGACAAAACCATTCAGGACATAGACATAGGTAAGCACTTCATGACTAAAACACCAAAAGCATTGGCAACAAAAGCCAAAATAGACAAATGGGATCTAATTAAACTCCAGAGCTTCTGCACAGCAAAAGAAACAATCATTAGAGCGAACCAGCAACCAACAGAATGGGAAAAATTTTTTGCTATCTACCCATCTGACAAAGGGCTAATGTCCAGAATCTACAAAGAACTAAAACAGATTTATAAGAAACAAACAAACAAACCCATTCAAAAGTGGGCAAAGGGCATGAACAGACACTTTTCAGAAGAAGACATATATGAAGCCAACAAACATATGGTAAAGCTCAACATGACTGGTCATTAGAGAAATGCAAATCAAAACCACATTGAGATATCATCTCATGCCAGTTAGAATGGAGATCATTAAAAAATCTGGAGACAACATATGCTGGAGAAGATGTGGAGAAACAGGAACACTTTTACACTCTTGGTGGGAGTATAAATTAGTTCAACCATTGTGGAAGACAGTGTGGCGATTCCTCAAGGACCTAGAAATGGAAATTCCATTTGACCCAGCAATCCTATTACTGGGTATATATCCAAAGGATTATAAAATCATTCTATTATAAAGACACATGCACACATATGTTTATTGTGGCAATGTTTACAATAGCAAAGACCTGGAACCAACCCAAATGCCCACTGATGATAGACTGGACAAGGAAAATGTAGCACATATACACCACGGAATACTATGCAGCCATAAAAAACGATGAGTTCGTGTCCTTTGTAGGGACAGGGATGAATCTGGAAACCATCATTCTCAGCAAATTGACATGAGAACAGAAAATCAAATACCGCATATTCTCACTCATAGGCAGGCACTGAACAATGAGAACACATGGACACAGAAGGGGAGCATCACACACTGGGGTCTGCTGAGGGGGACTAGGGGAGGGATAGTGGGGGGAGGGGGATTGGGGAGGGATAACATGGGGAGAAATGCCAGCTATAAGTGACGGGGGGGATGGAGGCAGCAAACCTCATAGCCATGTATGTACCTTTGCAACAATCCTACATGATCTGCACATTTACCCCAGAACCTAAAGCACAATAAAAAAAATGTATAATATATATTTAAAAAAAGAAAATACAATACACAGGATTAATGAAAGATGAGACATTAGAGAAGAAAAGATTACACAACTGGAAAACACAGTGGTAGAAACTATCCAAAATGAAAAGTGGGACCAAAAAAAAATTTTTTTTAAATGAATAGAACATGAGTGAGTTGTGGGTCAAATTGAAGCAGGCTATTACACATGTAATGTAATTGTAGTTTTCTAGGAAGCGGAGGAGGGACTATTTGAAGAAATTATGCCAAAATTGGTCTGAATTTCATGATGAGCAATAATCCAGAAAACCAAGACACCCAGCAAAACCAAATAAAAGAAAAATGAAGAAAACCACACTGAGACACATCATAATTAAATTGCTCAAAATCAGCATTAAGAGAAAAATCTTAAAAGTACCAGGGGGTTGGAAAAAGATGACCCTACTTAAAGGAACAAACAAAAGGATGACTGATGGCCGAACTCTTATCAGAAGCAAAGTGAGCAAGAGGACAGTGGAGTAACATCAGTAAAGTACTGACAAAAAAAAAAAGCTGTCAACCTACAATTCTATATCCAGCAAAAATGAAGGCAAAATAAAGCCATTTTCAGATATATGGAAGCTGAAAGAATCCATCACCAATAACACTGTACTATAAGAGGTGTTTAAAAAGTCCTTGGAGTTGCCACAGGTAAATTTAAATTAGAAAAAAAAAAAAAAAAAACAATAGATGAACCTGGAAACCATCATTCTCAGCAAACTGACACAAAAACAGAAAACCAAACACCTCAAGTTCTCACTCATAGGCGGGTGATGAACAATGAGAACACATGGACACAGGCAGCGGAGCATCACACACTGGGGTCTCTTGGGGGGAAATAGTGGAGGGACAGCCGGGGGTGGGGAGTTGGGGTGGGATAACATGGGGAGAAATGCCAGATACAGGTGATGGGGAGGAAGGCAGCAAATCACACTGCCGTGTGTGTATCTATGCAACAATCTTACATGTTCTTCACATGTACACCAAAACCTAACATGTAATAAAAAAATAAAATAAATAAAAAACAAGTAGTCCTTCAGGCGGACAGAAAAGGATACTGGACAGAACACAGACCTACATGAATAGCACATGGTACCTACATGAGTACCGAAAATGGTAACTACATGAGTAAATATGTGAGATTCTAAGATTCTAAGCATATAAATCTTTAGCACATAAATGAATAATGTTTTGATTAAATTAGATATAAAAATAGATATTTCTGTTAAAAAAAATAATAATAAAGTGTACACTTTAGAGCATATGTAAAACACTGTGGTGGCTTACATCTGTAGTCTCAGTTATTCAGGAGGCTGAGGCAGGTGGATTCCTTGAGCCCAAGAGTTCAAGGCTGCAGCGAGTCATGATCACACCACTGTACCCCAGACTAGGCAAAAGAGCAAGAGCTGACTCAGCCAAAGAGAAAAAATAAATAAATATAAGTAAAATGTGTGATAAAAATTACATAAAGTTTCAGAAAGGAATAATGGAAGTATAATTTGTAAGGCTCTTCTATACATTAAATAGGATAACATCACTCAAAGATATACTATGAAATAATAAAGAAATATAGGGTAGGCCAAGTGCAGTGGCTCACGCCTGTAATCCCAGTACTTTGGGAGGCTGAGGCGGTGGATCACTTGAGGCCAGGAGTTCAAGACCAGCATGGCCAACATGGCAAAAAAATTAGCTGGGCACGGTGGCATGTGTCTCTAGTACCAGCTGCTCAGGAGGCTGAGGCAGGAGAATTGCTTAAACCCAGGAGGCAGAGGTTGCAGTGAGCCAAGATCACGCCATTGCACTCCAGCCTGGGTGACAGACTCTGTCTCAAAAAAAAAAAAACAAAAAAAAAGAGGTATAGTGTAAAACCTTGAGCAACTATCAGCAAATAAATAAACAAAAACATAAAATAGAGCCATTTTTAAAAATTCAATTAATCTGGAAGAACACAGAAAAACAGGAAAAGGGAAATCAAAAAGCAGATGAAATAAACAGTAAAAAGAAAAATAAATTTAAATCTATAATGAAATCACATTAATATCATCCACCTAATTAAAATACAGACATAGATATTAAAATACAAATAAATATATATATTTGTCTATTCTACCAGACTGACGGTTCCTGGAAGCAGATACAGTTTCCTGTGTGTCTCTGCATTGCCAGAACTGTCACATAAAAGGTCTCTCATAAATACAGAGGAAGAGGGGAGGGGAAAGGAGGAAAGAAGGTCAGTCTACTGACTCCCATTTTACTACTCTTTATTCCACAGGAAATTAATATTATTGCTCATTCATGCAACTATGACCTCTTTAATAAGGTAAGACCACAAAAATCCAGATATGACACTGGTACATAAAACACTTCTAATTAACCCAGTCTCATATTATATAAGCTTTTTAATGCATTTTTAATAGCTTTCCCAATGACAGCATTTTTGATCTGTGTACTTGACCCACACTGATAGTAATGTCCCAATCAACCAAGCAAAAAGGAAACTCGCTGGTCCAGGCAGCCAACACAAGCGATCCGCAGAAAGAAGAAGAAGGTGAATCTTTAGGCTGCTGTATCTGCCACGATGAATAGCTGCTGAGCTAACTAGAGGCTTCATTCTAGGTATTAAACTAGAATGCCTAAGAGGACAGACATACAACAACAATCCTTGAAGATTTTCACCTTGTTTAGTAAGGGCTTCTCGGAGAGCAGGAGTTATCATAGCTCTTCTTTCACCATCTTCGTTCCTCCCCGTGTTTCCAAACAAACTAGTCTTCTCTTCCTGCTGTTCCTTTTCTCTCTGCATTAAAATAAAAAGAATGAAATCCAGAATTGGCAATGTGCAATGCAAATAACAGCACAATCATGAACACCCAGCATCAATAAAAAGGTCCATTATGAGGCTGGGAGGGGTCACTCACGTCTATAATCCCAGCATTTTGGGGGGCTGAGGCAGGTGGATCACCAGAGGTCAGGAGATGGAGACCACCCCGGCCAACATGGTGAAACCCATCTCTACTAAAAATACAAAAATTAGCCGGGCATGGTGGCTCACACCTGTAATCCCAGCAACCCAGGAGGCTGAGGCAGGAGAATCACTTGAACCCAGGAGGCAAAAGGTACAGTGAACCGAGATCTCACCACTGCACTCCAGCCTTGGCGACAGAGAGAGACTCTTTCTCAAAAAATAAATAATTATAAATAATTTTAAAAAAAAATTTTTTTAAGGTATGTTATGAACCACGGCTCACAAAGCCCATCCTCTCCAAAGTGAACATATTCCCAACAAGACAATAATCTAAATACATGTC
This sequence comes from Cebus imitator, assembly GCF_001604975.1. Lineage (NCBI taxonomy): Eukaryota > Metazoa > Chordata > Mammalia > Primates > Cebidae > Cebus > Cebus imitator. Next base: position 917,616 of record NW_016107734.1, on the reverse strand, counting down.
AGGATGCTCTTTAAGTAACTATATACTCAAACATACACGCCCAAAAACATAAATCTACACTTCATTTATCTAAGTGTCAAGCATTTTCAACAATCTGAGTACACACAGCTACCTAACTTGAGCAAGTTGTTTATTTTCTCTGGATTTCAATTCCCTCACCTGAAAAGGAAGAAAAATAATACCAGTAGAGAAGAAATATGTTGAAGGTTAAATGAAATAAAATCACAATACAACCCCTGATGTATAAAAGGTGTTCAATGAATTATAGCTGCTGTTGGTATTACATTTCTAAGCCCCAAAAACAAGTGAAAAAAAGACTCTAAGCCACCCTGAGAGCCATCAGCACGGAGACCAAGTTATCCCACTACCACCAACAGCCATCCCAATAGCTCCTTCTATTTTATTTTTTGAAACAGCATCTCACCTTGTCACCCAGGCGGGAGTGCAGTGGCACAATCTCGGCTCACAGCAACCACCCCCTCCTGGGTTCAAGCAATTCTCACGCCTCAGCCTCCCGAGTAGCTGGGACTACGGGAGTGCACCATCATGCCTGGCTGGCTAATTTTTTGTATTTTTAGTAGAGACTGGGTTTCACCATGTTGGCCAGGCTTGTCTGAGACTCCTGGCCAATGTCCCCTTCTAGAAGACCCTACGTAGGATATTTCTCTTCAGTAATAGAAAAAGTACTTAAGAAATCAAAAGGATAATATTAAACTAATTGTGTTTCCTGATGACTTTGGCCAGCAGAAAATTTTACCAGCTCACCTCTGATTATTGCTACAAAACCTTGCACCATGCTGGTCTTCTATTCATTACAATTGGCTTGATATGACAAGATGACCCTCATTCCCTCTTTCCACTGATTTCTTTCTCTCTTTTTAAAAGTTTATTAGTGTACATATACACACATATCTATGGGTGTGTATTTATATACGTGTGTGTGTGTGTGTGTGTGTGTGTGTGTGTGTGTGTGTGTGTGTGTGTTTTTGGCGGGGGGGGGGACTGAGTCTAGCTCTATCACCCAGGCTGGAGTGTAGTGGCATGATCTCGGCTCACTGCAACCTCCACTACCCGCGTTCAAGCGATTCTCCTGCCTCAGCCTCCCGAGTAGCTGAGACTATAGGCGCCCACCACGCCCAGCTAATTTTTGTATTTTTAGTAGAGACGGTGTTTCACTGTGTTGGCCAGGCTGGTCTCCAACTCCTGACCTCATGATCCACCTGCCTCGGCCTCCCAAAGGGCTGGGATTACAAGGGTGAGCCACTGCACCCAGCCAAAAGTTTATTTGTATATATTTTCAATTATATCTCCATATCTTTTTGGGAATGGCAGAGTGCTCAGTAGTAACTTCAGAGACAACACACAAAGTCTGTGTTACACTTTAGAGGAGATGGTCATCAAATCTTACCAACAGCTGCTGAGATCCACAATAACTCATCTTGGAAGTGGACCTATCATGAGCCCCTGATCACCCTGGTGCCTGTCTATTTTAAATGCCTGGCCATCCAGCTCCCAGGTGAATAAGTGAATGAACTCACCGAAACACCCTTTCTACCGAAACATGAGAATACCTCACAGATGATATGATGTCTGAGATCTACTTCAAACTAAAACAGAGGCTGGGTGCAGTGGCTCATGCCTAAAATCCCAGCAATTTGGGAGGTAGAGGTAGGCAGATCACGAGGTCAAGAGATCTAGACCATCCTGGCCAACATGGTGAAACCCCACCTCTAATAAAAGTACAAAAATTAGCTGGGTGTGGTAGTCCACGCCTGTAGTCCCAGCTACTCGGGAGGCTGAAGCAGAAGAATAGCTTCAACCTGGGAGGCAGAGGTTGCAGTGAGCCAAGATCGTGCCATTGCACTCCAGCCCAGCAACAGAGCAAGACTCCATCTCAAAAAAAAAAAAGAAAAAAGAAAAAGAAAAGTATGTGGCACTGACTGGGTGTGCTGGCTCACGCCTGTAATCCCAGCACTTTCGGAGGCCAAGGTGGATGGATCACCTGAGGTAAAGAGTTCAAGACCATCCAGCCTGATCAACATGGTGAAACCCCATCTCTACTAAAAATACAAAAATCAGATGGGCATGGTGGCACATGCCTGTAATCCCATGTACTTGGGAGGCTGAGGCAGGAGAATCGCTTGAATCTGGGAGGCAGAGGTTGTGGTGAGCCAAGATCACACCATTGCACTCCAGCCTGGGCAACAAGAGCAAAACTCCATCTTAAAAATAAATAAATAAAAACAAAAAAACAAAACAGAGGGGACATACAAAGGGTACCTGGGAAAGAATGGCCCATAAGATGCTGGTTGATGAGGCCAGGAAATAGGTAATAAGATTTCACTATGTCACTCTGTGTACTTTTGAGAACATTCAATGTCCCCAAAATATAAAATGTAAAACAAGATTAAAAATTTTAACACTCGGCCTGTGCAGTGGCTCGGCCCGTAATCCCAGGCATGAGATATGGGAGACTAAGCATGGTAGATCACATGAGGTCTGGAGTTCGACACCAGCCTGGCCAACATGGTGAAACCCTGTCTCTACTAAAAATACAAAAATTACCCAGGCATGGTCGCGAGCACCTATAATCCCAGCTACTAGGGAGGCTGAGGCAGGAGAATCGCTTGAACCCGGGAGGCGGAGGTTGCAGTGAGCAGAGATTGCGCCACTGTACTCCAGCCTGGGCAACAGAGAGAGACTCTGCCTCAAAAAATAAAAAAATAAAAAACAAAAAAAGGTCGGATGCAGTGGCTCACACCTGTAATCCCAGCACTTTGGGAAGCCGAGGCAGGCGGATCACAAGGTCAAGAGGTCAAGACCATCCTGGCCAACATGGTGAAAATCCGTCTCTATTAAAAATATAAAAATTAGCTGCGCATGGTGGCATGTGCCTGTAATCCCAGCTACTTGGGAGGCTGAGGTAGGAGAATCGCTTAAATCTGGGAGGCAGAGGTTGCAGTGAGCTAAGATGGCACCACTGCACTCCAGCCTGGCAACAGGGCAAGACTCCATCTGAAAAAAAAAAAAAATTTTAACGCACACCAAAAGCAAATGAAATTTGGAGTCAATATCTCTACATTCCAGATTACTTCAAGGACATGCTCTGAAATAGGAAATCAGTGAAAAAGTACTTTAGAAAAACAAATGTCCCAAAAAAAAAAAAAAAAAAAAAAAAAAAACACACACACACACATTAAGTTCTATCTGTCCTAAAAGCTGGCATTCCAAATTACTAAATATAATCAAAATGCAAGGCAAATGAACATTTTTGCTTCCAGTAATAGGGTTCTTAATTACACATTACCGGATGGAGCCGAAAAAATTCAAACATCAATCATTTGTTCTTATAATAAATGTAATTAACTTAATGCTAGGCCTTTTATACAAATAAAAAGGCTCCAGTTATTATTTTGTTAAGACAGTTTAAAATAGAAGGAACCCTGTGCCTTTTGTTTTCTGAGATGAGGTCTTGCTATGTTGCCCAGGCTGGTCTCAAACTCCTGGGCTCAAGCGATCCTCCCACCTCAGCTACCCAAGTGTTGTTTGTTTTGTTTTGTTTTCTTTAATCTAAAAGCAAAGGTGTGAGCATGATAAAGAAGTCTTGTGTTGGCCAGCACGGTGTCTCATGCCTGTAATCCCAGCACTTTGGGAGGCCAAGGCAGGTGGATCACCAGGTCAGGAGATGGAAACCATCCTGGCTAGCATAGTGAAACACCATCTCTACTAAAAATACAAAAAATTAGCCAGGCGAGGTGGCGTGCGCCTGTAGTCCCAGCTACTCAGGAGTCTGAGGCAGGAGAGTCACTTGAATCCAGGAGGGGAAGGTTGCAGTCATCCGAGATCGTGCCATTGCACTCCATCCTGGGCGACAGAGCAACACTCTTACTCCAAAAAAAAAAAAAAAAAGAGAAGTCTTGTGGTGAAACGAAATGAACAAATCTCAACCTTGAAAACATTTAAATTCTCTGAAGCAATCCTATAGCAAGCTACTGTAATTCCTCTACTAACCATGTAAAAAATTTATAAGAGATGGCAGTATATGCCCTCAAAAGCCTCTGTCACCACAAAACATCACCAGCTTATTTGCTAAACCCAAAGGCCACATAAATCCAAAATTGGACCCCGTCCATGACACTGGCCTCTGACCACTATGCCCAAGGCTCCACAGACACCCTCTTGGAGTATTAAACAGAGACTTCTGGTCCCTACGAAATGAACAGATTCTAAAGGTGTCCCTGTCCCATCACTAGAGAAAGTATCTATTATAAAATGTGAGTGCTGCCACCCTGGAGTCAGTCATAAAGGCTATGATGAAAGGTCTTGAGCACTCAGGACAAACAACATTCATCATTCCTTCCCTCGAAGGCAGCTCAGTCCTATCTTCCACATGCAGTAGTAACTTCGTTTCAGAAAAGAAATGCAATGGTTCATAACACTCCACAAGGAAGTTTGACACACTATTCAAATTCTAATTCTAACCTGCAGGTGCAGACGTTGTTTACTCTCTGCCTAAAATATAACAATATAACAACCACGTAAGACCCATATATTTTTATGTATTTGTTCATTTATAGCTGTTACATGGCCTAAGCAGAACTAAATAAGATCCCAGAATCAGCTCACCTTGACTTCTTCCTCTCCTGCACTACCCCATTCAAAGATGACTGGTCAAGTTCTGTAACCACATAACCAGCCCAATCTGGTTCAATTATGTGTAGTAAAATAGTAAGTTTTATTTCAGTTGCCATGAATCCCCAGGTTGTACGTCAGGTAACTCAAGCACAGATGAACCCAGTGTGCCCAGTGAGTGACACCAGAGGCAATCAGAACTCAAACGTCAACCACAGGCAGAACCAAAGGCTCGGATCAGGGAAAAGGGAAAACTAAGAAGCAACCCTCGGCATCACCTTAGGGCACGCACCAATCAGATCATGTCCTGGCATCACCTCACGGCATGCTCCAATCAAATCACACCTCCTGGCATCACTCTGTTGCAAGATCCAATTAGATCATGCTTCCTTGTATTATACTGCCTCATGGTAATCCCTCTGCCTATAAAACCTGCCCCAGCCTCCAGCTCAGGGAGACAGATTTGAGTGTTTCCTACTATCTCCTTGCCAGTCAACTCCCATTTCTCAAAAGCCAGTGCCATAGTACTGGCTTCTTCCTGTGGTGGGCAGTGAGCTCATATTTGCCCAGTAACAGTACAAGATAATGGGTTACCACTGATTCTTGGATTTTCACAATTCTTTAAAAGCAGTGAGCCCACGGTGCAGTAAAACAGTTCTAGGGTTTGATTTCCCAACATGACTGTTCTCTCCATCTACAATGCCATAGCTCGTCAACGGCCTTGACTTCTCCTAAGGGACAACTGCAAAAGCCAAACTAAATGGTCTCCCCGCCTCCCACCTCTACTTCCAGCCCTCCCATCTCCCATACCCATCCCACTTGCCTTGAAAGAAAACTCATGTCCTCTCCAGTGGCCCGACAAGCAAACAGGAAAGCCAATTACGAGCTAACTTTCTAAACACTTACGAAAATGGCAATGAATACATTAAACATTCTTTATAAACCGACGGGACTACATGAATCTTACATAATAATGGGAATAAAGCAGTGGTACTAATGACTGATGCTCCTTTCTTTTTTAAAGATATCATACAATACTGGCTGGGTGCAGTAGCTCATGCCTATAAACCCAGGACTTTGGGAGGCCAAGGCAGGAAGACTGGTTGGGCCAAGTAGTTGGAACCAGCCTGGGCAACATAATGAGATCCCCTATCTACAAAAAAAAATTTTTTAATTAGCCAGGTGTGGTAGTACCTGCCTGTTTTCCGAGCTACGTGGGAGCCTGAGGTGGCAGAATAATCTTGAGCCCAGGAGTTCACGGCTGCGGTGAGTTTTGATTATACAACTGCACTCTAGCCTGGGTTACAAAGCAAGACCCTGTCTCTAAAAAAATAAATAAATAAAAGTAAATAAATCATACAATACTACCTAATTCATTTTCATACCATCATCCCAGAAACCACAGTACCACCTAATTTTGCCTAGGATAAAAACAAGGCCAAACACTGATTTGCTAAGACTTTAAGGTAAAACGCCATATAGTTGGAAACCACCAAACGGCAGTTTTACAACGAACAGGGTTTTTCTTACCAAACATACATTTCTCCCGAGAAAGTCTTTCTGATTGTCTGACTGTTTTTACCATCAAGTGATTCCTTTTCTTATCAATTCCTGTAGAAAAGGTTGGCTAGGCCAGGCGTGGTGGCTCATACCTATATTCTCAGCACTTTGGGAGGCCAAGGTGGGCGGATCACCTGAGGACAGGAGATCGAGACCAGCCTGGCAAACACGGTGAAACCCCATCTCTACTAAAAATACAAAAATTAGCAAGATGTGGGTGGCAAACGCTTGTAATCCCAGACACTGGGAAGGCTGAGGCACGAGAATCACTGGAACCCGGGAGACAGAGGCTGCAGTGAGTTGAGAGGGTGCCACTGTAATCCAGCGTGGGCAACAGAGTCTATCTCAAAAAAAAAAAGAAGAAAAAGAAAAGATTGGCTATAGAATGCCCAAATTCTCTAGATATCATTTTTCTAGACAGTCAACCTGGCTAGGCCCAGAGTCATGCCAGCCCAGGGTGGGCAATCAGTAAATGCTGGCTGAACAAATGAAGAAATGCCTCAAAACTACCAGACAGCTATTTCTAGACTTGGAAATCTAGACCCACTTCTTTCAGTAACTAATTCTAAACCTGGCAATTTTCAATATTAAAACTCAGACCTGGCATGGTGGCTCACGCCTATAATCCCAGCACTTTGGGAGGCCAAGGCAGGTGGATCACTTGAGGTGAGGCATTCGAGACCAGCCTGGCCAATATGGTAAACCCCATTTCTAATAAAAATACAAAAATTAGCCAAGTATGGTGGTGCATGCCTATAGTCCCAGCTACTCAGGAGGCTGAGACAGGAGAATTACTTGAAGCTGGGAGGCAGAGGATGCAGTGAGCCAAGATAACACCTGGGCAACAAAGCAAGACTCCATCTCAAAAGAAAAAAAAAAAAAAAAAAGCTCTTCTTCATGTTTAATTATACATTAGAGTTTTAATATTAATTTAAACTAATAAAATTAATTATATCACCGAAAAGGAGTCACAGTAAAAAAAAATTAAAATAAATCATTAATAACTTTTGCTGCAATTTAACCCTACTTTTAGATTTCTATTTCTTTAATAAACGAATCTCCAATCTATCACTCACTGGTCATGGTGCAGTTTTTCTTTCTTCATTTTTTTATTTTTAAATTAATCAATGTACTCCCCCAGGATATGGTGCAGTTTTCAATTGACCAATTTTCACTATGACTCAAAGCTATTGTATATACTAGGTTTTAACAATGCCTTTTGACCCCGTCTCTACTGAAAATACAAAAAATCAGCTGGGCATGGTGGCGCGTGCCTGTAGTCCCAGCTACTCAGGAGGCTGAGGCAGGAGAATTGCCTGAACCCAGGAGGCGGAGGTTGCAGTGAGCCGAGATCGAGCCATTGCACTCCAGCCTGGGTAACAAGGGCGAAACTCCGTCACAAAAAAAAAGAATGCCTTTTGAACTTGTGGAAAAGCAGTGTGACCAAGCATGCGAAGAGCTTTACTGTGACACGGTGATTCTATTTTGGATAACCCACCTTAACAAAATAATGTGAGGACTCACTGCTAAGTGCTCCTAGCTACAGAGACCATCATGAGTCAAGATGCTTTAAAGACAGCATACTGGGGTTGAAAGACATCACCTCTTGTTTCTAGGTGAAGTAAACACTCCAAAGCCTTAAAAATAATTATGAAACTAGCTTCCTGTTCTTCTACTGCAATACCAATAGAACTTTGTAATCAGAACTGGACATACTGAGATCCTCCTGCAATTTCAATAGCTGGTAAATTGAAATGTTTCTCCAGTGAGTAACCCTCAAGCATTTGCCATTTATTTCCAAAATTAATGATGCTGATGCCAGTGCTTGTCTGCTTGCCAGAACATTGCTGTGGGGAGTATTTAGCAACATTTATTTACTGCAGGAAGAAAAAAAAATGTAGCAGTAGACTCTACATTTACAAATTACAACGTAAGACAAAGAAAATAAACAATAAAAATTATCAGGGTCCTCCTGACTGGTAGTTCTCTGAACACTGGAGCTTCTCTTCTGGGAACCACCCCTCCCCAGGGAGGCAGCCAAGGGGAGTGACACAAACAGACGGAGTGTAGGCCTGAGCCCGTCAACTTACCCGCCATCTGACGATCGACAAATTGCTTACCTAAGCCTCAGTTGCTTCTCTGTGAAATGGTAAACTGCAGATGATATTAGTATGGTTATCTCAAGGTCACTGTGAGGACTGAATGAGATAATCCAGTATGTATTTTGATTTCTCCTTTTTGACTTTATTTCTTGAGACAGGGTTGTCTCAGGCTGTTGCCTAGGCTGGAGTGTAGTGGTGCGATTTCAGCTCACTGAAATCTCCATTCTCTCAAGTTCAAGCAATTCTCTTGCCTCAGCCTCCCAAGTAGCTGGGATTACAGGTGTAGGCCACCACATCCAGCTAACTTTTGTATTTTTAGTAAAGATAGGGTTTCGCCATGTTTACCAGGCTGATCTCAAACTCCTGACCTCAGGTGATCTGCCAGTCTCAGCCTCCCAAAGTGCAGGGATTACAGGCATGAGCCACCACGCCCAGCCTCCTAGTATTTTAAACCTACACTGGAACCCTCCTCTCTGCCCACACCCCGAACCCATTTTCCTATTCAATCAAATCACGCTGCCTCCCACTGCCAGTAGGAGAAAGCTCAGACCTCCACTACAGGACTGCAGACGCCTCCAGGATCCTACCCCGTCCTCATTCTGCATGTCACAGCTCTCCAAACACCCCTAGCCCCGCTCAACTCCAGCCACACCAAACTGTTTAGGGTTCCCCAAACACACCACCCCTAACACCCCATTTCCCCCAATCTGCATCTATCTCCCTAACATTCCAATATTTCAAACTTTAGTGCTCTAGTTCTCAGAAATCAGTCCTGTGCTTCACATTATCTTCAGTCCTAGAAGTCTTAGATATTACTCTAGAGGGAGGGAGGAAGAATACCATGGTGGTTTCTAGTAGGACCAAAACTATCCTATTCAAAGACATATTCTAAAATAACAGTTAATATTATATTCTAATTTATAATTATTACAGTTAATAGTATATGCTAATTCTAAATATATTGAAATAGTTAATATTCTATTCTAATTCTAATTACATAATTAATAATATAATTCTAAGTATATTCTATATTCTAATAGAATTAGAATTATATAATTCTAAGTATATTCTATATTCTAATAGAATTAGAATTATATAATTCTAATATATTATTCAAATAGAATTAGAATATAATTAGAATACAATATTAACAATTATACAAGAAAATATATTAACTACTATACAAGAAAATACAATGTGGCTGGATTAACTTTTTTAATTGACATAACAATTTTGTAAGGCAGCTACTGTTATCTCCCACATTACAAATGAGAAAACGGAGGCACAGAGGGGTGAAATAACTAGCCCAGATACACAACCTAAGACATATGACTCCATGAAAGTTAGTGATTTTTTTTTTTTTTTTTTTTTTTTTTTAGATGGAGTCTCGCTCTGTAGTCCAGGCTGGCGTGCAGTGCCAAGATCTTGGCTCACTGCAACCCCCACCTCCCGGGTCTGAGTTCAAGTAATTCTCCTACCTCAGCCTCCCAAGTAGCTGAGATTACAGGCAGAAGCCAACACGCCCAGCTAATTTTTTGTATTTTTTAGCAGAGATGGGGTCTCACCATTTTGGCCAGTCTGGTCTTGAACTCCTGACCTCGTGATCCACCCACCTCAGCCTCCCAAAGTGCTGGGATTACAGGCGTGAGCCACCACGCCTCGCTGAAAGTTAGTATTACTCAAAAACTGGTCCTACAATGAGAGTGCTTCGGCCTCTTTTTTTTTTTTTTTTTGAAATGGAGTCTTACTCTGTCAACCAGGCTAGAGTGCAATGATGCGTTCTAAGCTCACTGCAACCTCCACCTCCCGGGTTCAAGCAATTCTTGATCCTCCTGAGTAGCTGGGATTACAGGTATCCACCATCAAACCTGGCTAACTTTTTTGTATTTTTCATAGAGATGGGGTTTCTACCATCTCGGCCAGGCTCGTCTTGAACCTCGTGATCCACGTGCCTCGGCCTACCGAAGTGCTGAGATTACAGGCGTGAGGCACTATACCCGGCCACTTCAGCCCAACTCTTAAGCACTGGCACATACTACTTCCCTCAACAGTAACAATTAAGGCAATTTCATGTGGTGTGTCATTGATGATCATGGGCAAAGTACTTGGGGAATAGGTGTGAACCAGCTCCAAAGAAAATGGCAGAAAAAGGTGGGCACAGTGGCTCACACCTGTAATGCCAGCACTTTTGGAGGCCGAGGCAGGTGGATCGCCTGAGGTCAGGAGTTCAAGACCAGCCTGGCCAAGAAGGCGAGACCCTGTCTATACCAAAAATACAAAAATTACCTGGGCGTGGTGGCAGGTGCCAATAATCCCAGCTACTTGGGAGACTGAGGCAGAAGAACCATGTGAACGGGGGAGGCAGAGAATGCAGTGACCCGATATTGTGCCAG
>NW_016107734.1:903127-905344 GCF_001604975.1 Cebus imitator | reverse complement strand
TTTTTTGAGACAGAGTTCTGCTCTACTTGCCCAGGCTGGAGTGCATTGGCACAATCTTGGCTCACTGCAACCTCTGCCTCCTGGGTTCAAAAGATTCTCCTGCCTCAGCCCTCCAAGCAGCTGGGATTACAGGCATGCACCACCACACCTGACCAATCCTCCCAAATTTCTGGGATCACAGGCGTGAGCCACTGCACCTGGCCAGGAGTACGGGTATTGATCAGCTTACCACCTATGCAACTTACGAGCATTCGACTTTATGACCACAATCGCTAGCCATGACTGCTCCGCATCTGGCAGTGCAAACATTGCCCAGCTGGGCGTACGACAGTGTGGACCAGCTTCCGGAAGCACTACCATCTCCGCATGCACCATTTCAACTGTATATATAGCCTACTCAACTTACGATCAAATCGTATTACGACTGGTCCGCGGTCCCGACTGTGTAAGTCAAGCACTAGCTGTATCTTTCTTATTCATCATGAGCCCCTCGGACTACATCTGATAGTTTATGCTAATGAGGTGTCTCATGGCAGACCCCTAAAGTCATATGGTATCAGCCCAAAATTCAGGACGAAGAGGGGGTGGTCAAGACTGAATCTTAGACGGATCCAAGATGGCCGATTAGGAGCAGCTCCCAGTGAAAGCACAGAGGGTGAGTGGAAGCTGCATTTCCAGATGGATTTTTATTGCCCACAGACCAGGAGATTCCCATGCGGAGGAGCCCGACGGGTCACCAGAGCAGCTGTTCTGGCTGGTGCCCCGGCACAGCGGTTCTCCCTACAATATACACTGGTCCAGGTGCCATTTTAGCTGGCGACTGAAACTCCTGGGAGACAGAGGCAGCCATTCAACTGCTAACAAAGAGGACTCAACCAGGGAGCCAGGCCAGGAGATTCCCGGGCAAAAAAGCACCACGAATGTCAGTACGGCTATTTCAGCCGGCACAGTGGGTTGCCACGGGAAATCACACAGACCCCGGCGCCTTTTCAACAGGCGACTGAAACATCTGGTAGACAAGAGTTGACCGTTCAACTGAAAAAAAAAAAAAAAAAAAAAAAAAAGGACTCTGAGGCAGGTAGCCAGGTGATCAGGCTCGGCTGGTCCCACCCCCACAAAAAAACAGCAATCAGAAATGCTCTGGATTGAGAGTTCCACAGCTGAACCCATGACAGTCGAGCTCTGTGGGGGTGGGGCATCCGCCATTACCAAGGCAGTCCACCACTACGGAGGTAGTCCGCCATTGCTGAGGCAGCCCCCCGTTGCCAAGACAGCCTGCCATTACAGAAAGAGTTCGCAATTACAGAGGTGGGCCACCATTGCTGAGGCAGTTCTAACTACACCTGTATAAACAGGACTGCAGGGAAGTTCACACGGCAGCTGGGCAGAGCCCACAGCAGCTCAGCAAAACCTCTGCAGACAGGCAGTGACTAGGCTGACTCCTCGCTGGGAAGGGCAGCCCTGAAAAAAGCCAGCAGCACAACAGAAACTCATAAATAAAGCCCTAACTCCATGGAGCAGAGTACTTGGGGAAAAAAAAGGGCGGGCGTTTATGAGTTCGGCTGCAGCAGACCTAAACGTACCTGCCCAGCAGCTCTGAATGAACAACAGAGCTCACAGCTCAGCACTTGAGCTCTTATAAAGGACAGACAGTCTCCTCAAGCAGCTCGCTGACCCCCGTATATCCAAAGAGACACCTCATAAAGGAGAGTTCAGACTGACAACTGGCAGGTATCCTTCTGGAACAAAGATGGCAGAAGAAGAAACTGGCTGCAACCCTTACTGTTCTGCAGCCGCTGTAGGTGATCCCCAGGCAAGCAGGGCCAGGAGTGGACCTCAGTGTCCTACAGCAGAGGGGCCACAGTGTTAGAAGGAAAACTAAGAAACAGAAAGAAAGAACTTCATCATCAACAAACTGGACGTCCACTAAGAGACTCAATCTGAAAGTCAACAACTACAAAGACAACAGGTGGATAAATCCACAAAGATGGGAAGAAACCAGCGTAAAAAGGATGAAAACACCGGAAACCAGAACGCCTCTCCTCCTAAAAGGGATCACAACTCCTCACCAGCAAGGGAACAAAGCTGGATGGAGAATGAGTGTGATGAATTGACAGAATTAGGCTTCAGAAGGTGGATAATAAGAAACTTCTGTGAGCTAAAAGAACATGTTCTAACCCAATGCAAAGAAACTAAGAACCTTGAAAAAAGATTTGA
>NW_016107734.1:899808-902762 GCF_001604975.1 Cebus imitator | reverse complement strand
AGAATGAATCCAAGCTGGAAAATACTCTTCAGAATATTATCCAGGAAAACTTCCCCAGCCTAGCAAGGCAGGCCAATATTCAAGTCCAGGAAATACAGACACCACACAAAGATATTCTTCAAGAAGAGCAACGCCAAGGCACATAATCGTCAGATTCACCAGGGTTGAAATGAAGGAGAAAATGCTAAGGGGAGCCAGGGAGAAACGTCGGGTTACCCAAAAAGGGAAGCCCATCAGAGTCACAGCAGATCTCTCAGCAGAAACCATACAAGCCAGAAGAGAGTGGGGGCCAATATTCAACATCCTTAAAGAAAAGAACTTTCAACCCAGAATTTCATATGCAACCAAACTAAGTTTCATAAGTGAAGGAAAAATAAAATCCTTTAGGAACAAGCAAGTACTCAGAGATTTCATCACCACCAGGCCTGCTTTACAAGAGCTCCTGAAAGAGACACTAAACATAGAAAGGATCAACCAGTACCAGCCACTCCAAAAACATACCAAATGGTAAAGAGCATCAACATAATGAAGAATCTGCATCAACTAACGGGCAAAACAGCCAGCTAGCATCAAAATGGCTGTATCAAATTCACACATAACAATATTAACCCTAAATGTAAATGGGATAAATGCCCCAATCAAAAGACAGAGACTGGCAACATGAATAAAAAGCCAAAACCCATCGGTGTGCTGTATCCAGGAAACCCAATCTCACATGCAAGGATACACACAGGCTCAAAATTAAGGGATGGAGGAAGATTTATCAAGCAAACGGTGACCAAAAAAAAACAAGAGTTGCAATTCTCGTCTCTGATAAAATAGACTTTAAAGCAACAAAGATCAAAAGAAACAAAGGACATTACATAACGTAAAAGGATCGATACAACAGGAAGAGCTAACGATCCTAAATATATACGCACCCAATACAGGAGCACCCAGATATATAGGGCAAATTCTTAATGACTTACAAAGAGACTTAGACTCCCACACAATAACAGTGGGAGACTTTAACACCCCACTGTCAATATTAGACACATCAGCCACACATAAAATTAACAAGGATATCCAGGACTTGAACTCAGATCTGGACCAAGCAAACCTAACAGACATTTACAGAACTGTCTACCCCAAATCCACAGAATATACATTCTTCTCAGCACCACATTGCACCTACTCTAAAATTGACCACATAATTGGAAGTAAATCACTCTTCAGCAAATGCAAAAGAATGGAAATCACAACAAACAGTCTCTTAGACCACAGTGCAATCAAGTTAGAACTCAGAATTCAGAAGCTAACTCAGAACCGCACAGCTTCATGGAAACTGAACAACTGGCTCTTGAATGTTGACTGGATGAACAATGAAACAAAGGCAGAAATAAAGATGTTCTTAAAAACCAATGAGAACGAAGACACAACATACCAGAATTTCTGAGGCACATTTAAAGCAGTCTCTAGAGGAAAATATATAGCAATAAATGCCCACATCAGAAGTAAGGAAAGATCTAAAATCGACACCCTATCGTCAAAATTGAAAGAGTTAGAGGAGCAAGATCAAAAAAACTCAAAACCTAGCAGAAGACAAGAAATAACTAAGATCAGAGTAGAACTGAAGGAGATAAGAGACACAAAAACCCTTCAAAAAATCAATAAATCCAGGAGATGGTTTTTCAAAAAGATCAACAAAATAGACAACTAGCCAGATTAATAAAAAGAAAAGAGAGAATAATCAAATAAATGCAATAAAAAACAATAAAGGGGATATCACCACTGATTCCTCAGAAATACAAACCATCATCAGAGAGTATTACAAACAACTCTATGCACATAAACTAGTAAACCTGGAAGAAATGGATAAATTCCTGGACACCTGCATCCTCCCAAGCCTAAACCAAGAAGATGTCAAAACCCTGAATAAACCAATAACAAGGTCTGAAGTTGAGGCAGCAATTAAGAGCCTACCACCCAAAAAATGCCCAGGTCCAGATGGATTCACAGCCAAATTCTACCAGACATACAAAGAGGAGCTGGTACCATTCCTTCTGAAACTATTCCAAACAATACAAAAAGAGGGAATCCTTCCCAAATCATTATATGAGACCAACATCATCCTGATACCAAAACCCAGCAGAGACTCAGCAACAAAAGAAAACTTCAGGCCAATATCCATGGTGAACATAGATGCAAACATTTTCAATAAAATACTGGCAAGCCGATTGCAACAGCACATCAAAAAGTTTATCCACCATGATCAAGTAGGCTTCATCCTGGGGATGCAAGGCTGGTTCAACATACGCAAGTCTATAAACGTAATTCACCACAAAAACAGAACCAAAGACAAAAACCACAATTATCTCAATTGATGCAGAGAAGGCCTTTAACAAAGTTCAACAACCATTTATGCTAAAAACCCTCAATAAACTAGGTACTGATGGAATGTATCTCAAAATAATAAAAGCTATTTACGACAAACCAACAGCCAATATCATTGAATGGGCAAAAACTGGAAGCATTCCCTTTGAAATCTGGCACTAGACAAGGATGCCCTCTCTCACCATTCCTATTCAACATGGTATTGGAAGTTCTAGCCAGAGCAATCAGGCAAGAAAAAGAAATAAAGGGTATTCAAATAGGAAATGAGGAAGTCAAATTGTCTCTATTTGCCGACGACGTGATTGTGTATCTACAAGACCCCATCGTCTCAGCCCAAAATCTCCTTAAACTGATAAGCAACTTCAGCAAAGTCTCAGGATACAAAATCAATGTGCATAAATCACAAGCATTCCTATATACCAATAACAGACTTAAAGAGAGACAAATCAAGAACGAACTGACATTCACAATTGCTACAAAGAGAATAAAATACCTAGGAATACAACTAACAAGGAACGTAAAGGACCTCTTCAAGGAGAACTACAAGCCACTGCTCAACGAAATAAGAGAGGACACAAACA
>NW_016107734.1:890330-898398 GCF_001604975.1 Cebus imitator | reverse complement strand
GTGTTGAACAATGAGAACACATGGACACAGGGAGGTGAGCATCGAACACTGGGGTCTGTGTCGGGGAAATAGGGAAGGGACAGCAGGGGGTGGGGAGTTGGGGAGAGATAGCATGGGGAGAAATGCCGGATATAGGTGATGGGGAGGAAGGCAGCAAATCACACTGCCATGTGTGTACCTATGCAACAATCCTGCATGTTCTTCACATGTACCCCAAAACCTAAAATGCAATTAAAAAATAAGTAAATAAATAAATAAATAAATAGACTGAATCTTACCACAGAGGCAATCAATTAATCAATCATGCCTAGCTAATAAAGTCTCAATAAAAACTCTGAGCCAGGCGCCGTGGCTCATGCCTGTGACGAACTGCTGGTCTGCCCCACTAGGTCCACAGCCCTCTTGGGATGGGCCCACACCCTCCACCTCCAGGGACAAGAGGCAGATCAGCGGCTGCACTTCATCCCTCTGTCCCTTTGCTTCTGACTGGTAGATGATGTCCGCCTGCTGCCTTGGGTGCCGGACCCTGTACACTCCTCAGTCTCTGTTGTGTGGTCCTTCCTCTTCCTCTGAAGAGTCCTGTCTCCTCTTTGGCCATCTCAAATTGAGAACCAAAACTATTCCTGCAGAACTGCCTGGATGCCGCCCACAAGCAATCGCTCTGGTTCCAGCAGGACCAAGGGGGCCAGCCTCCAGCAAATGACTCCAGTAAGTGCGGTCACCTTCCCCTTTAGAGTCTGGGATCCTGGCCACAGCAAGGGGCCCTCCTGACCTCTGGCTCTAGTAAATCTGAATGTCCTCACTCTGGGTTACACTCTTTCCATTTCTGTAAGGCAATCTTGGCACACCTGGGGCCTACCAGTGGCCCAGGTTAAGTTTTGTTTCATGGACTATGGACTCTTTCAAAAGGATCTGATCCTTTTTAATTTTGCAAAGCCCTAGATACAATCCATTTTTGATAAAAGGGTCTTTGCTTCTGACTACAGGAACACTATGGAACGTCTATAAATATGTTTTTATATTTCCACATACAGTTGGTGTGCACTCAAATAAAACCAGTCCCCAGCACCTGCTGCTCTCTGTATAGAGCCATAATGGAATTCCAAAGAAACCTTGGGGACGGAGGGGGAGATGAAACAAATGTCTGTTTCCTGGAGGCCAGTCTAGTGCTCAGACCTTTAGACTCATTGTAAGTCGCCACTGCCAACGTGAGACCAAAGTATGTGACTTGTCCAAGAGCACGACAGCATCACAGACTGATGCTAAACTTCAAGAAAATAAAAATGGAAATATCAAAACTACACTGACCTGAGGACAATGGGAGCCTTGGATTTAAAAACAATGGAACCTTCCCAGACTGTGCCCTATGCATGTCTTCCCATAGCTGATTTTCTGTATCCTTCCCTCACAATAAACTGTAACCTTAAGTATAAAAGCTTTCAGGGAGCTCTGTACATTTTTCTAGCAAATTATCAATCTGAGGATGGTCTAAGGACCCCAACAAATCTGTAGCTGGTGTCAAAAGTGGGAAAAGTCTTAGAGACTGTGTTCTCAGACCTTGCAGTCTGTCTAATTCCAGGCAGGCAAAGAGAAAGAAATGATTCAGGCCGAGCAAGGTAGCTCACATCTGTAATCCCAACACTTTGGGAGGCCAAGACGGGTGGATCACTTGAGGCCAGGAGTTCAGGACCAACCTGGCCAACACGGTGAAACCCCGACCCTGCTAAAAATACAGATGAGTTGGGAGTGGTGGCGCATGCCTGTAATACCAGCTACTCGGGAGGATGAGGCAGGAGAATCACTTGAACCTGGAAGGTGGAGGTTGCAGTGAGCCGAGATCACACCATCATACTCCAGCCTGGGCGACAGAGCAAGCAAGACTCTGTCTCAAAAAAAAGAAAGAAAGAATTCTTCACAGAAAAAAATAAAAGGTTGCGGGGAAGGCAAATGGACAATAAACACAAAATGCATCCCATATCAAAATCTTAAAAATGCAAATTAAAACAAAGTCACTATTTTTCAGATTGGCAAGATTTGAAAGACTGATAACACCTAGGGTAAAGAGAAATAGGTACTCTCATTTCTCTTCCACAATGGAAGCAGAAGGGAAAATTTCTTCAACTTTTACAAGGCAATTTGGAAATATCAAAACTACAAATTCCCTTTGACTCCAGAATTTCAATTTCAGGAATTTATGCTTCAGATAAGTTTATGTCAGCCACAAAAAATATGAGCAAGAGTGTGTCCATTACAAAAATGAGAAAATACCTCAATATTAATGAACAAGAGCTGAATGAATTGTGGGACATCATTAGGGACTACCTTAAAATGAACTTTACTGTGAATTCACCTGATATGACAGGACTGGAAAGCTGTCATGTTAAAGGGAAAGAAAAGCAGTCTGTAGACTAGGAGTACAAAATGATCCCATCTGTGTAGCCAGAAAACAAAATTATACCAAAACATAAACGTGTTTATAAAAGGCAATAAAATACCTGGAACAATACTGTCAAACTGAAAACTGTGGTTACTATAAAAAGTGGATCCAGGAAAAACCGGGACAGAGGACTGCAGTCTGTGAAATTTTTAAACACATGTAAACAGGGTTTTAAATTAAAGGAGGCTGGGGACGGTGGCTCACGCCTGTAATCCCACCACTTTGGAAAGCCAAGGCAGGTGGATCACTTGAGGCCAGGAGTTTGAGATCAGCCTGGCCAACATGGCAAAACCATGTCTGTACTAAAAAATACAAAAAATAGCCAGGTGTGGTGGCACACATCTGCAATCCCAGCTACTTGGGAGGCTGAGGCAGGAGAATCATTTGAACCCAGGAGGAGGAGGTTACAGTGAGCCAAGATGGTAACACTACACTCCAGGCTGGGTAACAGAGCAACACTTCATCTCAAAAAAAAATAAAAACTTAAAAGTAAAAATAAATTAATTAATTAAATGAAACTACAAAGAGAGGATCAGATCAAGTTAAAATTTTTCAAAGAAATAATCTGAGAAACAGTTTTACAACATTAAAAATGGCTCCCCCAGCAAGGCGCAGTGGCTCATGCCTGTAATCCCAGCAATTTAGGAGGCCAAGGCGGGTTGGATCACGAGGTCAACAGTTTAAGACCAGCCTGGCCAAGATGGTGAAAGCCCATCTCTACTAAATATACAAAAATTAGCCAGGCGTGGTGGCGGAAGCCTATAATCCTAGCTACCCGGGAGGCTGAGGCAGAGAACTGCTTAAACCGGGGAGGCAGAGGTTGCAGTGAGCTGAGATCGTGCTACCGCACTCTAGCCTTGTGACAGGGTGAGACTCCATCTCAAAAAGAAAAGGCTTCCCCAGAGCAAGGAGATGGGAAGATGAAAGCGGAATGGAGGTGTTGAGAGAGGATTTTTGAAGATTTCTTTGGAGAATGCTAGCAAGGTATTTTAAGTTCTCTCTGCTCCAAATGGAGAGAGGCCACAGGGAGCTGTCTGCCTCTTACCTCAAGCCCCACACGAACTGTGCCAACCCAGCCTCTCAAAGAAGTTGCTCTGTATCCCCTGCCCTCAGAGGACTACAGACTGACTTATGACTGCCACCCAGGAAACTCAGAAGCAAACAGATCACCTAGTTCATTAGTAAGTGAGCACTGCTGCTGGGCAGGAATCGGCCTGTCCCCCTCAAATGAAGAACTCAGGAGTGTTCCCCTGACAACAGCATGCGGGTGGGGGAGATCTCTAACCTGACCCATTGGTCACGTAGAGTGGAGAGCAGGTGACAGACTTCAAAAGAGAGGCCAGAGGGACAGGGGCCAGAGGAGAGACTAAGCAGCTATTAGTCTACTTCTTGGCCAGGCACAGTGGCTCACACCTGTAGTCCCAGCACTTTGGGAGGCTGAGGCGGGCAGATCACCTGAGGTCAGGAGTTCAAGACCAGCCTGGTCAACATGGTGAAACCCCATCTCTATTAAAAATACAAAAATCAGCCAGGCATGGTGGTGCGCACCTATAATCCCAGCTACTAGGGAGGGTCAGGCAGGAGAATTGCTTAAACCTGGGAGGCAGAGGTTGCAGTGAGCCGAGATTTTGCCACTGCACTCCAGCCTGGACGAGGTAACAAGACTCCATCTTAAAAGGAAAAAGTATACTTCTCTACGGCCGGAAGATGGGCTCAGAAAAAAAAAGGAAAAAAAAAAAAGAGAAGTATACTTCTCAGCTTTTCAAAGTACAGCTTGTTCAGTGCAAGGGGCTTGCCAAGGAGACGGTCATAGGAAATATCTCCAAAGAAGCCATGAAAACACTCCATGGAAAGAGAGTCAACTCAAAACACCAGAGCAGAAGAGAGCACAAAGACATCTATGAGAGCAGTGATCAAGTCAGAACTTTCCCAATTCTCTTTTTTTTTCTTTTTTTATTTTTGAGACAGGGTCTAACTAACTCCCATCACCCAGACTGGCGTGCAGGGACGCGAGCTCAGCTCACTGCAACCTCTGCTTCCCAGGCTCAAGCAATTCTCCTCCCTGAGCCTCCCAAGTAGCTGGGATTACAAGCGCCATCACACCTGGCTAATTTTTGTTTTTGTAATTTTGGCAGAGATGAGGTTTCCCCATGTTGACCAGGCTGGTCTCAAACTCCTGGGCTCAAGTGATCCATCGTCTTGGCCTCCCAAAGTGCTGGGATTACATCCGTGACCCAGCACACCCAGCCTTCTACTTCTCTTCATCTGTCCTGCCTGACCCCAGCTGCTCCCAAACCCTGTGGAGATCCAAAACAGCAGCTAAAACATAGGCAGGGTGACAGAGTGACACCCTGTCACCAAAATAAAACAAAAAGCAAAAAATAAAAGTCCACTTCAAATTTCCGCAAATGTCCAGACAATGGTCTTTTCTCTTTGATCTAAGACCAACACTTTCAAAATGCATTTGGGGTTTTCTCATCGTCTCTTTTAATCCTAGAATGGTTATCACCTTGGCGTTTTTTTGTTGTTGTTGTTATTGGTTATGACGTTGACATTTACAGAGTCTAAAAAGCTTGTGCCAAATACTGGATTTGTCTGATGGTTTCCCCGTTTATTGATATGAAACCACACGGATGACGATCTGTGTGTGTCTTGCTATACATCATATCGGGAGGAAGAGGGGTCAAATTATACTGGAAATGATGCTGCTAAATTTCATTGCCTCGTGTACGTGAGAATCACCTGATCGCTCCATTTGTAAAAGCACACTGTTCCCTCTGTAATTAGAAACTAACCTATGGGGGTTTTCCCCCTCATTCATCATTTCTAGTTGGTTTAGTTTGTGGGATTTTGAGACACTGAGTATTCCCCAAAGACACTTCACACAATCCTTGCTTAAATCAATTTTTTGTTTTGTTTTCCTTTTTTTTTTTTTTTTTGAGATGGAATCTTGCTCTGTCGCCCAGGCTGGAGTGCAATGGCGCAATCTCGGTTCACTGCAAGCTCGGCCTTTCAGGTTCAAGTGACTCTCCTGCCTCAGCCTCCCTCAGTAGCTGGGACTACTACTACAGGCACGCACCACCATGCCTGGCTAATTTTTGCATTTTTACTAGAGACGGGGTTTCACTATGTTGGTCAGGCTGGTCTCGAACTCCTAACCTCAGGTGATTCACCCACCTCGGCCTCCCAAAGTACTGAGATTACAGGTATGAGCGCCAAGCTGAATCCTTGCTTAAAGGAATTATTACACTAGGAATTGCAAACAGCAGATTTTCAAATTCTCTCATGCCTTACACAGTTACTATCTAGAAGCCTTCTCCTATACAACTGTTTGAGCAGCACACAGACTGATTTTTTTTATTCGATGTCATGTAATCTATTATGTTCATTAATCTTTTTGAAGCTCAAACTGTCCCAAATTTGGTATTTAAGAAACCCTTCAAGTTGGTTCCTATGTCTTTTTGGCAGGTCTCCACTGGTCTTTGAGGCCCTACTTGTTCAATAAGATGTTCCAGGGCTCATCTGTGACGCTCCTTTCCCTAATCCTGAAACCAGCCTTTTATCATAAGGAGTGGTATTCACAAAAACAAGATCTGAGTGCCTAATACATTCATTATTTATGTATCTGTGGCATAACAAAGAATCTATCTGTAAGTCACCCCTGAGCTTTAAAAAACAATATTTTTAGGTTAAAAAAAAAAAAAAAGAATTTATCTGGTCTTTTTCTATTTTTTTGAGATAGAGTTTCACTCTTGTTCCCCAAGCTGGACTGCAATGGTGTGATCTCAGCTCACTGAAACCTCTACCTTCTGGGTTCAAGCAGTTCTCCTGTCTCACCCTCCCAAGTAGCTGGGATTACAGGCACACACTACCATGCTTGGTTAACTTTTGTATTTTTTTTAGTAGAGTCGGAGTTTCACCATGTTGGTCAAGCTGGTCTCAAACTCCTGACCTCAGGTAATCCATTCACCTCGGCCTCCCAAAGTGTTGGGATTATAGGTGTGAGCCACCGTGCCCAGCCATATGTATCTGGTCTTTGACCCTGGTTCTTGCTAAACAGATTCAAAAACCCTTGGCATTTCCTAAGTAATAGATTCAGGATGAAGGCCGATCACCAGAAAGAAATCACATGATTAGAGGATTGGAATTTAGGGCCAGCCTGACCTTTGAGGAAAGAAAGTTCACTGGAGATTGAACTTCATCAGTCGCCCAATGATTTAACCAATCATGCTTGCATGATGGGACACCAATAAAAACCCTGGACACTGAAGCTCAGTGGGGCTTCCTGGCTGAGGAACACACTGATGTGCCGGATTCTAAGAGGAGAAGACACAGAAGCTCTCTGTCTCTTCCTCATGCGCACTCCCTGGACCTTGCCCGAGAGTACCTCTTCCATTTCACCGTTTCTCATCTGTGGCCTTTAAAATAAAACAGCAACCTAGATCTGCCTGGACAACATGGTGAGACCTTGTCTATACAAAAATTTAAAATGAGCTTGGCGTGGTGGTGATGCATGTCTGTAGTCCCAGCTGCTCAGGAGGCCGAGGTAGGAAGATCCCTTGAGCCCAGGAGTTCAACATTGCAGTGAGTCGTGATCATACCACTGCACTCTGGCCTGGATAAAGGAGTGAGACCATGTCTCAAAAACAACAAAAAACAAAAACAAACCTGCAATCTTAAGTATAGAGCTTTTGGGGAGTTCTGTGAGTCATTCCAGCAAGAGTAGGTAGCCGTGAGATTTCCAGCTGGTATCTGAAGTCAGGGCAGTCGCCCACAGGACTCTGCCCTAAGCCGGTGCAGCTCGACATGAACCCTGGATAGGACATGTCAGAATTGAACTGAACTACAGAGTATCCATTTGGTGCCAGAGAATCGATGTTAGAACATGCAAAGTCCTTTCAGTGAACATAGCTAGAAAATACTATTTATATACACATACACATACATATATATGCATATTCAAACTAAGTTTGCAGCTACAAATGCACATATTTAAAAATCTTAAGCCCATATCAGCCTCCACATCAAATCCAACACCACTTGGAAATCACATTAATGCATGTCAGTCCACCATAGTATTTTTCAGAGCCACACAACAATATTCCATTGAATGGATATATCATGCTTATTTCAACCAGTGTTCGGCAGAGTTGTTTGCTACATATGCTGAAATCCATAAGCCTGTGCAAATGCCGTTTTGCATTAGTGAAGCTGTATCTTTAAGGCAAATTCATACAAATAGGCCTGATGGTTCATGGATAAATGCATATGTGGTTTTGCTAAAAACTGCCAGAAGCCCTTCCCTACAGGCTAGACCATTCTGGACTCCCATCTGCAAGGTAGGAGTGCCTGTTTACTCACAGCCTTGCCCAATGAGCATGTCATCCAGCTTTTGAGTTTTTGCTGTTATGTTCTGAAAGGTGAGAATGTTTATCAGTGTAGTTTTCATTTGCACCTCTCTTATAAGTAAAATTAAGCATCTTATCATGTTTAAATTTCTTTGTAGGCCAGGCGTAGTGGCTCACACCTGTAATCCTAGCACTTTGGGAGGCCAAGGTGGGTGGATCACCTGAGGTTAGGAATTCAAGACAAGCCTGGCCATCATGGTGAAACCCCATCTTTATTTTAAAA
>NW_016107734.1:885964-889565 GCF_001604975.1 Cebus imitator | reverse complement strand
GCACTGTTGCCCAGCCTGTAGCACAGTGGCGCAATCGTGGCTCACCGCAATCTCCGCCTCCTGGGTTCAAGCAATTCTCCTGCCTCAGCCTCCCGAGTAGCTGGGACTACAGGCACGCACCACCATGCCCAGCTAATTTTTTTTGTATTTTAAGAGAGACGGAGTTTCCCCACGTTGGTCAGGATGGTCTTGATCTCCTGATGTCGTGGTCCGCCCGCCTCAGCCTCCCAAAGTTCTGGGATTACAGACATGAGCCACTACACCTGACCCGGTCTGCCTTTTTTTAAAAGCTCACTGTTTAGTAAAAAGATTAATACCTTGTCTGAGATATAAGGAGCAAATATTTTCTTCTGTTTTATTTGCCTTTTGATTTTCTTTTGTCTTTTGGGTTTTTTTATAGCCATGTAAAACTCTAATTTAAAGTCATTCATAAATTTAATATTCTTTTACTGCTTCTTGATTTTGAATCACATAGGAAACTTTCTCCAGGTTTTTCAACATTTAATATTCTTTTACTGCTTCTTGATTTTGAATCACATAGGAAACTTTCTCCAGGTTTTTCAACATTTAGCTCTCTCATCAATTTGAAAATCATTCTGATATATATATGAGCTAACAAAGCTAACAGATGTTTTGCAACACCTGTTTTTGTTTGTTTTTTTTTTTTGAAACAAGGTCTGGCAATGTCATGCAGGCCAGGGTACAGTGACATGACCACAGCTCACTGCAGCCTCCAACTCCCAGGTTCAAGCAATCCTCCCACCTTACCCTCCTAAGAAGCTGGGACTATGAGCACATGCCACCATATCCAGCTTTTTTTATTTCTTGTAGAGATGGGGTTTCACTATGTTGCCAAGCATGCTGTCAAACTTCTGGCCTCAAGAAATCCTCCCATCACCTCAGCCTCCCAAAGTGCTGTGATTACAGGGTGAGCCACCGCACTCAGCCAACATAATTTATTTTTAGAGTCCCTTTTAAACTCCGGGTCTTCAGCGTCTACCTTTAACACATATGAAATTCCTACATATTCTCAGAATTCTAATCTGTTGCAATGGTCTTTCTGTGTCATCATGAGCCAGTGCTACAGTTTTAACTAGAGATACCTTGTAGTATGTTTCAGTATGTGGGAGGGTTAGTCCTTCTCATTACTACTTTCACCAAGGTTTTCATAACTATTGATCCACGTTTACTTTTTCCACATAAATAGACCAGTCTAGATCTAGGAGGCTGGAGGACCTACTGGAATTTTTACTGGGATTGCATCAAACTTGTATATTAAGAGAACTGACATCTTTACCATTCTGAGCCACTCTACCTTAAAACAAGGAATGTCTTTCCGTTTGTTTGGGTCCACTTTGATATCATTCAGGAATGTTTTAAAGTTTTCCAACAAAGGTTTAAGACATTTCTTTTTAATTTGTAGGTAGGCCAGGTGCGGTGACTCACACCTGCAATCCCCACATTGTGGGAGGCCAAGGCGGGTGGATCACCTGAGGGCAGGAATCCGAGACCAGCCTGGTCAACATGGCAAAACCCTGTCTCTACTAAAAATGCAAAAACTAGCTGGGCGTGGTGGTGCACATCTGCAATCCCAGCTACTTAGGAGACTGAGGCAGGAAAATCACTTGAACCCAGATGCCAGAGGTTGTAGTGAGCTGAGATCATACCAGTGCACTCCAGCCTGGGTGACGGAATGAGACTCCACCTCAAAAAAACAAAAAATTAAAAAATAAATTAATGCATAAGTAATTATTTGCCTTTCATGTAGCTAGTCTAAATGAGGTCTTCTCATTTACCATAGCTTCTAACTGGTTGTTGTTTAGATATATAAAGTTTATTGACTTTTTACATTATGATATCTGGCTAACCTTACTGAGTTCATTTGAATTTGTATAGGTTTTAGCATTGATTTTCGTGGATTTTCTAGTAGCTTTACTTCTTTTTATTCTAAGGCTTATGGACTAAATATAATTTTAATTTAGGGAATTCTCATTTTCCAAAACTCACACTTAAATTGAGGCTGCTGTTTTTATAGTATAGTATATATAATATTATTTCAATTTTAGATCACTGGAATCTAAAATTGACTCAGTGCATGAAATCCTACTGCACCGTTACTTTTTCACATACATCTAGTCACCGAAACAGTCACATCCCAGTCCAACATTTCCTGGATTCGTCCGGGCCCCAGTCATGCTGATCTCAACACACACAGACCAGAGTGTCATCCTTAAGCCCCAACACCACTCAGTCTACACAGCAGGGATGCAAATCTACACCAGAGTTGCACTTGGAATCTCAACCATGATAAATCCTATCATGCTGTTCATCTTCAAACAGCCCTGAATAAAAATCTCTCCAATCATCTACACCAGGCTTGTCCAACCCTCAGCCCACTGGCCCAATACAAATTTGTAAACTAAAACATTATGAGATTTTTTTTGTGTGATTTTTTTTTTCAGCTCATCAGCTATCAATATTGTATTTTATGTGTGGCCCAAGACAATTTTTCTTCCTATGTGGCCCAGGAAAGCAAAAAGATTGGACGCCCCCAATCTACACTATCCTCAGTCCTTGCTCTCAAATCTCCTGCTTATCCTCTGATGAGCCGACTTTCACAGGGCTGAGAGGAAGATGTTCACCGTGCTCATGAAAAAACGGCAAAAAAATGTATAAAGCTCTCAAGACAAGAGCTAGAGAAATGAAACTCTTCCTGTGAGCTCAGATGGACTACACAGCAATAAAAAAATACTAAATGTTAACCAACTGCAGGAGCCAAGTCCAACATTTCCCAAAGTAATGGTACCTTTTCTTTCTTCATATAATCCATTATTTTGCCCAGATCTTCAACATCAACAATGGAATTTATGCTCTGCTGGTCCTCACCACCAAACTCTTCTTCACTGGAGCCCTCACAGGGTTCTTCCTCCTGGAACAGAAATGCTTCAGAAATACATTGTTCAAAGAGGCAAAGGCAAAGTTCTCTTATACTCCCTCCCATACTGAGAATTCACTGTATCTCTAGATTCTCTTTTTTTTTTGAGATGGACTCTCATTCGCTCTTTTGCCCAGGCTGGAGTGCAGTAGCGTGATCTCGACTTGCTGCAACCTCCTCCTCCGAGGTTCAAGCAATTCTCAGCCTGCCAAGCAGCTGAGACCACAGGCCCCCACCACCATGCCTGGCTAATTTTTGTATTTTTAGTAGAGACAGGGTTTTACCATGTTAACCAGACTGGTCTCGAACTCCTGACCTCAGGTGATCCACCCACCTCAGCTCCCAAAGTGCTGGGATTACAGGTGTGAGCCACCACAACCAGCTGTCTCTAAATTCTTGATTTAAAAATAAAATTTAGGCTGGGCACCGTGGCTCACTCCCGTAATCCCAGCACTATGGGAGGACAGGATAGGGGGATTGCTTGAGGCCAACAGTTTGAAACCAGCCTGGGGAACACAGCGAGGCCACATTGCTACAATTAGTCAGACGTGGTAGTACACATGCCTATAGTCCCAATTACTTAGGAGGCTGACACAGGAGCATCACTTGAAGCCAGGAGTTCAAGACCAGCCTGGGTAACATAATGAAACTGCCATCAATACAAAA
>NW_016107734.1:879073-885029 GCF_001604975.1 Cebus imitator | reverse complement strand
GCAGTGGTGTGATCATAACTCACTGCAACCTTGACCACCAGGGCTCAAGCAATCCTCTTACCTCAGTCTCCCAAAGTGCTGGGATAAGAGGCATAAGCCACCGTACCCAACCATTTTTTTTGTTTTTTAAGTTCGTTTAAACACAAACAATTCCACAGTGTGTTTATAAATTTATGGGAACAATCTAGTAGAGAGAAGAAATGAATGATACAGGAGAAGAGAAGCAATCGGTGAAAGAACCCAGTCCTGGATTCCACAGCAGGGACAAATGTAGTCTGGGAAAGGAACGAGACAATTGGTCTTCTGAGCCAGGAAAGGTGGTGAAGATCTGGAGATGGGCTGGGGAGACAGTGAGAGAGGCCCCTTGGATGGTTTTAGCTGGTAGCCAGGGCAAGGGCAGGAGGAAATGAGTATGAAACAGTCATCTTAGAGAGTAAGAAGGGGAATTTGCAAGGGAAGTAGTGAGACTGTAGGGCAGTTCTAAGTCTACACTTGAGCCTGTGGTCATGAATCTGTGGTCAAACAACCAGCAGCAG
This sequence comes from Cebus imitator, assembly GCF_001604975.1. Taxonomy (NCBI): domain Eukaryota; kingdom Metazoa; phylum Chordata; class Mammalia; order Primates; family Cebidae; genus Cebus; species Cebus imitator. Next base: position 884,493 of record NW_016107734.1, on the reverse strand, counting down.
GCATGGGGAAGGCTGATGTGAGGTGGATGGTTTCAGCCTGGCTTGGGGTTTGACCAATCAGGTCAGAACAGTGAGAGGTAAAGCAATTGAAGAGGATTAGACTGGGCATAGTGGCTGACACCTGTGATCCCAGCACTTTGGGAGGCCAGGGCGGGTGGATCAACTAAGGTCAGGAGTTCGAGACCAGCCTGGCCTACGTGGCAAAACCCCATCTCTACTAAGAATATAAAAATTAGCCAGGCGTGGTGGAACAGACCTGTAATTCCAGTTACTTAGGAGGCTGAGGCAGGAGAATCCTTGAATCCAGGAGGCAGAGGTTGCAGTGAGCCAAGACTGTGCCACTTCACTACAGCCTGGGCTACAGAGCAAGACTCTGTCTCAAACCAAAAAAAAAGAATTGAAGAGGTTTATAACAGAGTGAGGATAAAACTCAAAACTGGGTTTATGAAGGGAAATGAAGTAAGCAGTTTCTGCTACTCAATAAAAAAGGTATAGCTTCAGATAGGATCAAAAGAATCTTAAAGGCCAGGCACAGTTGCTCATGCCTATGATCCTAGCACTTTGGGAGGCCAGATCAAGCAGATCCCTTGAGCCCAAGTGTGTGAAACAAGTCTGGGCAACATGGTGAAATCCTATATCTGCAAAAAATAGACCAATTAGATAGGTTATGGTGGCACATGCCTATAGTCCCAGCTACTTGGGAGGCTGAGGTGGGAGGATCACCACTGCCCGGGGAGGTTGAGGCTGCAGTGAGCCATGATCACACCATACTGCAGACTGGGCGTATAACGGAGTGAGACCCTGTCTCAAAAAAAAAAAAAAAAAAAAACCAATGTTGTTAAAGTAGAGGTCACAGAATGAGGTCATAGTAAGCATGAGAGGAACCTGAATTTCAGATGTGCCCATGTGAGGAAGAGACCAAGGTCAGTGGAGAAATGGCTGCTGGAGGTGTGAGGACCAGGAACTTGGCAGGCCAGGGTGGTAGACAGATCACAAGGGTGCCACAGTCTCAAAGAATAATGATAGGAACAGGGTGGAGAGAGAAGCCATGAGTCAGAATGTAAAGCTGCTGCTGAATTACGCAACTGACCAGGTGGCCTAAAGATAACAGCTGTGAAGATGACAGGAGTGTTACAGCCTGAAGACAGGAGCTTCAAAGGAACTGGGGTATTTAAAGAAGGAAGCAAGAGAAATGCTCAGAATGTGAGGGGAAAAAAGAGCCTAATCTTGGATGACTTGCAGCCTTCGGTTTGAGTGACTAACGGAGTCACTGAACTCAGGAGGTACGTGTGATCTGGGGATAATGAGACGTGAGCTCAGACTGGGACAAATTTAACTTCTCTATGGCTCTGTTTTACAACTTGCAAAATGTGGTAAAAATCTATTTGACTCTAACACTGCAAGGATTAAAGCAGAGATTTTGGTTTTGTTGTTGTTGTTTAAGATGGAGTCTCACTCTGTCACTCAGGCTAGAGTGCAGTGGTATGACCTCATCTCACTGCAACCTCTGCCTCCTAGGTTCAAGCAATTCTTATGCCTCAGCCTCCCAAGTAGCTGGGATTATAGGCACCTACCACCATGCCAGGCTAATTTTTGTATTTTTAGTAGAGACGGGGTTTCACCATGTTGGCCATGCTGGTCTCAAACTCCCGACCTCAAGTGATCCACATTCCTTGGCCTCCGAACATGCTGGGATTACAAGCGTGAGCCACTGTGCACGGTATTAAGAGGAGATTTTGGAAAGCATCTAGCATGATACGGCTTAACTCGTAAGGCCTCACTCTCTCTGAAACACCACCACGAGATTCACATCTTTCTTCTTTTCTTGTTGTTTTTGTTTTTTTTTGTTTTTGAGGCCGGGTCTCACTCTGCTACCCAGGCTGGAGGGCAGTGCGACGATCACAGCTCACTGCAGCCTAGAATTCCTGGGCTTAAGCCATTCTCCCAACTCCATCTCCTAAGCAGCTGAGACGACAGGTCTGCACCATCATGCCTGGCTAAATTTAAAATTATTATGGTAGAGGTAGGGTCTTGCTATGTTGCCCAGGCTGGTCTTGAACTTCTAGGCTCAGGCAATACTCCCGCCCTGGCCTCCCAAAGTGCAGGGATTATAGGTGTGAGCCACTGCGCCCAGCCAGATCTTCCTTCTAACTGGAAGCCAAGGAGATGGTTTATTGGGGAAGAGGTCAAGCTCGGGATCTCCAAGCAGAGGGGAAAGCAGTGAGAGATGAACACACAGGCGGTGTACCTCGATATCTCTGTGATGTAATTCATCCTGCTCCTCAGAGCCTTCCTCCCTCTCCTCTGAGCCATGTTGGTGAGATTCACATTTGCCTTTCTTGCAGTGGCCGCCACAGGACTTCTTTCTCTCCCCTTTCTGAAGTGCCTGCAGCTGGGAGATGAACATGGTCTTCCAGGCTCTGAAGTCGGCCTCGATGCTGCCATGCTTGCTTTTAACCACATCGCAATCACCCTCCCCTCGACTCACGACGCGACGTGCACCAAGCATCCAGAGCCACTTGTCAACATTTTTGCCAACCTGTGAGGGAAAGACAGATGGGCTGAAAGCACAGTCGTCTAAATCAGGGTTTTCCAGACTGCCGTGCAAAAACCCCCAAGTCCTTCTGGGTCCCCTGGTCACCAGCTGCTGCTGAGGAAGAGGAAATTGCTCAGCAAAATGACCTTCAGGTCTTCAATCTCCAGCCTTGACCCAGAAGAGCTGCATTTTACATATTCCACTTTTCTGCGTTAGTTTTTTTTTTCTTAAAACAAAGGGACAAACAAACCCCCTTTAACAAACAAGCGTTAATGACTAAAAAAAATTTGAAACCTACCATTCTATATCATGATAAGGACAAAACAGGCGTTAACAAAATAAATGAGTTCCAAAAACATAACAAAGCTTAAGGAGCCTCATCCTATTCAGTTATAAAATGAAAATGTAATCAATTTGGCAAGACTTATGATTTCCTAAACTCAATAATTTATTTCACTGTGATATGAAGCAATTAACTGAGGCACGGGGGTTATCAGAGGCACAGTTAAGAGTACAAAAATTTAACAAGCTTCCTGAGTGGTAAGGTATTGAACAAAATATTTACATATCTAGGCCAGGCGCAGTGTCTCATGTCTGTAATCCCAGCACTTTGGGAGGCCAAAGCAGGCAGATTGCTTGAGGTCAGGAGTTCAAGACCAGCCTGGACAACATGGTGAAAGACCCTGTCTCTACTAAAGATACAAAAATTAGCCCAGCATGGTGGCACACACTTGTAATTCATGCTACTTGGAAGGCTGAGGCATGAGAATTGCTTGAACACAGGAGGCAGAGGTTGGAATGAGCCAAGATAGCACCACTGTACTCTAGCCTGGGCAACAAAGTGAGACTCTGTATTGGAAAAAAAAAAAAAAATTTACCTATCTGAATTTTCCCATTCATATAGTCTAATTTATTCGAAAGTGTGGGGAGAGGACAGGCACAGTGGCTCACGCCTATAATCCCACCACTTTGGAAGAATGTTCAAGCCCAAGTTCAAGACCAGCCTGGGCAACAGAGCAAGACCCTGTCTCTACAAAAAATACAAAAACTAACTGGGTGTGGTGGTGGGCACCTGTGGTCCCAGCTACTCAGTAGGCTAAGGTAGGAGGATCACCTGAGCCCAGGGAGGTAGAGACTGCAGCAAGCTATGATCATGCCACTGAACTCCAGCCTAGGAAACACAGTGAAACCCTGTCTCAAAAAAAAAAAAACCATAATCAAAAATGTTTTTAATGAAAATCTGGGGTAAAATCTACACTGTGACATAACAGAATGAAAACAGCTTTTATTTTATTTATCTTATTTTATTTTATTTTTTGAGACAGAGTTTTACTCTTTATGCCCAGGCTGTAGTGCAATGGCATGATCTTCGCTCACGGCAGCCTATGCCTCCAGGGTTCAAGCCATTGTCCTGCCTCAGCCTCCTAAGTAGCTGGGATTACAGGCAAGTGCCACCAGGCCTGGCTAATTCTGTATTTTTAGCAGAGACAGGGTTTCTCCACGTTGGCCAGACTGGTCTCAGACTCCCAACCTTGGGTGATCTGCCTGCCTTGGCCTCCCAAAGTGCTGGGATTACAGGCGTGAGTCACTTCACCCAGTTGAAAACAGCTTTTAAAGAAAGCTCCCCACTTCCACTGCCACTCACACTCCCCCAAAGACAGACAGCCAGGCAGGGCCCGACCCTAGAAAGGGGCACACAATGCATAAGGCCAAGAAACCGAGAGGCTCCATCATTTAATTTTTTCAAGCATAGAGAAAAGGATGCAAAAGGAACCATATTCATTTCATTTAGAAAAAGAGCCCAAGAAAACTAACCAAATTTTAATGTTGTATATTATAAGTGCAATGAACATTTTTTCCTCCATTCCCCTTGAAAAAATTCATGATTTTTAAAAACTGAGTACAGGCTGGACACACTCACACCTGTAATCCCAGTAATCCGGGAGGCAGAGGTGGCTAAGTACTGCTTGAGGCCAGGGGTTTGAGCCGAGCCTGGGCAAAACCGTGAGACCTTCATCTCTGCAAATTAAAAAATTAGCCAGGGCTGGTGGTGCAGGCCTATAGTTCCAGCTACTAGGGAGGCTGAATTGGGAGGATCCTTCGAGCCTAGGACTTCAAGGTTCAGAGGATTCTGATCAGGCCACTGCATTCCAGCCTGGGTGACAAAACAAAACCCTGTCTTGAAAAAAATAATTTTTAAAAAATTAAGACTTCACCTGCATTAATAGCTTGGGCAGGCCAGGCACAATGGCTCACACCTGTAATCCTAGTACTTTGGGAGGCTGAGGCAGGTGAATCACTTGAAGTCAGGAGTTTGAGACCAGCCTGGCCAACCTGGCAAAACCCTATCTCTACTAAAAATACAAAAAAAAATTAGCCAGACATTACAGGTGGGCACCTGTAATGCCAGCTACTCAGGAGACTGAGGCAGGAGAATCCCTTGAACCCGGGAGGCAGTGAGTCAAGATTGTACCACTGCACTCCAGGCTGGGTAACAGAGCAAGACTCCAACTCAAAAAAAATCAAAACAGAGCTTGGGCAATAAAGGTCACTCAACAACAGAAAAGGCAATTGAGCAAATCCAAACACACAGTGATCTTCCATCTACAAGGTCATGCCTGGGCATCATGAATTCAGCCCACTAAAACACTAATGAGGAACACTCATTCATTTTATTCAACAAAAAAGTACTGAGAATCTACTGTATGCGAAGTTTGAATATTATGTGTGGCAGTATCCAGCTATAAAGAATAACACAAGAGGGCCAGACAGAGTGGCTCACACCTGTAATCCCAGCACTTTAGGAGGCTAAGGCGGGTGGATCGCCTGAGGTCAGGAGATGGAGACCAGCCTGGCCAACAAGGAGAAACCCTGTCTCTACTAA
>NW_016107734.1:873148-878979 GCF_001604975.1 Cebus imitator | reverse complement strand
AAAAAAAAAAAAAAAAAAGGAATAGCAGAAGAGGCTGGGCACAGTGGCTCACACCTGCAATCCGAGCAGTTTGGGAGGCCAAGGCAGGCAGATCACATGAGGCCAGGAGTTCACAGCCAGCCTGGCCAACAAGGAGAAACCCTGTCTCTAGTAAAACTACAAAAATTAGCCAGGTGTGATGGCACATGCCTGCAATATCAGTTACTCAGGGGGCTGAGGCAGGAGAATCACTGGAACCTGGGAGGTGGAGATTGCAATGAGCTGAGATGGTGCCACTGCACTCCAGCCTGGCGACAGAGCAAAGCTCTGTCTCAATCAATCAGTAAATAAAATAACAAAGAAACGTATTTCTAACTAGCTACCAAAGTCTGTGGAATATTTCACATATGGATATGTGGGTGGGTGGGTGTGTATGTAGGGAGAATTTATTCCCATAATTCAACAAAGACCTACCTTGTTGAAGTGGCTGGCATAGACAGAATTTCCCAGGCCAAACACCGCATATCTCATACCCTTCAGGTAAGTTTTGCCAAATCGAAAATCACGGGACGCTTCCTCTAACCATTTGCAGAACCATTCTGCACTTTCAGTTGGTCGGCCATCAGTGTATGTCGCCACCAGGAAGACACAGACATTTCTACCAGTAACCTAACCAATAGAGTAATTGTTTCAGTAGAATATCCAGGGCATAAATTATCTCAATGAAGAAAATCCTTTGAAAAAATGCATACTCATCTCTAAGGACAAAGGGCACTTTCAACAACACACCTCATTTTCAAAAGTGAAGGGCATCACTGAGAAACAAAGCAAGAACACCTTGCTGTGTTCTTGCGAGGAGAAGACCCAGACTCTTGCTCCTGCCAATATACTGTCCAGTATATTTCACCACATATGCCATTTCATTTTCCAGATTATACTATATTCTCATCATCACTGATTTGCCACAGTGGAAACAAATCTAAATTGATTAAGAAAAAATATAGAGAGATGGCCAGGCATGGTGGCTACTAATGGAAGAACACATGGAGGAAAATAAGGCACCTCAGTTTCAAACTTAAGAGAAAGCAACAGCTCATGTTCCAGACTCCTTAGAGTGGAAGCTCCTCCGTGGTGTCAGAAAGACGAGGAATGTGGCGACCTCTCTTATCCATCTGCCTCAAAGCAGCTTTTGGTGAGACTCGTGTTTGGTGTTGGAGATTGTTTTAAATCTCTGAAATCTTCAAGGAATAGGGGGGTTGGTGTTCTTGGCCCATTACCATTTCCTCAGGCAGGAAGCTGTGAATATCCGTATCAAGGCAGTGGATGTTGGCTGGGCCCATGGCTTACACCTGTAATCCCACAGGAGGCTGAGGCGGGTGAATCAAGAGGTAAGGAGTTCAAGACCAGCCTGGCCAACATGGTGAAACCCCATCTCTACTAAAAATACAAAAATTAGCCAGGTGTGGTGGTGGCTGCCTGTAGTCCCAGCTACTCAGGAGGCTGAGGCAGGAGAATTGCTTGAGCCTAGAAACCAGAGGCTGTAGTGAGCCACAATCGCACCACTGCACCATGCACTCCAGCCTAGGCAACACAGCAAGATTCTATCTCAAAAAAAAAAGAAAAAGAAAAGATACAGAGAGATCTCTAAAAAATCAAAGCAATAAAAGTTTTTAAACATAAAGTAATTTAACACTTGTCACCATTATCTAAACAGAACTGTTGCAAATCCCAGGGAAACAAAATACAGGTTGAGTATACCTTATCCAAAATGTTTGGGATCAGAAATGTTTCGGATTTTAGAGGTTTTTTCTGGTTTTTAAAAAAATCCACATATACATAATGATGTATCTTGGGGATATATCAAGTCTAAACACAAAATTCCATTGTTTCATATATACCTTACACACCTAGCCTGTAGGTAACTTTATACATTACTTTTGACAATCTCATACATGAAACAAGGTTTTGACTGCTTTTTGACCTTGACCCATCACACGAGGTCAGGTGTGCAATTTTCCACTTGTGGCCCTCACATCTGTGCTCAAGAAGTTTGGATTTTACATCGTTCCCAATGTGCGGTTCAGGGTGTCCAACCTGTGTATCCTTAGTCTTGATAGCCTGGTGTTTGAGTACATCTTAACAGTTCTAGTCACAAGGTAAGTTATAAGTAATCTCTTAGCTATAACTATCAAAGTTTGAAAATAATCTTTCACAAATAATTTAGAGTACATTCAAGCTAACTTATGTGCACTCCAGTATGTTTTCTTGGGGGACAAAGAAATGGACAGGGTTAAAGCTAGACATTTATCCGCTGCCTTTTTGTTTTTGTTTTTTGAGACTGAGTCTGCTCTGCCACCCAGGTTGGAGCACAATGGTGTGATCTCAGCTCACTGTAACCTCCACCTCCCAGGTTCAAGCAATTCTCATGCCTCAGCCTCCCAGTAGCTGGGACTACAGGTGTGCACCACCATGGCTAATTTTTCTATTTTTAACAGAGATGGGGTTTCACCATGTTGTGCTGGCTGCTTTCATAGGCCTGAGCTCAAGCAATCCACCTGCCCCGGCCTCTCAAACTGCTGAGATTACAGGCGAGAGATATCACGCCTGGCCTATACTTTTTTTTAAAGAAAGTTTTAGTGGAACACACCCACGCTTACTCATTTACATATTACCTATGGCTGGTTTGTGCCTCAGTGGCAAGCGCAGTAGCTGTCTGGCCCACAAAAGTGAAGATACTTACTACCCGGCCCTTTGCGTGAAAGTATGTCAACCACAGCTCTAAGTGCTTCTTTCTTTTTTGGTTTTTCTTTTTTGGAGACGGAGTTTTGCTCTTGTTGCCCAGGCTGGAGTGCAGTGGTATGATCTCAGCTCACTGTAACCTCTGCCTCCTGGGATCATGCGACTCTCCTGCCTCAGCCTCCCCAGTAGCTGGGATTACAAGGTGCCTGCCACCACACCCAGCTAACTTTGTATTTTTAGTAGAGACATGGTTTCACCATGTTGCCAGGCTGGTCTTGAACTTCTCATGTCAGGTGATTTATTTGCCTCCGCCTCCCATAGTGCTGGGATTACAGGCATGAACCATCACACCCGGCTGCATTACTTAATATTTATGAGGGTTTAATTTCTTCATCTGAAAAATGTCCCTCTCCTTTCTGCAGTCATGCCCAGCTAGAGGATTTCAACCTACAGTGGTGGTTCTCAAAGTGTGAACCCTGAGCCAGCGCATCAGCATCTCCTCTGAATTTGCCAGAAACACAGAATCTGACGTCTTAGCCTAGCTGCACTGTGGAGCTTGAACAGTTATTGGTTTCTGGTATTGCTGACGTAGGCAGAGTTAAAGAAACAGTTAGAAGCTGAGCGCCTGTAATCCCAAGCACTTTAGGAGGCCAAGGCGGGTGGATCACCTGAGATCAGGAGTTCAAGACCAGCCTGACCAACACAGTAAAACCCCATTTCTACTAAAAATACAAAAATTAGCCAGGCGTGGTGGCAGGCACATGTAATCCCAGCTACTCGGGAGGCTGAGGCAGAAGAATCACTTGATCCCAGGAGGCAGAGGTGACAGTGAGCCAAGATTACACCACAGCACTCCAGCCTGGGCAACAAGGGCAAAACTCCACCTCAAAAAAAAAAAAAAAATAGTGGGAAGGAGTGGACTTCCAACTATCCAAGCTTTCTCACCTCCACGCCCAGGAGAATCTAATACACCTGAAGGACAAGCCCCACACCACCTGAGAATCAGTGAGCCACACCCACATTCAATGCTCTGAATCACAATGAAATTCAACAAACTGAAATCCCTGAGCAAAAAAATTAAATGTATTCTAAAGATTCTAGTTATCTAATTAAATGTATTCTGAAGACTGCAGGTCAGTTAAATTTGAGAGTTCTGATTGATGAAAAAATAAGACAATTACCAACCTCTTCTATCAGACAATCATCCGGATCATATTCTTTTAGATTAATAATTGCCACGGGCAGATCCAGGGACACAACTGTTTCAGCAAGAACGGTTGCAAATCCCTAAAAGGACAAAAAAGAGTAACAAATATCAAAGTATTCAATGAGCCAAATAGGCAAAATGCAGCCCTCATTTAACCTCTATTAGCACAAGAATGTGGCATTCCTCATGAAAAATGTTTTCAGTGACTGACGTATATCTTCATGAACTCAAATTCTATGCTCACTCTTACCACTTTCTTGGGCACCATTGCAGAGATCATTCATTCAATTGTGTTGTTCTCACCTGATAAGGGTTTACGTAAAACTGAATCTAATTCAGCTTTTGGATGATCAATCTGCCTTGCCCTGCTAGAATAAATGTATCAGCCAGGCAAGACGGCTCATGTCTGTAAACCCAGCACTTTTGGAGGCCAAGGTGGGAGGATCACTTGAGGTCAAGCCTGGGCGACAAAGTGAGACCTCATCTCTACAAAAAAAAATTTTTTAATTAGCCAGGTGTAAGTGATGGCACACACCTGTAGTCCCAGCTACTCAAGAAGCTGAGACAGGAGGATCCCTTGAGCCCAGGAATTAGAGGATACAGTGAGCTACAATCACACCAATGCATTCTAGCCTGGGCCACAGAGTGAGAGCCTGTCTCATAAAGAAAATAACATATTGAAAAAGAATAAACACAGAGAACTGCAAAAAGAAATGGTAAAGAATGGGCTGGGCACAGCGGCTAATGCCTGTAATCCCAGCACTTTGGGAGGCCGAGGCAGGTGGATCACTTGAGGTCAGGAATTCAAGACCAGCCTGACCAACATGGTGAAACTCTGTTTCTACTAAAAATACAAAACTAGCCAGGTGTGGTGGCACACACCTGTTATCCCAACTGCTTGGGAGTCTGAGGCAGGAGAATCCCTTGATTCCAGGAGGCAGAGGCTGCAGTGAGCCCAGATCATGCTAGGAAGCAGTTGACAGACAGGAAAAAGCCCTAGGGAAGAAAGCACCAGAGACGCTCTGGGCTGGGAGCAACCACTCCAACAAAAGATGGAAAGAAAACTCAGAGGTGACTGCCTTTTGTATGCTAATGAGATGACTTATGGGGGTGGAGCCTCGGGTAGCTTCAGGATAGAGGCTGGTTGCCAAGAAACTGACTAGAGGTTGAAGTCAGTACCTCCTACCCCAGTCCCAACACAGAATACTAGGGACAGAAGAGGGGTTGGAGATTGAGCTTCATCACCAAGGCCTATGATTTAATCAATCGTGCCTATGTAATGGAGCCTCCGAGAAAAACCCCTGAACAATGGGGACTGTTGGGTTGGTGAACAAACCAATGTGCTGGGGAGAAGACAAGGCCAGAGATGGCCTGGAAGCTCTGCTCAGCCCTTACCCCTCCGTAGCTGGCCCTGTGCAGCTTTTCCATTTGGTGGTTCCTGACTTGCATGCTTTATAATAAACTGGTAAACATAAGTAAAGCAACTTCCTGAGGTCTGTGAGTCATTCTATGGAACCTGAGGAGGCAGTGGTACGGAACCCTAAATTTAAAGCCAGGACTTGTGACTGGTGTCTGCAGTGGGGACACTCTTGTAGACTAGTAACTCTCAATAGTAAGCATGAGAGCTGGCATAGAAAAAATACAGGTCACCCAGGCGTGGTGGCTCATGTGTGTAATCCCTGCACTTTGGGAGGCCGAGGTAGGCACATCACCTGAGGTCAGGAGTTCAAGACCAGGCTGGCCCACATGGTGAAACCCCATGTCTACTAAAAATACAAAAATTAGCCAGGCGTGGTAGTGGACGCCTGTAATCCCCGCTACTCAGGACACTAAGGAAGGAGAATTGCTTGAGCCCAGGAGGCGGAGGTTGCAGTGAGCAGAGATCATGCCACTGCACTCCAGCCTG
>NW_016107734.1:868572-873088 GCF_001604975.1 Cebus imitator | reverse complement strand
AAAAAAAAAAAAAAAAAAAAAAAAAAAAAACAGAAAAAGGACAGGTATTCGGGGGTCAGAAAATACTACTGCAGCAGGCCTCAAGGACTGATATGGTTTGAATATTTGTCCCCTCCAAATATCATTAACATGTAATCTCCAATGTTGGAGGTGAGCTTGAATAGGAGGTGTTTGGGTCATGGGGGCAGGTCCCTCATGATGGCTTCGCTACCAGGGGAGGATCTTGACTAGGAGTTGTCCAGGTTCTTCTCATGTTGAACAAAGGATTTTTTAAAATGCACAAGCAAAGCAACAAAAGCACAGATTTTTTGACGCAAAAGTACACTCTACAGAAGTTGGCCAGAGCAAGTGCTCAACCATAATGCTCAAGAGCTCCAATTGAAATGTTTCTTGGGTTCTTATTAAGCTAGAAAAATTTGCTAACACCCCCAGGTACCCTTTGGAGGCTTCCAATTGGTTACACCCTATGTAAATGAAGAATTGGCCCATGGCCAATTGGAGGCTGAAGCGGAGTTACACCTTATGCAAATAAAGGATTAGCCAACAGCCAATCAAAGGCTGAAGTTTTCCTTTTAGTTTAATTCAAAAAAGTCAGCCACAGATTGGCCTTAGGCTCTCTGTCTCCAGACCCGATTCTCCTGCCTCAGCTTGGTGGTCTCCCCTTGGTGATGAGTTCCTGCACTATTAGTTCATAGCTGACTGTTAAAAAAAAAAAAAGGCCTCACATCTCTCACTACTCTTTTGCTCCCTCTCTCGCCATGTGGTACCTATTCCTCCATGGGGGGAAGCTTCCTGAAGCTTCACTAGAAGCCAAGTGGATGTTGGCAGCATGTTTGTACAGCCTGCAGAACCATGAACCAAATAAACCTCTTTATAAATTACAGTATTAGTCCATTCTTGCATTGCTATAAAAAAAAAGATACCTGGCCAGGCATGGTGGCTCACACCCATAATCCCAGCACTTTGGGAAGCCAAGGCAGGTGGATTGCCTGAGCTCTGGAGTTTGAAACCAGCCTGGGCAGCATGGTGAAATCCACCTCTACCACAAATACAAAAAATTAGCTGGGCATGGTGGCACGTGCCTGTGGTCCAGCTACTTGGGAGGCTGAGGTGAGAGGATCGCTTGAGCCTGGGAGGCGAAGGTCACAATGAGCCGAGATTGTGACACCACACTCCAGCTTGGGCGACAGAGCAAGACTCCATCTCAAAATTTAAAATAAAATACCTGAGACTAGAAAATTTATAAAGAAAAGAGGTTTAATTGGCTCACAGTCCTGCAGACCTGTACAGGAAGCATAGCAGCATTGGCTTCTGGGAAGGTCTCGGGGAGCTTCCAATCTTGGCAGAAGGCAAAGGAAGAATAGGCTCATCACACAGAAGGAGCAAGAAAGAGAAGGGGGAGAGGCCACACACTTTTAAACGACCAGATCTCATGAGAACTTACCATCACGAGGGCAGTACCAAGGGAGATGGTGCTAAACCACTCATGAGAAAGCCACCCCCAAGGTCCAAGCACCTCCCAGACCCCACCTCCAACAATGCCACGTAAGATTTGGTGGGAACACAGACCCAAACCTTATCAAGCACTCAGCTGCAGGTACTCCTTATAGCAACCCAAAACAGACTAACACAAGGAGAAAGTTAGATTTCCGCCAAAGCTGAAAGAAACTGGGGGAACCACGAGGTTATCCCAGGTGGCAGGAACAGTGACGTGCAAAGGCTCAAAGGAGGTTACTAAGACTGGCGTAAGACAGTTAACAAACAGCCACACATGTAGGATCTCTGGGCCACTGTGAGGACTTTGGCATTGACTCTAAGTGAATGAAGGAGTCCATGCAGGGTTTTAAGCAGAGGGGTGATATGATTTCACGAAGTTTTCAAACAGTCACTGAGGTTGCTGAGTTGAGAGTATACTGGAGTCAGAAGAGGGCTGAGTGGTACTGAATCAGAAAGACTGTCTTAGTCCATTTTGCTATAAAGGAGTACCTAAGACTGGGTAATCTATGTTTTTAGTTTTATTTTTTTGAGAGAAGGTCTCACTCTGTCGCCAAGGCTGGAGTGCAGGAGCTCTCTGCAGCCTTGACCTCCCAGGCTCAAGCAATCCTCCCACCTTACCCTCCCTAGCAGCTGGGACTACAGGCACACACACACCGGCTAATGTTTGTATTTTTGTAGAGATGGAGTTTTGTCCTGTTGTTCAGGCTGGTCTCAAACTCCTGGGCTCAATTGATCCACCTGCCTTGGTCTCCCAAAGTGCTGGGATTACAGGCATGAACCACTGTGCCTAGCCCACTCTATATTTTAAAAAGATTTGTTTAATGCAGAGAACCACAGTGAAATACTACATAATATGACCATCCCCAAGACACATACTCATCAGATTCTCCAAGGTCTAAATGAAAAAAAAAAAAAAAAAAAAATGTTAAAGGCAGCTAGAAAGAAGAGGCAGGTCAGCTACACAGGGAATCCCATCAGGGTAACAGCAGACCTTTCAGCAGAAACCCTACAAGCCAGAAGAGATTAGGGCCTATTTTCAGCACTCTTTAAAAAAAAGAAATTTCAGGCAGGTCACAGTAGCTCGCATCTGTAATTCCAGCACTTTGGGAAGCTAACACAGGTGGATAAGCTGAGGTCAGAAGTTAGAGACCAGCCTGACCAACATGGTGACACCCCGTCCCATCTCTACTAAAAATGCAAAATTTAGCCGGACATGGTGGGGAGCACTGCAGTCCCAGCTACTTAGGAGGCTGAGACTGAAAAATCACTTGAACGCAGGAGGTGAAGGTTGCTGTGATCCAAGATTGCATCACTGCACTCCCGCCTGGGTGACAAAGCGAGACTCTGTTTCAAAAAAAAAAAGAGAACAAGAAATTTTAACCAAGAATTTCATAACCAGCCAAATTAAGCTTCATAAGTGAAGGAAAAACTGGATCCATTTAGACAAACAAATGCCAAGGGAATTTATTATAACCAGACCTGGCTTACAAGAGGTCCTTAAGGAAGTGCTAAATACATAAAGAAAAAACCATTAGGGGCCACCATAAAAAGGATCATTTGGTTTGCAATTCTCATGTCTGGAAAAGTTCAAGATTGGGTATCTACATCTGATGAGAGCTCCAGGCTGCTTCTACTCCTGGCAGAAAGTAAAAGAGAGCTGGAGTGTGCAAAGATCACAGAGCAAGAGAGGAAACAGGAGTCCGGGAGAGGTCCAAGGCTCTTTTTCCCAACAAGCTCTCTTGGGAACTAGGAAAGCAAGAACTCACCCACTAGCTCTGGCAAGGATTCATTTATTCAGGAGGGATCTGCCCCCAGTACTCAAACGCCTCCTATTAGCCCCATCACCAACACTGGGGATCACATCTGAACATGAGTTTTGGGGAAACAAACAAGAAATTACAGCAGAAACCAATGGTGAGATGACTGTCCTAATCCAGACAAAATGTCATTGCAGTGTCAAAGCTGTCAGAATCAACATGGAGTTACTCATGTTAAAAAATCCCTGACAATAAGAGCTAGGGAAGACAAAGAATTCTCACACTTAGATTCCTTTTTTTTTTTTGTTTTGAGACAAGGTTTGACTCTGTTACCCACACTGGAGTGCAGTGGCACAATCTTGGCTCACTGCAACGTCTGCCTCCCCGGTTCAGGTGATTCTCGTGCCTCAGCCTCCCAAGTGGCTGGTATCACAGGCATGTGCCACCACACCAGGCTAATTCTGTTGTTGTTTTCAGATGGAGTTTTGCTCTTGTTGCCCAGGCTGGAGTACAGTGGTACAATCCCAGCTGACTGCAACCTGGGTTCAAGCGGTTCTCCTGCCTCTGCCTCCTGGGTAGTTGGGATTAAAGGCACGTGCAACCACACTCAGCTAATTTTTTGTATTTTTAATAGAGACGGGGTTTCATCCCTCAGCCTCCCAAAGTGCAGGGATTACAGGAGTGAGCCACCATGCCCGGCCAACTTTTGTATTTTGTAGTACAGATGGCGTTTTGCCATGTTGGCCAGGCTGATCTTGAACTCCTGACCTCAAGTGACCCATCTGCCTCAACCTCCCAAACTGCTGGGATTATAGGCGTGAGCCACCACTCCCGGCCTCACACTTAGATGCCTGATAACGAGAAAGATTCTACAACAAACACAGCCTTGCATAAAACCCACTGCAACGTTACACAAAAAATACTACTGCAAGGACATCTGCCCAGAAACTGCATGTCCAGCCTTGGTCTGTGTCACCTTTGTTATTAACCTTTCTGGGCAACAATTGTTTCAAAACAATTCTGCAATCCTCCTCATTGTTTCCTTTAAAACTCTTTGCCTTCCTCTACCTCCCTGAATACATGCCGTTTACTACAGCACTTGTATCCCCATTGCAGTGTACGTGCTATTCCCAAACAAACATCTTTTCATTCAGAGAGCCTCCCTATGGTATTTAGGTTGACAATGGCATGGACCAGGGCAGTAGCAGTGAAAGTGGTAAGAAGTGATTGGAAACTAAATCTATTCTTTTTTTTTTTTTTTT
>NW_016107734.1:846880-868287 GCF_001604975.1 Cebus imitator | reverse complement strand
GTTTTAGTAGAGATGGGGTTTCACCATGTTGACCAGGATGGTCTCGATCTCTTGACCTCGTGATCCACCCGCCTCGGCCTCCCAAAGTGCTGGGATTACAGGCGTGAGCCACCGCACCCGGCTAAATCTATTCTTAAAGTAGAACGTACAGGGTTTGCTGACAGATTGGACATGGGTTGTATAAAAAGAAGCAGAGGCCAGGCGCAGTGGCTCACGCTTGTAATCCCAGCACTTTGGGAGGCCAGCGTTGGTGGATCATGAGGTCAGGAGTTTGAGACCAGCCTGGCCAACATGGCGAAACGCCGTCTCTACTAAAAATACAAAAATAAGCTTGGCGTGGTGGCGCGTGTCTGTAGTCCCAGCTACTTAAGAGGCTGAGGCAGGAGAAATGCTTGAATCTAGAAGGCGGAGGTTTCCGTGAGCCAAGAGTGTGCGACTGCACTCCAGCCTGGGGGGCAGAGTGAGACTATGTCAAAAAAAATAAAATCAAAGGAGTCAAAGGTGTTTTGGACCAAGCAATTAGCAGAATAAAGTTGTCATATACTGAAATCGTAAGGATTACAAGTAGAACAGATTTGGGCAGAAAATTGGGAGTGCAGTTTTGACCATACTGATATTAAGATGCTTACTAGACATGTATATGATACTCTAAATAGGCAACTGGATATGAAAGTCTGGAATTGAGATGAACAATTAAGAATAGAAATAGAAATTTACGGCCAGGTGCAGTGGCTCACGCCAGTAATTCCAACACTCTGGGAGGCTGAGGCAGGCAAATCACTTGAGGCTAGGAGTTCAAGACCAGCCTGGCCAACATGGCGAAACCCATCTCTACTAAAAATACAAAAATTAGCCAGATATAGTAGTGTGCGCCTGTAATCACATCCACTCAGGAGGTTGAGGCATGAGAATCCCTTGAACCCGGGAGGTGGAGGCTGCAGTGAGCCAACATCACACCACTTCACTCCAGCCTGGGCGACAGAGTAAGACCCTATCTCAAAAAACAAACAAAAAAACAAATTTACAAGTCATCATCAGATGTCGGTGAACTAAGGCCAGCAGGCCAAATGCCTCAGTGCATCTTATAACTAGACTTTCTCAGAACACAGCCATGCCCATTTATTTACACACCGTCTACGACTGCTTCCACACTGCATCTGCAGAGCTGGGTAGTTACAAGAAAGACCATATCAGTTGTAAAACCTGAAAAATATATATGATACAAAATACCTGGCCCTGCTAACTCATGATCTAATATATAGAATTTAAAGCCCCAGATAATAAGACCCTTTAAGCACCAGACACAGTGGCTCACACCTATAATCCCAGCACTTTGGGAGGCTGAGGTTAGAGGATTGAGACCAGCCTAGGAAACACGGTAAGACCCCCATATCTGCCAAAAAATTAAAAAATTAGCCAAGAGTGTTGGTTCACACCTGTATTCCCAGCTACTCAGGAGACTGAGGCAGGAGCACTGTATAAGCCCAGAAGTTCAAGGCTGCAGTGAGCCATGGCTGTACCACTGCACTCCGGCCTGCGTGACAGAGCAAGGTCTTGTCTCTAAAAAAATAAATTAATAAAAAATAAGAAAGGAAAAGTTTATTGGGAAGTAGAATTTTAAAAAAAATTTAGGGGCCGGGCCCAGTGGCTCACGCCTATAATCCCAGTACTTTGGGATGCGAGGCAGGTGGCGGGTGTATCACAAGGTCAAGAGATTGAGACCATCCTGGTGAACATGATGAAACCCCGTATCTACTAAAAATACAAAAATTAGCTGGGCATGGTGGCACACATAGTCCAGCTGTAATCCCAGTTACTCCGGACACTGAGGCAGAAGAATTGCTTGAACCCAGGAGACAGAGGATGCAGTGAGCCAAGATCACGCCATTGCACTCCAGCCTGGGTAACAAGAGCAAAACTCCATCTCAAAAAAAAAAAAAAAAAGAAATTAGATCCCTTAGGGAGAAAAGTGAGTGTAGATAAAGGCATAATCTCAAGGACTGTGCCCTGAAACACTCCTGTCTTTGGAGGTCAAGAAGATTAAACCAGCAAATGACAGTAAGGAAAATGAGCCTCAGTAAAGCAGAAAAAGGACCAAGAGAATGGCATACCTCAAGTTACATGAAGAAAGTATTTCAAGCCGGGCACAGTAGCTCACGTCTATAATCCCAGAACTTAGGGAGGCCAAAGCAGGTGAATTACCTGAGGTCGGGAGTTCGAGACTAGCATGGCAAACATGGTAAAACCCCGTCTCTACTAAAAATACAAAATTAGCCAGGCATGGTGGTGGCGCCTGTAATCCCAGCACTTTGGGAGGCTGAGGCTGAAGAATTGCCTGAACCTGGGAGACGGAGATTGCAGCAAGCTGAGATCACGCCATCCCACTTCAGCATGAGCAAAGAGCGACACTCCACTCAAAAAAAAAAAAAAAAAGGGCCAGGCACAGTGGCTCATACCTGTAATCCCAGCACTTTGAAAGGTCAAGGCGGGCGGATCACGAGGTCAAGAGATCCAGACTATCCTGCCCAACATGGTAAAACCCCATCTCTACTAAAAATACAAAAATTAGCCAGGCTGGTGGTGTGCACTTGTAGTCCCAACTACTCAGGAGGAGGCTGAGGTGGAAGAATCACTTGAACTGATTCAAGGCAGAGGTTGCAACAAGCCAAGATCACACCACTGTACTTCAGCCTGGTGTCAGAGTGAGACTCCGTCTCAAATTAAAAAAAAAAAAAAAGGGTGGTCATACAGCTAAAAGGCCAGCCAAGTAAGACAAAGACTGAGAATCAACTAGCAACATGGAACTCACTGGGGCATGTATGGGAATGCAAGCCTCTCTGGAGTAGTTCCAGATAAACAGTAGAGAAACTGGAGATAAAAAGTACAGAGCATGGTGGTGTGCACCTGCAGTCCCAGCTACTCAGGAGACAGGAGAATCACTTGAACCCGGGAGGCAGAGGTTGCAGTGAGCCAAGATCGCACCACTGCACTCCAGAATGAGATTCTATCTCAAAAAAAAAAAAAAAAGGAAAAGAAAAAAAGAAAAAGCACAGACAATACATGGAAAAAGTTTTACTATAAAATACAGTACAAAATTGGGGTGGTAGGTGGGAGTGTGGGGCCAAAAAGTAACATGGCATGCCTTGACCCATGCAGCACACAGCATTCTGTGAAAAATAACAATTAGCAAAAACTATATCCTCAGCCTGGGAAACATGGCCAGACCCCATTTCCACAAAAACATTTTTAAAAAGTAGCCAGTTAGCTGGGCATGGTGGCAGGTGCCTGTAATCCCAGCAACTCAGGAGGCTGAGGCAATAGAATAGCCTGAAACCGAGAAGGAGAGATTGCAAGCTGAGACGGCGCCACTGTACTCCAGCTTGGGCAACAGAGGGAGACTTCGTCTCAAAAAACAAAACAAAACAAAACAAAAGTAGCCAAGCAAGGTGGCATACACTTGTAGTCCCAGCTACTAGGGAGGCTGGTGGGATGATCACTTGAGCCCAGGAGGTCAAGGCCACAGGTCAAGTCTGTTCACAAAATAAAAAAAACTACACACCAGCTACCCCATCATTCTGTCCTAACTAGAAACAGAAAACCACAGATGAGGGCATGCTGGCTCATCGCTGTAATCTCAACACTTTGGGAGGCCAAGATGGGTGGATCCCTTGAGGTCAGGAGTTCGAGACCAGCCTGACCAACATGGTGAAACCCCGTCTCTACCAAAGATACAAAAATAGCTGGGTGTGGTTGGCACACACCTGTAATCGCAGCTACTTAGGAGACTGAGATAGGAGAATCACTTGAACCCAGGAGGTGGAGGTTGTAGTGAGCCAAGATCATGCCACTGCACTCTAGCCTGGGCAACACAGCAAGATTTCATCTCAATAAATAAATAAATAAATAAAAATACATTCAGATGGCACAGCTTTAAGATGGAAGATGGCTATCTACCCCAAAATCAACTATGATATGGACAGCAATATTAAGTCACTGAGACTTGAAGGCTATTTGTATGAACTAATATTAAGGAGTCACTAACTTTTGTGTAATGTTGATAAATCTAGAAACACAGCCTAACCATCAGAGGAACTAAAAATAGAAATTTAAAAGGTTTCTGGAGAGTACTTTTCATTATGAACTTTCTGTACTCCTGGATTTGTTACCATCTGCAAGCATTCGTTTGATCTTTTTGATCATTTTTTTTTTAAAGGTTAAAAACACACATAAAGAGGCTCTGAATAAGGTCTTTTATCAGTAACATAAAAAGGACTTTGCTTTGGCTGCTCAGACACACCTTTTTGCTTTTTTTTTTCAGGTTTCCCACCTGCATTGCTTAAGGCTTAAGTGACCTTCCACCATAAAACAAAGTATCTGCACTGAAGTAGTGAAAACCTAAGAAGTACTATTCTGCACAACTTCCACAAGAGGGCAGTAGAACCCTCTGTAGTAGTCAATAAAAAAAATAGACCTTGATTTTTTCTCTAATTTATTTTCATTCTAGTCTTCCTTAAAATCTTTTCCTAGAAAGCACTAAATAGCTGTGATCTGGCCAGGTTTAGTGGCTTATGCCTATAATCTCAGCACTTTGAGGGCCAAGGCGGGTGAATATCTTTAAGCCAGGAGATCAAGACTGGCCTGGACAAGATAGCAAGATCTCGTCTCTACAAAAAAAAAAAAAAAAATTTTACTTTTTTTAAGTAGCTGTGACCTTTGTAACACAGAAACAGGTGAGCACCGCTGGGCATGGTGGCTCATGACTGTAGTCCCAACACTGGTAGGCTGAGGCGGGCAGATTGCTTGAGTCCAAGAGTCTAAGACCAGCCTGGGCAACATGCCAAAACCCCATCTCTACAAAAATTAGCCAGGTATGGCAGCATGCACCTATAGTCCCAGATACTCAGAAGGCTGAGGTGGGGGGATGCCGTGAGCCCAGGAGGCAGACGTTGCAGTAAGCCAAGATAGTACAACTGCAGTCTAGCCCGGGCAACAGGGCAAAACCCTGTCTCCAAAAAAAAGGTGAAATATAAGTACATATTGGATTACCCCACTCAATCCTCACAGCGACCCTGAGATAACCATACTATTGTCATTTGCAATTTACCAGTTCACAGATAAGCAACTGAGGCTTAGATGGCACCACAGCACTCTAGCCAGAGCAACAGATCCAGACCCTGCCCCGCCAAAAAAAGAGAATGGGAAGCATCTTTCAACTAGATGTCTGCTGTATCTACTTTAGTGTCTACCTTTAACACTTTTAACACTATTAAAAATCAAAACAAGTTTCATTATATAGATGAGTGACGTGAGACCAGGCACAGTGGCTCATACCTCTAATCCCAGCACTTTTGGAGGACAAGGCAGGAGGATCACCTGATCCCAGCAGTTCAAGACCAGCCTAGTCAACATGCCAAAACCCGGTCTCTACTAGAAATACAAAAATTAGCCGGCAGTGGCAGCAGGCACCTATAATCCCAGCTACTCGAAAGGCTGAGGCAGGAGAATCACTTGAACCCAGGAGGTGGAGGCTGTGCTGCCACACTCCAGCCTGAGTGACAAGAGCGAGACTCTGTCTCAAAAATAATAGTAATAATAAAAAAACAACATAGATGTGTGATGAGAAAGTCAGGCCCATATTGGAACTACTGGTGCATCCTTTTTTCCTATTCCCTACTCCCATACCCATGGGGATCAATAAGGGACACACAACTTTCACTATCCTGCTGAGGCAGAAGCAAGCTTCAGAACAAAGACCCCTCAAGGCAGACCACCAGACAGTGACAATCACCTGTAACTGGGCACAAGAGATGAAGCCCACCTACCATCGCAGGAAGGAAAAATATTTGAGGGGAAAAGGTTGGAAGAAAAACTAAAGAACGTCAGATGACCAACTGAGTTCACTGCTAAAGGACACTTTTCAGGGATTTTCTTAAAATGTCAGGAAACCGGCCGGGTGCGGTGGCTCAAGCCTGTAATCCCAGCACTTTGGGAGGCCGAGACGGGTGGATCACGAGGTCAAGAGATCGAGACCATCCTGGTCAACATGGTGAAACCCCGTCTCTACTAAAAATACAAAAAATTAGCTGGGCATGGTGGTGCATGCCTGTAATCCCAGCTACTCAGGAGGCTGAGGCAGGAGAATTGCCTGAACCCAGGAGGCGGAGGTTGCGGTGAGCCGGGATCACGCCATTGCACTCCAGCCTGGGTAACATGAGTGAAACTCCGTCTCAAAAAAAAAAAAAATGTCAGGAAACCAAAGGAAAAGCATCATATAAAGTTCTTACCTTTGCTGTACCAGTCTGAGATCCATAGAAAATTTTCACTCCAGACACAAAGATGTCTTTGTTATGAAGGGAAACAAAACCATTTGTCATCAAATCCTGAGTTGCTTTTGGAAAAGAGTTTTCCTGCAAGTTCCTGTCCTTGAAAACAAATAATTACACAAAATCCGTCAAGTCTGAATCGTTTCCCAACTTCAGTAGGGATGAAAATTAGCACAGATACGAACACACTTTATTTTTCTCTTAATCTTTCTGGTTGTACTCCTCAAATATTAGCCCCATATAATAGGTCCTTTATTAGGCAAGACCCACTTTTTTTTGTTGTTTTTTCACGTTTCACGTTTTATTTACATTTTAAGACTAACTTTAATCTCAAAATCACATATCCATATACCTATTTCCTTTTTGTTGACTTCACTTAAATGCATGGTTTGTTAAACAAAGGCTGTAAACAAATATTTACCATGTCTGTTACATGTAACATACAAGAATAGCTTTTAACAGGAATTCATCAACTCCCCCCAACATTTTTAATTATAAATACAGGTATCAAAACAATCCTGAACATATTTTTGATACTACTAGTAGTAAGCACCCACAGGGCTTCAAAATTTAACACATTTGCGGCAATATTCATTGTACCTGCTACTTTTTAAACAATTTCAACTGCAGCTCTTTCACTAAGCAAGATGGTTAAAGTATGCCATTTCTGTTTTCTTTCTTGAGATTTTTACTTTTTAGAAACACACATGCTTCCACTGTCATCTGACACTTCTCCACATGCTTTCATCTTGTAAACCTGAATTCTATTTCCAGCACTCCAGGTTTATGTTTAAATGACAGTGCCTTAACAAGAGAAAAAAAAAATGTGCTGCACTTTTCTTCCTGTTACCTGAAAGCATAACGGGTGTACATATATTAAATATATTCTTACAAATGTCCAGGTCATATTTACCAGCTGGAATTCTTTTACTTAATGTGTGGGTATTTTGAATTGTGATATTTAATCAAGACATTAACATGAGTAGAAGGTTGTTGATTTAAGACAAGTTTGAGATCCACTAAAATTAATTGTTGTATGTTTGTCGTTCTGGTGGCTGTGGAAGCTTCATATTTTCCTTGGACTTCTTTAGACGTCTTAGCTCTTGATGCACAACTTTAATGCTATATGAATTTTGCCATTTTGCTAACACTGATATGCTCTGGGCATCCACCATCCCACTGGAATTATTTACTCCATTCATATTAATTTTTGTTACAAATCTGACAAAGGAGCTTCTGGGTATTTAGGTCCACATTCTACTTTCAGATTATATATTCTATTTTCATAATTTGTCCTTGGTGGCCCAATAATCATGCCTGTGTCCACCTAGTAAGTGTCATATCTTCATCATCTTCAAGGGCCCAGCTAACCATACCGTTGCCTACTCCTTTTTGTCCTTCTTCAAGTTCTTTCCACAAGCAAAATTTACGGGGAACTTTAACATCCTGCGGAGACTGCCATCTCCTCCTGCAGCTCAACGCAGCCGCACGCACGCACGCACGCACGCACGCACGCACGCACGCACGCACGCACGCACGCACGCACGCACGCACGCACGCTAGCGTGAAAGCGGGCACGCACGCACACTCTCTGGCCTGCAAGCAAGCACGCACGCACGAGATGTCACGCATCCGGACCCACATTTTTTAAGGCTCATTATTTCCATTCCCTCCAAGAAAGAATATTTTAGTAGAATAGCAGTAGGAACTTATTTTCTGATCTTTAATTAATGGAAAGGAAAGAGAGGGCTACTGATCCCTCAAGGTGTAAAACAAATTTTTCTTTTTTTTTGAGACGGAGTTTCGCTCTTGTTACCCAGGCAACAAGATCGCACAATGGTGCGTTCTTGGCTCACCGCAACCTCTGCCTCCNGCACGCACGCACGCACGCAAGCAGACAGGCGGGCACGCACGCACACACGCAGGCCTGCAGGCACGCACGCACGCACGAGATGTCACGCATCCGGACCCACATTTTTTAAGGCTCATTATTTCCATTCCCTCCAAGAAAGAATATTTTAGTAGAATAGCAGTAGGAACTTATTTTCTGATCTTTAATTAATGGAAAGGAAAGAGAGGGCTACTGATCCCTCAAGGTGTAAAACAAATTTTTCTTTTTTTTTGAGACGGAGTTTCGCTCTTGTTACCCAGGCAACAAGATCGCACAATGGTGCGTTCTTGGCTCACCGCAACCTCTGCCTCCTGGGTTCAAGCAATTCTCCAGCATCAGCTACCCAGGTAGCTGGGATGACAGGCATGTGCCACCATGCCCAATTAATTTTGTATTTTTAGTAGTGACAGGGTTTCACCATGTTGGTCAGGCTGGTCTCGAGCGCCTGACCTCTGGTCATCCACCCGCTTCAGTCTCCCAGAATGCTGGTATTATATTATGCCGTGTCCGGCACAAATTTGTTTTTCATATAAAAGCTTCACTTTTCATTACAAATATCCTCCTGTGTCTTAAAAATAAGACACAGCTATCAAAGAAAAAGTAAATAACTTAATCCAAGATAACTTAGTCTCTAAAAACTTAGAGAAGAAATTTACTTAGGCATGTCATTAAAATGTCTAAAGACCAAACATAAAAGTAATTAAACTTTTAGTTTTTAAATCCTCTATAAAATCTGATGCCTAAATACTCTCCTATTAAAAACAAACAAAACAAAACAAAAACACTCCTCTTACCTGCTTCTTGATGACAATCTGGACACAAATCCAAAGGCTAATGCTAACGGCAAAGCCCAAATAAATGTAAAACCTGTTTATCCATAATGATATTAAAGGTGAGGAGAGGTCCCATGTATCCATAGAAGGATCTAAATTTAAAATGACACACGCAGGTAATTTTATTTAAAGCTACACATGCAAAGATATCCATCCCAGTTTTAAAAAGAAAATAAAACCAATCTTACATTCAACAGCCCAGCTAAGAAATCTATTTTTAAAATCAACAATTGGCTGGGCGTAGTGGCTTACGCTTGTAATCCCATCACTTCAGGTGGCCGAGCCCGGCGGATCACCTGAGGTCTTGAGTTCGAGCCCAGCCTGGCCAACATGGTGAAACCCCCTCTACACTAAAAATCAAAAATTAGCCGGGCGTGGTGGCGTGTGCCTGTAATCCCATCTACTCGGGAGGTTGAGGTAGAACTGCTTGAACCCGGGAGGCGGAGGCTGCAGTGAGCCGAGATGGCGCCTCTGCACTCCAGCCTGGGGGAAAGAGCAAGGCTCCATCTGGGGGGGGGGGGGCTGGGAGGGATCACCTAATAGAAATAACACACAATGTAGTAACGTGATAAAATTATCATACTGTTAATACTCAAAAAAAAACCAGAATATAAAATTGTATCTTCACTTCGTAATGAGCATTTAGGAGCAAGAGTAGGGAACATAAAGTAAAAACACTTCATGTGGAATTGAGTTAATTTTGTTTTGTTGTGCTTGTTCCATAAAAAAGCGTAAGTAGTAAAAGTGCTCTTTTTACTAATTGTACTTTCAAAGGCTCACGGTTACGGGCGCAAAAGCTCTAATACAAGTGGGTAAAGTGGGAGGGGTAGTTTTCTGGTTCCATTTAGGGTTCCTTCTAAAGTAACCCCCTAGCCTTAAAAGGCAAAAGCCAGGTCAAAAGCAAGGATCAGTCCTCCTTACTCTCAGCGGCGCCTATCTGGTGCTGTCAAACGCAACAAACTCCGAAGAAAGGGGACCCAGGACGCCACGCAGCCCGGAGAGGGTCTCAGTAAAAAGGTTTCCTCCCCTGACGCCTCGGGGTCCTTGCTCGCCGGGGGCCCTTACCCATCCTCCTCAGAGCAGACAGGAGACTAGGATCTCGGACCGGAAAGCCCGGTGTTTCGCTTGGGCACCGCGAGACAGGTGGAACTACCTCGCCGCGTCAGCGGCTTACCGGTCGCTCGCGGAGCTGGGGGCAGCCATGACACTGGCGGGCGGGTCCCGATAGGTTTAGAGGGCGAAGAGGTGGGCCCAGAGGAAAGCCCGGAGCTCTGCGAAAGGAAGCCAGTGCCCAGTGCGCTCTCAGCCCTGCTCCGATTGGCTCAGAGGGAAAGGGGGCGTGTCAAGAAATAAGCACCGCCCAGAGTTCCGGGCGACGAAGCAGGAGCGCTTCCGGCTCCGCTTGGATTGGCTCAGACTGGGAAGGGGCGGGTCCAGAGAGAAATGATTGGCATGGGAAAGCAAGGGGAAAGGAGTAGGGAGCCGGGGGATTGCTACGTGGGCTGGTTTGGATCTCAGTTGGAACAAACGGACTGCAGAAAGGCATTATTTTGGGGAAACCTGAAGATGGACTCGCTATTAAATGATATTAAGGAATTGTACTTAATCTCGTTGGGTGTGCCTATTAAGGGATGTAGGCTCAAGTATTTAATGCCGAAACCACTAATGGTTTCTTTAAAATACCCGCAACAGGCCTGCCGGGTGGCTCACGCCTGTAATCCCAGCACTTTGGGAGGCCGAAGCGGGAGGATCGCTTGAGCCCAGGAGTTCGAGACCAGTCTGAGCAAAATAGAGAGGCCTAGTCTGTACAAAATCATTGTTTTAAATTATTTAATTAAGTTAGCTGGGCGTGGTCCCTCCCACTTGTAGACCCAGCTACGTGGGAAGCTAACGGTGGAAGACCTCTCCAGCCCAGGCGGTCAAAGCTGCAGTCGGCCATGACCCTGCCACTGCACTCCAGCCTGGGTGACACAGACACTGAAAAAAAAAAAAAAAAGTGTAAATAAAAATCAGACAAAAAAATGAGAAAGGAATAAAACAGAAGTGGCAAAATGATAATTTGTTGAATCGGGGTGATGGGTATATGGAGGGTTCATTACACTTTTTTGTCTACATATTATGTTAAAATATTTCGTTGTGGTGTTTTTTGTTTTTTTGAGACGGAGTCTTGCTGTGTCGCCCAGGCTGTAATGCAATGTCGCGATCTTGGCTCACTGCAACCTCCGCCTTCCAGGTTCAAGCGAGTCTCCTGTCTAAACCTCCCTAGTAGCTGGGATTATAGGTGCCCGCTGCCACGCCCGCCTGATTTTTTGTATTTTTTAATGGAGACGGGGTTTCACTCTATTGCCAGGCTGGTCTCGAACTCCTGAACTCAGGCAAGCCTCCCAAAGTGCTGGATTGAAAAAATTTTTCTATTATAAAAGGGTGAGTAAATAAAAATATTTTATTTACTATAAAATACTCCCATTATAAAAAATGTTTCTATCATAAATTGGGTGTGGCACTTGAAATTCCGCGGAACGATCCGGTGCCAACGCTGCGTTTCAACCCGGTCACTAAACATCCGCGAGCATCCTGTCAGAGCTTTTAGCTCATTGGCGAAAGTAAATTACGTTAAGGGAACACACCTCCCTTTTCGGGCGTGGAAAATGTCGTAAAAAGCCACAATGCGCAGGCGTCGTCGCTCACTTTTCCCCGCCCGGCTTCCGCCCCACTTGACGCCTGCTCGATAAAGCAGCCGGGCGCAGTGTGGTAGCTGCCCGAAGCCAGTGAGTCGCGGCGCTGCTTAACGGCGGGTGGGTCAGTGCCTCGCGCCGCTCGGTTGTTACAACGAGGCGCTGAGGGCCGTCAGGTCGGGCGGCGCGAGTGTATCCTGGTTCGCTGGCTCCTAGGTCTTTGACCAGCCGAGATGTCGATCTTCACCCCCACCAACCAGATCCGCCTAACCAATGTGGCGGTGGTACGGATGAAGCGCGCCGGGAAGCGCTTCGAAATCGCCTGCTACAAAAACAAGGTCGTCGGCTGGCGGAGCGGCGTGTGAGTAGCCCCCTCTCTCCGGCCTGGGTCTGGACCTGGGCCGGAGCCGTCGCCTCCGAGGCGGCCCGTCTCTGCCCAAGTCGAGTGAACGGACCCTCCTGGCAGGGGAGGAAACGGAAAACATTCCTGCCGTGATTATGGGACGGCGCTGTCCGAGCTTGGCGCCTACGCCAAGGGTTCCTTTTTTATTTGGTTGGTTCGGATTGGGTTGTTGGTTTGGAGTTTGGTTTCATTGATGTCATAAAAGCTACAGCCAAGAAATCTCATCATTATGATGCTTTACCCTGAATAATGTTGGCCAAGAACCTATTTATCTTCTAAATACTGTCATAGTTGTGGTACGTCTGGTGTCACAGATGTCAGCCCTGGTAGTTTCATCAAAGTGCGTAGTGTCTTCACTGCTGCCATCTAGGGGCTGGCATTCCGTGGCAGCAACCGTCCACACCCCACCCTACCCCACCCCACCCTTGTGTTTCTTAAGTCCTCCCATGACATATTTCTCCAGTGAGCAAATGGTAAGGCACATACGGTTCAGAGTTTTGAAAATGTTCCCGCTGGCCAAGGCGGGCGGATCACCTGAGGTCGGGCGTTCGAGACCAGCCTGGCCAACATGGTGTAACTGGTCTCTACTAAAAGTACAGAATTAGCTGGGTGTGGTGGTGCATGCCGGTAATCCCAGCTACTCGGGAAGCTGAGGCAAGAGAATCACTTGAACCTGGAAGGTAGAGGTTGCAGTGAGCCCACCCACATAGGGCTATTGCATTCCAGGTTGGGCAAAAAATCCTCCGTCTTGTGGGGGGAGGAGGAGGAGAAAAAAAAGAAAGAAAGAAAGAAAAAGAAAATGTTCCATCGGGGGATTTGTTGTGTCTTACGGATTATGGTGTTCCCCTCATGTGTTTAAATGTAAATGCATGTCCAAGTTTCAAGTATATTCACATAGGACTCTCTCTCCTGCCCTCACAAGGGAAAAAGACCTTGATGAAGTTCTGCAGACGCACTCAGTGTTTGTAAATGTTTCTAAAGGTCAGGTTGCAAAGAAGGAAGATCTCATCAGTGCGTTTGGAACAGATGACCAAACTGAAATCTGTAAGCAGGTGGGTAACAGCTGCAGCGTAACTAACCCTAATAGCCATTTATAACATACTTAGGTTATATTAAACATTAAAGGCTGTTTTTTGGAGGGAAGAAAAACAAAGCAATAATGTGAGCTATACAGTGTCACTTCTGATAATAAAGAACATGGGTTTTGTTTTGTTTTACCAAAACCTGAAATCAAATTTTCTACTAAATTACCTCATTTTTCTAGTATAGAATGTTGTATACCTGAATTTGTTTTCAGGTATTTCATCTTTCAGACCCTTTTGAGATTGCCTTTTCGCCTTAACCCACCCAATCCTCAGTATGAGAAATCTGGGAGCACAACAAAATCTCTTGCTTTTTTTTTTTTCTTTTGACACAGGCTCGCTCTGTCACCCAGGCTGGAGTGCAGTGGTGCAATCTCTGCCCACTGCAAACTCTCCCTACCTGGTTCAAGCAATTCTCCTGCCTCAGCCTCCCAGGTAGCTGGGATTACAGGTGCCCACCACCATGCTCAGCTAATTTTTCTGTTTTTAGAATAGATGGGGTTTTACCATGTTGGCCGGGCTGGTCTCAATCTCCTGACTTCAGGTGATACGCCTACCCTGTCCTCTCAAAGTGCTGGGATTACAGGCGTGAGCCACCGCACCCAGCCAAAAGATTCTTTTGTCTTTTGGGGAAAGCTCAAACCATTACTTACATATTAATAGCTGGAAAGGATGAAATTTAATTTTCTCCCAAGTCATTCATTTTTTGTGGTTAACAAATAGTGTGTGATAGGGAAGGATAGTGATTTCTTAAATGTGTTGATTTTCTTTAGATTTTGATTAAAGGAGAGGTTCAAGTATCAGATAAAGAAAGACACACACAACTGGAGCAGATGTTTAGGGACATTGCAACTATTGTAGCAGACAAATGTGTGAATCCAGAAACAAAGAGACCATACACCGTGATCCTCATCGAGAGGGCCATGAAGGACATTCACTATTCAGTGAAAACCAACAAGAGTACAAAACAGCAGGTGAGTGCTTTCTCATGTCATCAAAACATGTCCATGGAAATCAGTTTTCTCTGAAGAAATCATTAAAACAATGGGCTGGGGCTGGGCACGATGGTTCACGCCCGCAATCCTAGCACTTTAGGAAGCTGAGATGGGAGGATTGCCTGAGGCCGGGAGTTCGAGACCAGCCTGGGAAACATAGTGACAGCCCAGCTCTAATTTTTTTTTTTGTTTGAGACGGAGTCTCACTCTGCTGCCTGGCCTGGAGTGCAATGGCATGATCTTAGCTCACCTCGGCCTCCCTAGTAGCTGAGATGACAGGCGTGCACCACCACACCCTGCTAATTTTGTATGTTTAGTAGAGATGGGGTTTCTCCATGTTGGCCAGGCTGGTCTCAAACTCCTGACTCCAGGTGATCCGTCTACCTCAGCCTCCCAAGTAGCTGGGATTGGAGGCAAGAGCCACCATGCCCTGCCTCTAATTTTTTTTTTAATATAAAAAATTAAATTTTAAAAAATGGGTCTTCATGGAAACAAGTGGGTAGAAGGTTTGGAGAAGAGATGGAAGAAAATGACAGGGTTGTAAAGAGAGTATCTTTTTTTTTTTTTTTTTTTTTTCAACTAAACAAAAAAAAATTTAGTTTCTGTTATATACAGAGAGCTATACTATCCATATGAGTAATTTTCAGGACAATCATGGTATAATATTTATACTTATTTTTCAACTAAACACAAATATATAGGACTTTCTTCTTCAATATCCAAATCAAACTTTCAAAGACGAAACTTGAGTTTTTAAAGGGTCATTTTAACCTTTAAAATCCTCTTTTTGGATTTTTAAATTTATGTATAATTCATATACCATAAAATCACACTCTTAAAATGTGTACACTTTAAGTGGTATATTAACAAAGTTTTTGGTCCTTTCCTGCTACCTAGTTTGAGAACATTTTCATCACCCCAAAAAGAAACTCGGTACCCATTAGTTGCCATCCCCCATTTCCCTCCTCTGACAGGTCCCTTGCAACCGTTAAATCTCTCATTGTGGACTTGTCAATTCTGGACATTTCATATACAGGAATCATACAGTATATGGCCTTTTCGTGGTTCATACATATTGTAACCTGGATCAGTATGTCATTTCTTGTTTATTCCTGGATAGCCCATTGTATGGAAAAAACACATTTTGTTTATTCATTTGTCAGTTGGTAGACATTGGTTTGCTTTCACGTTTGAGCTATTATGAACAATGCTACTATAAGATTTGTTGCATGTCTTTGTGTAGACATACGTTTTCGTTTCTGGTATACCTGGGAACTACTTTTTCCAAAACAGCTGCACCATTTGACATTACCACCATCGGTGTTAAAGGATTCCAGTTCGCCACACCCTGAGTAATACTTGTAAACATCTCTGCCTTTTTGATGATCGCCATGCTGGTGGTATCTTGCTGTGGCTTTGATTTGCATTTCCTTAATAATGATTTGAGCATATTTCCATGTGCTTACTGATGCTTTGTCTGTCTTCATTTCAGAAATCACTGTTAGGTTCTTTGCCCATTTTTTAATTGATTTTCTTTTCATTGCTGAGTTGTAAGACTTCTCTCTGTATTCTGGGTAGTCCCTTACCACATTTATGATTTGCAAATATATTTTCCTATTCTCTGGGTTATCTTAACTTTCTTGAAAATTTCTTGAAACACAAAAGCTTTTCACCTTAATAAGTCCTATTTTTCTCTTTTTTTTTTTTAAATGATCATCTATGTTCTTAATGTTGTACATAAGAAACCATTACCTAATCCAACTACATGGAAACTACTTTGTTTTTGAAAACCTTATGAAATAGTGTAGTAGAAAAATAAAGAAATGGCATGCTCCATGGAGAGGGACACTGACCAGCTGGATGCCCTGCCTCTCCATTCTCATGGGAAAAAAAAAAAGAAATGACATGTCTGTTTTGTGTCTGTAGGCTTTGGAAGTAATAAAGCAGTTAAAAGAGAAAATGAAGATAGAGCGAGCTCACATGAGACTTCGGTTCATCCTTCCAGTGAACGAAGGGAAGAAGCTGAAAGAAAAGCTCAAGCCACTGATCAAGGTCATAGAAAGTGAAGATTATGGCCAACAGCTAGAAATCGTAAGAGGAAAATATTTTTCTTTGCTTCATGTTACCCAAATAGTGTATTCTCTAATGAGAAATGTGTAGCAAACATTTAGAAGTTGTAGACAGTCAGATATTTTCAGAAGACTAAAAGTTATGGTCATCCTTGTTTACCACAAAACATTTTCTTTTTTTCCCAGCATTTATTTTTGTCATACATTATGCATAGTGTTTTAGATACATTCTTGTAGCACATTTAGCAACCATTTAAAATAGGCCATTTAAAAATCACTATTTTAGTGGAAGATTAATGATTCCAATTACCTTAAAAATTTTGCAAAAACTAGTACAGAGCACACTATGGAAATTTATATTGAGTTTTCAGAGATAGCTCAATTGCATGCTTTACTCCAGTGTTGAGCATAATCCTAAAAGCCACAATCCCAAATGCCACAATCCTGAATGTTTAAATCATAAAGAAAATAAAAATCCCTAAAGTCCAAAGCCTGAACGTCTAAAATCTTGAAAATCACAGTTGAAAAGATTGAATCCTGGCAAGGCATGGTGGCTTATACCTATAATCCCAGCACTTTGGGAGGCCAAGGCTGGCGGATCACCTGAGGTCAGCAGTTCGAGACCAGCCTGGCCAACATAGAGAAACCCAGTCTCTACTAAAAATACAAAATTAGCTGGGCATGGTGACACATGCCTGTAATCCCAGCTACTTGGGAGGCTGTGCCAGGAGAATTGCTCGAACCCAGGGGGTGGAGGTTGCAGTGAGCCGAGATCATGCCATTGCACTCCAGCCTGGCCAACAAGAGCGAAACTCCATCTCAAAAAAAAAAGAAAGAAAGAAAAACAAAGATTGAATCCTGAATGAGCTGAATAATTCTGGCAAAAGGATTAGAACACTTTCAGTTCTACGCAGGGTAGTCTTGACATGTTAATTGCATCATGTTGGGCAAAACTAGGACCTTGGTATTGTCTTCATTTGGAAATTAAGTATGGTTTACATGTGTATGGGTACCAAGTTGATAAGGGGTAGAATTGCAGATGTAATTTTAGGTGCCAACTTGACTGATTAAGGAATCCCTAGAGGCCAGATAAAGCATTATTTGGGGTGTGTCTGTGAGGGCGTTTCCACAGGATATCAGTGTGTGAACTTGATGACACTAACCGCATAACATTTTAAAGCAGCAGCAAAACCATTATGTCCTCACCCCATAGCTTCAAACACAGTGTCAGTTCAGCTGTGTGCAAATTCATGTTTTCAGGGCTTTGTAGGTTCTTTTTAAAAATACATGAGCTGTAGAGGAATGTTGAGTATGTGAGTATCCACTGTAGATGTGAACTAACCCATCTGACACTCTTTGAAGTTTTAAATCTTTTCAAAACTGTACACATGCGCCAGGCACAATGGCTTATGCCTATAATCCCAGCGCTTTAGGAGGCTAAGGCAAGCAGATAACCTGAGGCCAGGAGTTTGAGACCAGCCTGGGGAACATGGTGAAACCCCATCTCTACTACAAATACAAAACATTAGCTGGGTGTGGTGGTGTGCGCCTGTAATCCCAGGTTCTTGGGAGGGAGGCTGAGGCAGGCAGACAACCTGAGGCCAGAAGTTCAAAACCAGCCTGGGGAACATGGTGAAACCCCGTCTCTACTAAAAATACAAAACATTAGCCAGGCGTGGTGGTGGGCACCTGTAATCCCAGCTTCTTGGGAGGCTGAGGCAGGAGAATCACTTGAACCCAGGAGCCAGAGGCTGCAGTGAGCCGAGATTGCGCCACTGCACTCCAGCCTGGGGGACAAGAGCAAACTCCATCTCTAAATAAATAAGTGTATTTTGAAAGTAAATAAATAAATGTGCTATCAAAAAAAAAAACTGTACACATGGTCTCTAAATAGGTCTTCATGTTGGTTTTTCTCTTTCACATGTGGAGATGACTTTATTGAGCTATAAAAGTTACTGTTAAATTTTAGTGGAGAAGAATCAGATTTTTCTAGTTTGTCCGTTTCATTTTACAGCTGGAGAATCTGAGTAAGTTTTAAACACAGGAATTAATGCGTCATCACAGGGCCTACATGGGTACTTCAGGGCTGACGCTGAGCTAGAGCCCAGTCCGCTGCCTACCCCGTTGTCTTACCTATTGCACCGTAGAACTGTGGTATTAGTGATCTCTGGAAAGCATCGTTTGCCTTAAAGGAAGTTAAAGCTGGGTTTATTCTGTTTCTTGCTCATCTTCATGTGGTAAATTGCTACGTTAAATGTTTCAGGTATGTCTGATTGACCCGGGTTGCTTCAGAGAAATTGATGAGCTAATAAAAAAGGAAACCAAAGGCAAAGGTTCTTTGGAAGTGCTCAACTTGAAAGATGTGGAAGAAGGAGATGAGAAATTTGAATGACGTCCATCAATCTCTTCACCTCTAAAACACTAACGTGTTTTCGTTTCCCACGGCACTGTTTCATGTCTGTGGTCTGCCAAATACATGTTCAAACTATTTGACATTTTCTATCTTTGTGTTAACAATGGACACGGCAAGGCTTTCCTACAGAAGCATAATAATGTGGGAATGATTAAGTTTTAATTATAAGCTGGGGTCGGAATGCTAAAGCAAAATTGAAACTCCAAGGTGCAGAGTCCAGAGTAGCACTTTGCTACTCTGTCTCATCCCTTGGTAGCTTTCCAAAATGAAAGTTATTTGAGGCAACTCTTGTGGGTAAAAAGTTATTTGTACAGTAGAGTAAGATTATTTGAGGGGTATGTCTATACAACAACAGGGGGAGTCTTTACTAAAAAATAAACATGATACTTCATTTCTACTTAATGGAACTTGTGTTATGAAGGTCATTATGGTGTCATAATGTAAAGTTTGGATGATGTTCCTGATTACCTGAGAAACAGATATAGAAAAACTGTATAGGACTTAAATAATATTCATTGAACATGCTGCCATAACTTAGATTATTCTTGGTTAAAAAATAAAAGTCACTTATTTCTAATTCTTAAAGTTTATAATATATATTAATATAGCTAAAATTGTATGTAATCAATAAAACCACTCTTATTTTTATTAAACTATGGCTTGTGTTTGTTTCTAGACAACTTCCTAACTAACTCCCTTTCTTTTCTCTGCCTATGTCTGTGGGAGGATTAGGGAGTTGTTTGTTAGGAGAATTAAGTAAGACAATATGAAGAGTGC
Organism: Cebus imitator; assembly: GCF_001604975.1. Classification (NCBI taxonomy): domain Eukaryota; kingdom Metazoa; phylum Chordata; class Mammalia; order Primates; family Cebidae; genus Cebus; species Cebus imitator. The sequence continues at coordinate 848,826 of NW_016107734.1, read as the reverse complement.
TTAGAACATGGCCTGTCCTGGTAAACACCTGAAAAATCTTGGCTAACACTTGGGATGTAACTCAAGAATTATTTTAATATTTAAACAGTTAAATGGACAAGGTACAAGCTTTTGAAAATCTACTTCAAGGCCAGGGGCAGTGACTCACACCTGTAATATCAGCACTTTGGGAGGCCAAGGCAGACGGATCACCTGAGGTTAGGAGTTTGAGACCAGCCTGGCCAATGTAGTGAAAACCTGTCTCTACTAAAAATACAAAAATTAGCCAGGCGTGGTAGTGCACACCTGTAGTCCCAGCTACTTGGGAGGAGGCTGAGGCAGAAGAATCACTTGAACCCAGGAGGCAGACGTTGCAATGAGATGAGAACATGCCACTGTACTCCAGCCTGGGTGACAGAATGAAACTCGGTCTCAAAAAAAAACTTTTAAGAGGTACATTCTAGAATATAAATTAGATTCACTCAATAAACATACAGATGTATTTCTGGACAGCAGTTTATTTTGACTGAAAACGACTTCTTAACCTGAAAAAGTAGTGATTGGTTTTATAAGCATACAGAACTCCCTGCTAATATAACCTCTCAGAAATGTCCCTTGTTTAAAATAACTTCAATTGAGATTATGAAGCCAAAATTTTTACTTAGAGTGTTAATATGTTCTTGTTTGATAATATGGAAATGAACCCTTTTTCTGTTACCGCTGAAGCTGGCCCGCTGTTTTGATAGAATCCTTAAGGTAACCCTTCTGCCTCGATTTCACTTGCTTCATTTGTTTTAGTGAAGTTAGTCCAAACTCAGTCCCGGGAGATCATTTTAACTAATAAAGTTTACACTTGATTTCTAGCATAATAAGTGAAATATGCACATTTAATATACAGTTTCCTTAAGATTTTCTGGGGCCAGATGCCATGGCTCACATCTGTAATAGCACTTTGGGAGGCCGAGGCAGACAGCTCCGGGCACATGATGAAACCCCGTCTCTACCAAAAATACAAAAAATTAGCCAGGCCTGGTGGCGTGCATCTGTGGTCCTAGCTACTCGGGAGGCTGTGGCGGGCGGATCACTTGAGCCTGGGAGGTGGAAGTTGCAGTGAGTTAAAATCACCCTACTGCACTCCAGCCTAGGCGACAGAGCCAGACCCTGTCTCAAAGATTTTCTGATTCTGATGATTCATTTTTTCTAAAAAGCTGGAACTTCAAGAAATGTCGAATGTAGATCACCTCTGAGTCGTCATCTAAACATTTCTTAAATTTTATGCTAATCTCATTACTCAAAGAACTTAACATTCTTTGGATATGATCATCTTCCCAGTACCACAGTCATAATGCATTATTCTAAAGATTTGATTTTTTTCAATGCGAGCAGACGGTTGTGTGCATTTGGTCACAGTGACGTTTCAAAGTTAGTCCTCTTCTTTCAGCATGGTTCTTTTCTGTGACGCTTCCCTTGTACCTCATATACAATTATTTGCTCCAGTTACTGGAACCCAGTATTCCACTTAAATTTCTTCATAGGCCTGGATTTATTCCACTTTGTATTAGAGAGAGCAGCTTAATTATCTGTCTTCATGCTAGACTGTGAGCTCCTTAAGGGCAAGGGACCTAGCAATGTGTGTGTATCCCACCATGCTTTGGACCTCATAGCTGTGTAATAAATGTCTGAAATAATAAACGTGCTGGCCAGGTGCCGTGGCTCACGCCTGTAATCCCAACACTTTGGGAGGCCCGGGCAAGCAGATCACCTGAGGTCAGGAGTTCAAGACTGACCTGGCCAAAATGGTGTAACCCAGTCTCTTTTTTTTTTTTGAGTCAGAGTCTCACTCTGTTGCCAGGTGCCAGGCTGGAGTGCAGTGGCGCGATCTCGGCTCACTGCAACCTCCTCCTCCCAGGTTCAAGCAATTCTCCTGCCTCAGCCTCCCGCAAAGCTGGGACTACAGGCACGTGCCA